>NW_024412451.1:4277146-4334545 GCF_014898765.1 Herpailurus yagouaroundi | reverse complement strand
CTCCCCCGCTCATGCTCTGTCTCTCTCTGTCCCAAAAATAAACAAACATAAAAAAAAAAAAGCCCGACTTTAAAGAATTTGCAAACATGGAAAGTAATGCCCCTCTTCTCATTCGTTTTTTTTCTAATATAGGCACATTTCATGAAAGCATGTTGTTGGGTTAACATATTGGGTTTTTTTTTTTTTTTTTTTACTTTTTTACTTTTTTTTGAGAGAGAGAGAGACAGAGTGGGAGCGGGGGGAGGGGGAGAGAGAGAGGGAGACACAGAATCCGAACCAGACTCCAGGCTCTGAGCTGTCGGCACAGAGCCCGACGCGGGGGCTCGAACTCACAAACAGGTTGTGACCTGAACTGAAATCAAGAGTCGGACACTTAACTGAGTAAACCACACAGGCGCCCTGGAGTTATATTTTTTTGAGAGAGACAGAGCGAGAGCGGGAGGGAGACACAGAATCTGAAACAGGCCGCAGGCTCTGAGCGCAGAGCCCGACGCAGGGCTTGAACTCCGGAATGGCGAGATCGCGATCTGAGCTGAAGTCGGACGCTTAACCGACTGAGCCACCCAGGTGCCCTGGAAGTGAATTAATAAATGTTAAGGTTTCTCACTTTTAATACGGCAACTGCGTTAACATGGGCCGTAGTAGCTGATATTGTATCACTTCTATGGTAAATATCAGGGAGAGTAACCCTTTTTTGGACACAAAAGCTCTCTGGAGTGAGTCCTCAGTAAACTCCAAGGGTGTGAGGTCGGTGGGGCGCCCGGCTGGCCCAGTCAGGAGAGCTGGCGACTCTTGATCCTGGGGTTGTAGGTTCAAGCCCCACACCCAGCGTAGAGAGTGCTTAAAAATAAGATATTAAAAAAAAAAAAGCATGAGGGGATGCTGAGACCGGGACGTTTGAGCGCCGCTGCTCCAGGGCACGGGTTGAGAATCTGGAGCCGGGCCACCTGCTGTCACCCGCAGCCCAGCTCTCCCTCCCTGGCTGTGGGGCCGCAGACAAGTGATTCAACCTCTCTGAGTCTCAGCTTCCTCATCCACGATAAAGAGCTCCCAGCAGCTCCTTGCCCCGCCTGCTTCGGGACAGAGGGAGCCGTGGGACCCAGGCGTGGTGGCTGACGCGTACCGGTGTTTATTCTATGAAATGCGGCGCCATCGCCACCATCATCCTATAGGCAATTAGCCTTTGGCGATCTCGCAGCCGAAAGGCGACCGCTTGCACTCGACTCACGAACCCGAGCATCTTTTCAGCCTTTCTGCGACTTACCGGTCTGGCGGCTTCTTGTTAGTGTCTTGTCGGCCTGCAGAGCTCCTTCCCCCGGAGGCCGGTTCGCCCTTTGCCTCGACGGAGGAAGCCGGGCGAGGTCCTGATGCCGAACGGCCGGCCGGTGCCTGAACCACCCACTTTTACGATGCATGTGAAAGATAGCGTTTGGGGGCGCCCGGGTGGCTCAGTGGGTGAGGCGTCTGGCTCTCGGTTTCAGTTCAGGTCGTGATCTCCCGGTTCGCGAGATCCAGCCCTGCATCAGGCTCTGTGCTGACTGTGCAGAGCCTGCTTGGGATGGTCTCTCTCAGTCCTTCCCCTGCTCGCTCTCTCTCTCTCTCTCTCAAGTAAATAAACATCAAAAAAAAAACCAAAACAACGAACGGTAGTCACTATGACAAGAGTCCGTTCTGACTCCAGCAGGGCCGGGGCCCCGCCTTACGCACAGGAGGGCACAGGACTAACGGCCTCCAGCCCCCTCGGTGCTCTTGACCTCTACTTGAAATTGGTTCGCGTCCTTGGGCCGGTGTGGCTCCTCCCTCCCAGGGCGATCGTCGTAGCCTGCGTGGTGGCTTGTGCGACACAGCCTTCCCGTCTCCCCCCAGTCAGATTTATGCTCTCTCTACTCCCACGGTGACGCCCCTTCCTCTCCCTTCCTGCCCCCTCAGTCCCTGGTACGCGAGCCCCTTTCCCGGCGCCGACAGCTGCTCCGGGAGAACTTCGTGCAGACGGAGGGCGAGTTCGTCTTCGCCACCTCTCTGGACACCAAGGACACAGACCAGATCGCCGAGTTCTTGGAGCAGTCCGTGAAAGGTGAGGGGGCCTGGGGCCGGCCGCCGTGTGTCCGCCCCGCCCCGGGCGATTGCCCTGGTGGAAGCCAGCTGGCCGTCCTGAGCCCGGGGCTTCACGAAGGCCACGCTTCCTTGTCTCCTTCAGATTCCTGCGAGGGGCTGATGGTAAAGACCCTGGACGTCGACGCCACCTACGAGATCGCCAAGAGATCACACAACTGGCTCAAGGTGAGCCGCCCCGGCTGCCCTTCCCAAGCCTGGAAATCTTGCCTTCCAGGTTTCCGATTCACACCGCACCCTGTTTGAGTGCGGGCGCCTTTCCTCCGTCCCCGCTGCCTCCCAGCGCCGCGAGCCTGAGTGCTGCGGAAGCTGGATGAAGTTTGTGGGCTTAGCGAGTGGGGCCAGCGGGAAGGGAGTCAGCCAGGACATAAATGAGCCGACGTTGGGGGCAGTGAGCACTGTGAAGAGAGCAAGTTGAGCTGGGGCCAGCGAGGATCTGGCCGTGCTCTGGGTGATTGGGAAAGGCCTCTCCCGAGGTGACGCTTGTGTGGAGACGTGGACGACAGGAAAGGGTCAGCCACATGGAGATCTGGGAACAGAGCAGGGTGGGCGGGGCAGAAGGGCGGGGGCAGCCAGTGCAAAGGCCCTGAGGTAGGAACAAGCTCGGTCCATGCAGGGAGCACGGCGATCAAGGTGTGAGGTGAGGTCGAGGTGGAGAGCAGGCCCCCGATCACACAGCATGTTGGGAGTCGCTGTAAAATACGCTGGGTTTTCCGCTAAGGGTTTTGAGAAGCCGGTGGTGGTTTTAGGCAGGAAGCCCAGTGATCTGGTTGTCATTTTGCACAGGACATCTGGCTGGCCGTGAATGGTGGATGGCACGGTGGGTGGGGGGTGCTGGGCAGAACGGGAGCCGGCGGGCAGGAGGCTTGCCTGGAGAGGGGCAGGAGGACTACGGCAGGAGGCCAGCTGGAGGGTGGCCGGCTGGATCGCCCCGTGGGTTTGTTAGAGGCCCGTGGTCCCTCTGCGCCCGCCCCCCCCGCCCCAGACTGGGAGGGGAGGAACGTTTACTGTTGCTGCCGCATGCCCAAGGCTGAGCCCCTGCCTGGCACTGAGTTAATGTTCCTGGAACAAATGGCAAATGTTCTCCGTGTGAAAGAGCGGAATGCGCCTCGTCCCAACGGAAAGGGGGGACCCACGGGGACCCCCGAGGTCTCTGACCTGTCCTCAGTTCTGCTAGCCCTTCCTAGTTTGGTCACCTCTTTCCCACTCACTCGGGAAGTCTAGAAGCTCAGCCTGTGTCCAGCCCCGGCCTGGTGGCCATCCGTGGTCTTCTCCCGAGACTCCCCCCTCCCACCCACCCATGAGCCTCCGGCAGCGAGGTCCGTGCCTCGCGCCCTCTCACCTCCTGCCTTCCCTCCCCAGCTGAAGAAGGACTACCTCGATGGCGTGGGCGACACCCTGGACCTCGTGGTGATCGGCGCCTACCTGGGCCGTGGGAAGCGGGCCGGCCGCTACGGGGGTTTCCTGCTGGCGGCCTACGACGAGGAGAGCGAGGAGCTCCAGGCCATATGCAAGGTACCGGGAGGCTGCAGGGAAGTCGATTCGACTCAACGTGGTGGGGGCCTGAACCAAGAGGCTCTCGTGGCCTCCCTGTGAAGCGTTATTTTCTTTCCTAGTTTTTATTTGCTGTTTCTGATCCCACAAGGAACTCTTGCTTTGTGTAGAAAAATACACTAGCGTAGAAAGATGTAAGGAAGCTACATCAGGTTAGGAATGAGCTATATCTGAGCTCAGCTACAGATAGTGATGGCTTCAGAGAGATTTGTTTTTCTCCCACAGAATGAGAAATCTAGAGGGGGGGCAGGCAGCTCTCCGAGGTCATTGGGGGACCCAGCTTCTCTCGCCCCGCACAGTGGCTTTGTCGTGTGCTTCCAATCTCACCTTCCTAATGTGGCTGCAGGAGCTCCAGCCATCACGGCCACGCTCCAAGCAGCAGGAAGGGGAAAGGCCCCTGAGCAAAGGGATGTTCCACCTGTGTCAGCCTCAGCCAGCAAGCAACTTCTGTTTAAGTGGCATTGGTCAGAATTTTGCTCCCAACGCCATCCACAAGGGACCTTAGAAAATGCAGTGGCTTCTGTTTTTGTTTAAAGCCACACACGTCGTTGACCCAACAAATGTGAGGCTTTTGCCACAGAAACAGAATAGACTTACCCATAATTCCAGTGCCTCGAGGTAACAATTACTAATATTTGAGGGAACATCTTATTTCTACTTTTTCAAAGTTGTAATCTCTGTATATGAGGTTTTTTTTCTTTTGCACTTTTTATCCACTAAGGACCTTTTTTTTTTTTTTTTTGCTTTTTTATTATTTCTTTAACATTTATTTCTGAGCGACTGAGACAGAGGAGGATGAGTGGGGGAGGGGCAGAGAGAGAGGGAGACACAGAATCCAAAGCAGGCTCCAGGCTCTGAGCTGTCAGCACAGAGCCCGGACGCGGGGCTCGAACTCACGAGGTGAGATCATGACCGGAGCCGAAGTCAGATACTTAACCGACTGAGCCACCCAGGCGCCCCTCTAAGTACCATTTTAAATACCGTCAGATACGCTTAAGTATCATAGGGATAAAAAAATATTAGGGTGTTTGCACTTGTCCCCAGGACTTTTATAAACACGACTTGAATGGGCTAATATAATCCTAAAAATAAAAACAAAACGGTTATTTGAAAGCGGGTTTATTCAGAAGCAGCAGAGCGTTGCAGCTCGGGACACGCAGACAATGGCAGAACCACAGCTGGTCCCACGAAGGAGAGGAATGCAATTCTTTGGAGGAGGGAGAAGTTGGGAGGGGTTGTTCTGAACAAAAACCCATTGGGGAAAAAAGCGTCCGTTTGGGGGGGATGACAGTTTCTCACTGGCTGAGTTGCTGGGGGCGGTCGGTCACGGCTTCTAGGATGCAGACTCCCTCTTTCCGTCTGGGGGCCTGTAATTGATGACTCTTCCCTGTCGGGGATTCTGTTGGGGCCTGTAACTGACACCCGGGGGTCTGTCATTGACTTTTTGGGGGGGGGGGTCCTCCCTCGACTAGCCGCTGACTCTGCTTTAGCGACATGGCCCGTGACTGTTGACAGACGCTTGCGGCTGAGTTTTCAACACACGCCCCATTTCCGGAACGAACTCCCTATAGTCAGCCGGCTGCGGTGGGGCCGGCTTTGTTCTGTCCGCTGAACCGATGCTCAGCCCCGGTGACCCGTGGCCGAAGCGGCTTTACAGTTGGCCGATTATCTCAGGGCCCCAACCGGCCACCACCCTGCGTGAACGCACCTAGCACAGTTTTCCGAAAGAGCTGTTGTCGGACAACACGTAGGAAGCTGTTTCAGGCTCTCGACCCCCAAACGGGCTTCCCGGCGGGGAAGTTTTCTACGTGCGGTTTGAAGCCGGCTGTCTGGCTACATTCGCGGGCAGCGAGTTCTGCTTTGGCTGTGCTGAGATTGGAGAGGACATCCGGTTGTGGGGCCGGTGGCGGGGAGGGGAGCCCCGGGGGAGCGGCTCCAGGGCCCGGGAGGCCGGGTGGAAGGAGCAAGGGTTTCTCCACAAGGCGAAGGGCAGCAGGTGGGCAGAAGGAACAGAGCAGGGAGAGGGCGTCCCCGCTCCGGGGTCTGCACCCGGCCCCCCGCCCTGCAGCTTCCTCTGCGGGTTTCGTGGGTGCCGGCTAGGCCGGGGGAGGGCGGGGCCTCCGCTAGGCGCAGGTCGCCGGGTCTCAGGGGCAGGAGCAGGGGGCAGTGCCTGGCCGCCTGCCCTGCGAGCTCGCCTCTCACCTCCGCCGTCCTCCCCACAGCTCGGAACTGGCTTCAGTGACGAGGAGCTGGAGGACCATTTCCAGAGCCTCCAGGTGGGCAGCGCGGCCTCGTCTCTTCTCCCTGCACCCTCTGGGTGGGGGCGGGGCGCTGGGAGGGGGGCATAGGGTGGTGGAGCTGGCTTGGGAGCCCCTCGTGTCCAGGTTCGAGTCCCAGCTCGGCCGGCCGACGGGATGGGTCATGGGGTCTCCACCACCTTCCCCGCTCCTGCCCCCGCTGATGGGGGATGAGCCGCGGGGCAGGCGCCACCGCAGGGGTGCCCGAGTTGGCCCTGAGCGGATCCCCGCGGGGCCGGGTAAGCCCCTGGTAATGTAATTGGGACTGTTTGTTGTCATGGTCACAGGCATCTTGGGGTAGACTCCCTTTCCGGTGTGCTGGTGTCTCTGCCTCTGTGACATTCTCGCTTCTCTCTCTCTCTGGGTCTCTGTCCCTGTCTTTGCACCTTTTATCTTTAATGTCTTTAAAAAAAAAATTTTTTTTTTAATGTTTATTTATTTTTGAGAGAGACAGAGACAGAGCGTGAGCAGGGGAGGGGCCGAGAGAGAGGGAGACACAGAATCCGAAGCAGGCTCCAGGCTCTGAGCTGTCAGCACAGAGCCTGATACGGGGCTCGAACTCATGAGCCGTGAGATCATGACTTGAGCCGAAGTCGGACGCTTAACCGACTGAGCCACCCGGGCACCCCTGTCTTTAATGTCTTAACTCAGGTCCCAGAGCCTCTGTCCTTCATTTCTTCCCCTCCCCCTCCCCCCCCCCCCCCACCCGTCCCCACCCAGGCTTTTACGTTAAGGCTTGTCTGTGTCTCCGTCTATCCCTTTTGCCCATTTCTTCACCTTGACTTTGAGATCCAAGACCCTCTCTTCCTCCCACCCGCTGCTGTTCTCCACAGGCGCTGGTGCTGCCCACCCCACGCTCCTACGTCCGGGCCGACGGCGCCGTGGCCCCCGATCACTGGCTGGACCCCAGCGCCGTGTGGGAGGTGAAATGCGCCGATCTGTCCCTGTCCCCCATCTACCCCGCTGCCCGGGGCCTGGTGAGTCGCAGGGGTGCAGCAGGAGGGACCTGGGGTCAGCCTTCCAGATGGGGGATGGGCAGGGGATCACGGAGCCCACACCTGTGCTTCCAGGCTGATAATAGCCAGGAAAGCTTGAGCTTAGGTTTTATTTGGGTGTCAGAAACAGGGTCAAAGTCTCTCTTTTTCTTTTTTTTTTTTTTTTTTTTTTAAAGCAATTCCCCAGGTTTAGAAAGTAAACAGTGAAATTGTTTCCTTTAATATAATCATCTCACCTTTGGCTCTTCAGTGAGTTTTAAAAACACGGTTCTTTTGGGTAAAAGCTTATGGCGCTTTTTCACTTCCTTCAATCCATTTTCTCGCTACCGAGGTTTAAAATTCCCCGGGCTGATTTCTGTCACCCATGGCTCAGTCCTCAGCACCAGCTCTGAAGGGTCAGCGTACGGGGGACACGCTACCCTGTGGCTGGCGCTGAGGTCGCTCTTTGCTTTCCCCTCCAGAAATCTTGAATTAAAAATGGATTTCTTTTGTGATTTCTTCTGGTCCTTCAAAAATGTAGCCAGCGTATGCTTTTATGATTGGGCGTGGGCTTCCATTTAAAGGCGAACTCCTATTTTTATTTTTATTTTTTTAAGTTTGAGAGAGAGCAAGAGCAGGGGAGGGGCAGAGAGAGAGGGAGAGAGAGAGTCCCAGGCAGGCTCCACACTGTCAAGAGTAGAGCCCGATGTTAGCCATTCTGACAGGTGTGAGGTGGTATCTCATTGTGGTTTGGATTTGTCTTTCCCTGTTGATGATGATGTTGAGCATTTTTTCATGTGTCGGTTGCCCATCTGGATGTCTTCTTTGGAGAAGTGTCTGTTCATGTCTTTTGCCCATTTCTTCACTGGATTCTTTGTTTTTTTGGGTGTGGCGTTTGAGAAGTTCTTTATAGATTTTGGATACTAACCCTTATCTGATGTGTCATTTGCAAATATCTTCTCCCATTCCGTCAGTTGCCTTTTAGTTTTGCTGATTGTTTCCTTCTCTTTTAATTTTGATGAGGTCCCAGTAGTTCCTTTTTGCTTTTGTTTCCCTTGCCTCCGGAGACGTGTTGAGTAAGAAGTTGCTGCGGCCGAGATCAAAGAGCTTTTTGCCTGCTTTCTCCTCGAGGATTTCGATGGCTTCCTGTCTTATGTTTAGGTCTTTTGTCCATTTTGAGTTTATTTTTGTGTCTGGTGTAAGAAAGTGGTCCAGGTTCATTCTTCTGCATGTCGCTGTCCAGTTTTCCCAGCACCATTTGCTGAAGAGACTGTCTTTATTCCATTGGATATTGTTTCCTGCTTTTGTCAAAGATTAGTTCGCCATACATTTGTGGGTCCATTTCTGGGTTCTCTGTTCTGTTCCATTGATCTGAGTGTTTTTGTGCCAGTACCATACTGTCTTGATGATTACAGCTTTGTAGTATAGCTTGAAGTCTGGGATTGTGATGCCTCCTGCTTTGGTTTTCTTTTTCAAGATTGCTTTGGCTATTCGGGGTCTTTTCTGGTTCCATACAAATTTTAGGATTATTTGTTCTAGCTCTGTGAAGAACGCTGGTGTTACTTTGATAGGGATTACACTGAATATGTAGATTGCTTTGGTAGTATCAACTTTTTTAAAATTTTTTTTTTAACGTTTGTTTATTTTTGACAGAGACAGAGACAGAGACAGAATGCAAGGGGGTTAGGGGCAGAGAGAGAAGGAGACACAGAAGCAGAAGCAGGCTCCAGCTCTGAGCTGTCAGCACAGAGCCCGACACGGGGCTCCAACTCACGAGTTGTGAGATCATGACCTGAACTGAAATCTGATGCTCAACCGACTGAGCCACCCAGGCGCCCCTAGTATCGACATTTTAACAATGTTTGTTCTTCCTCTCCAGGAGCATGGAATCTTTCTCCATGTTTTTGTGTCTTCTTCAATTTCTTTCATAAGCTTTCTATAGTTTTCAGTATATAGATTTTTCACCTCCTTGGTTAGATTATTCCTAGGTATTTTATGGTTTTTGGTGCAACTGTAAGTGGGATCGATTCCTTGATTTCTCTTTGTGTTGCTTCATTGTTGGTGTATAGGAATGCAACCGATTTCTGTGCATTGATTTTATATCCTGCCACTTTGCTGAATTCATGAATCAGTTCTAGCAGTTTTTTGGTGGAATCTTTAGGGTTTTCCATATACAGTATCATGTCATCTGCAAAGAGTGAAAGTTTGACCTCCTCCTGGCCGATTTGGATGCCTTGTATTTCTTTGTGTTGTCTGATTGCAGAGGCTGAGACTTCCAATACCATGTTGAATAACAGTGGCGAGAGTGGACATCCCTGTCTTGTTCCTGATCTTAGGGGGAAAGCTCTCAGTTTTTCCCCACTGATATTAGCGTTGGGTCGTTCATATATGGCTTTTATGATCTCGAGGTATGCTCCTTCTATCCCGACTTTCTTGAGGGTTTTTATCAAGAAAGGATGCTGTATTTTGTCAAGTGCTTTCTCTGCATCTATTGAGAGGATCGTATGGTTCTTGTCCTTTCTTTTATTGATGTGATGAATCACGTTAATTGTTTTGCGGATATTGAACCAGCCCTGCATCCCAGGTATAAATCCCACTTGGTTGTGGTGAATAATTTTCTTAATCTGTTGTTGGAGCTAGTTGGCTGATACCTTGTTGAGGATTCATTGGGGAAATTGGTCGGTCATCCATGTTCATTGGGGAAATTGGTCGGTCATCCATGTTCATTGGGGAAATTGGTCGGTTGTTCTCTTTAGTGGGGTCTCTGTCTGGTTTTGGAATCAAGGTAATGCTGGCTTCATAGAAAGAGTTTGGAAGTTTTCCTTCCATTTCTATTTTTTTTGGAACAGCTTCAAGAGAATAGGTGTTAACTCTTCCTTAAATGTTTGGTAGAATTCCCCTGGAAAGCCATCTGGCCCTGGACTCTTGTTTTTTGGCAGATTTTTGATGACTAATTCGATTTCCTTACTGATTATGGGTCTGTTCAAATTTTCTGTTTCTTCCTGTTTCAGTTTTGGTAGTGGGACTCCCTATTTTTATTATTATTTATTTATTTATTCATTTTAAATGTTTGTTTATTTTTGAGAGAGAGAGCAAGCGAGTGAGCGTGAGCGGGGAGGGGCAGAGAGGGGGACACACAGAATCCCAAACAGGCTCCAGGCTCTGAGCCATCGTCACAGAGCCTGATGCGGGGCTCGAACTCATGAACCGCGAGATCATGACCTAGGCCGAAGTCAGACGCTCAACCAGCTGAGCCACCTGGGCGCCCTGGGACTCCTATTTTTAAATCGACTTTCTTTTTCGAAAATTCTCACTCAGACTCCACCCTAGACAGTCAGGGTGCCCCGGTGACAAGTGACAGGAGCGGCGTTTGTGGAACGTCTGTGCGAAGCGGGCACTGTGCTCACAGGCTCGGCACTCACACGCACGCGTCCTGTCCTCACGACACTGAACATCCCCAGTGTGCAGCTGGGGAAATAGAGCCCCGGGAGCGGAGGTCACGCAGCTCCTGAGTTGGGAGCTGGGACTCGCACCGTGCCTCTGGTTCTAGAACCTGCACCCCATCTCTGCCATCCTGCCTCTCGGCCCTAAGAATAATAATATAATAACAGCTGCGGTAGCTGGTGTTTCTTAAGCACCTATTACGCTCCAGGTATGGTCCTAACTAAGCACTTTGTTGCCTTATTTAATTTTTATAACCTGTTGCTTGGCCCCATTGTGTGGACGAGGAAGCTGAGGCCGGAGGGGAGGGAGCGGAGAGGAGACTGGATAGGAGACCACTGGCGTAGGTGGCCTGTGGGCTAGACCCCGGGAGCGTCTCCATCATCGCCCCTCCCCCAGGTGGATAGCGAGAAGGGGATCTCCCTCCGTTTCCCCCGGTTTATTCGCGTCCGCGAAGACAAGAAGCCGGAGGAGGCTACCACCAGTGCCCAGGTGAGGCCTCGGCCCGGGTGGGCTTGCCTGGCCAGGCCGGCTTCTCGGCGGTGGGTTCTGGAATGGGGGGGGAGGGGCACCCCCGGGGCTTCTGATCGCCCGCTCCCACCCGCTGTCCTCAGGTGGCCTCTCTGTATAAGAAGCAGAGTCAGATTCAGAACCAGCAGGGCGCGGACTTAGACTCCGACCCGGAAGATTTCTACTAGGCTCCCACCCTCCCCGGGGGCAGCGGGGGCATCACCTCTGTCGTTCAGCAAATCCGGTGTCACAGTCGAGTGGGTTTTGAGTGTCAGATGTGTGTGTGCGCGCACGGGGACAGTGTAAGTTGGGATCCGGGATTTCAGCAGTCGTTTGTGTTTTCAATAAATAATTATTGAACCCCCACCGTGGTGTCAGAGTCTGTGTTGGGTGCTGGGGGCGCGGCTCCTGGAGCTCCCACGTGGACGGCGGGGGACAGATGGGAACTGTCTGAACCAGCACCTTCCGGTGGGATTATCCGCAGGGCTGGAAATGTCCTTTATCCGCACGCGGCCGCCGAGCCCTTGGAATGTAGCCAGTGTAACTGAAGGATGGATGGATTGATTGATTGATTTTTATTTATTTATTTATTTATTTATTTATTTTGAGAGAGATAGAAACCGTGCAAGCAGGGGAGGGGCAGAGAGAGAGAGGGAGAGAGAGAATCCCAAGCAGACGCCTCGCTTGTCCGTGCAGAGCCGGAGGTGGGGCTCAAACCCACGAAACTGTGAGATCACGACTGGGGCCAAAACCAGCAGTCGGATGCTTAACCGATTGAGCCACCCAGGTGCCCCTAATTAAAAAAAAATTTAATGTTTATTTTTGAGAGAGAGAGAGTGAGAGGGGGAGGGGCAGAGAGAGGGGGGAGACACAGAATCAGAAGCGGGCTCCAGGCTCCGAGCTGTCAGCACAGAGCCCGATGCGGGGCTCAAACTCATGAACCACAAGATCATGGACCTGAGCTGAAGTCGGACGCTTAACTGACTGAGCCCCCCGGGCACCCCTGGAGATGTTCGTCTTAATCATTTGATCGAGATGGTGTCTGCTCAGTGTCCCCCCTACAGAGCGACTCTCCCGTGCAATTAGTACGTTGTAAGGGGATACTTTGTGCCGTGTAAATAAATGTGGTCAAGCTTGGCCCTTTTTGTTCCTGTCGGTGGGGACTCCTGGTGTCCTGTGTTATGCTAGGTGATCTGTTCTTTCTTTGGATTTCCAAATGGCCCCCGACCTGGCCAGTGGAGTTTGTTCAGGCTGGCGTCCGTGTTCCTTTGCTGTGACCCCACAACGCTGTGCTGGCCTCACGGCCCAAGATTTGTTTCTAGGCGCATCTGCCTGCTGGTCCTGTTCCAGTCATGGGAGCGGCCGTGTCTCCCGGTCTCGGTTCCTTTGAGTGCAGAATGCTGTTTAGAAGTCGAGCCCCAGACGCTAGATGTCATGTAGACGCCGCCTCTCTCCACTCACGCTCACGTTCCCACCCGGCACCCTGGGCCGTGCCGCCTCTCTGCGGGCACCTCCCCCTACCTGGATCCCCTCCCGACCCCCGGGGTAGAGACCCTCGTTGCCTCCTTGGGCGGTGACACGTGGCTATGACTTCTCCCCCTCGCCAGCATGGATGCCCACCTCGTTCCTCCCCTCCCCTGCCCCACATCATTTAGGGAGACAGAAGAGAGAGACGAGCAGAAGCAGCCCAGACAGCACCCTGTTGGTCGCGATGCGTGCCCGCTTCCTGAAGCCAGGGTTCTGACCCAGTCCCTGGGTTCCTGCATCCGCCAGCTGGCCCTCGCAGGTGGCACACAGCTCCCGGCGGCCAGGGCCGTGCCCTCTACGTCTTTACCCGCCCAGAGGCCAGCAGAGGCCCGGCCTGCGGTGAGCGCCCGGAACGTGAATGAAGGGCTGCCCTGGGCTCTAATCCCCATTTTTGCAATGATCTTTCCAGTCCTGTTCTGGGGATGAAAGGTCAGAGCCTGAGACGGGCCTCCCCCGACTCCGCCCGCCCCATCCCCGCCCGTCTCACTGGAGCCAGATGGGGAGGCAGACACAGCTCTGATCCCCTCCCCAACCCGAGTAGAGATTTCTGATCCAGCTGTCACAGCTCTCGGACACCCGGGGCCGAGGGAGAGGCAGGAAGAGTTGGCGGAGGAGTGACCGAGAAGATAAGGAGGCTGAGCCACCGCCACCGAGGGGGACGGGAAGGAGGGGGAGCCGACTTGAGCCTGGTGCCTGCCGAGACGTCCCGTCCCTCCATGCAAGTCCCTGTGGGCCCCGCCTGCATCTTCCTGAGAAAAGGCATCGCCGAGAAACAGCGGGTGAGGCGGCAGCACGCTTTTAACTGTCAGGCTTTCAGATGAGCAGCGACTCGGTGGGATTTCCCAGGTCGGGTGCGACGGCCCCAAGCCTGACCCTCGCGGTGTCCCAGATACGGGGGCGGCAACGGTGATTGGAAATTCTTAGCCGGGTTGGGAACCGGTCGTGGGGGGCACGGATCCTCCGGCGCCGCCGTAGCTGAACGCTGGTCCCCACAAAAGGGATTCTGAGCCTTGGGAGAAAGAATGGGGTGGGTGGGGTAAGAACCCAGGGGGTGTATAGCGGGAAGAATTCGGACTCAGAACTCAGACCTCAGGCGCCCGCTGCATCTGACCTGCTGCACAGCCTGGAGGGAGTGATTTAAAGTCTCCCCGCCTTGGGAGGGGCTCTGCCCCTAGGAGCTGTGTGACCTCAGGCAGTTTCCTTAACCTCTCTGTTCCTCCGCTTCCTCTTTTATAAAGATGGGAATGCTATTTATTTGGTCCTACCCTGCACCGGGTGGTTCTGAGGTTTAAATGAAGGGACTGTGGACGTCTGGCCCAGAGCTGGCACTCTGAGCACGTTTGCTCTGATTCTAAGCCTCACTGTCTTCTTCTGGAAAAGGGGGGGACTGGATTCCATGGCATCCAAGGCCCCCTTTCAGCACAGTGGGATGGATGTCCGTTCAGGAAGGGCAGAGGGAGAGAGATCAAGATTCCAGGACAGGAGAGAGGAAATGCGAAGCGATGAGCAAGAGGGCGAGAAGCAAAGAGCCGTCGTGGGTGGGAGGCAGGAGGTGAGCGAAGGAAGGGAAGGAAGGGGTGGGTGGAACGAGCAAGAACGGAGGAGAAACAGGAAAGGAGAGGGATCGCTCAGAGGAGGGAGGGGACGTGGTTGGAGAAGTGGATGCTGGATCCCTGACCCTCTCCAAATTCCCTCTCCCTGCATTCCTTTCCAGGAAAGACCGCTGGGACAGGATGAGATCGAAGGTAACCTCTGTCCCCAGAAGACACCCCATGGTCATCTGCCACTAAGCTGCTCTTTGTGCATCTCCGTGTAGACCCTTTCGTCCCACCTCCCTCTCCTCCCACTTAGCCATGATTTGTGGAACTTATGGTACTTTAGGCACCTCCCAAAGTGTTTAGAAGGCAAACCCATCCCCAAGTGTCTCGGAGATCCAGGAGTGACACATGCATGAGTTTATTTTGAGAGAGAGAGAGAGAGAGAGAGAGAGAGAGAGAGAGAGAATCCCAAGCGGGCTCCATGCTGTCAGCGCAGAGCCTGGCATGGGTCTCGATCTCATGACCCGTGAGATCATGACCTGAGTAAGCCAAAATCAGGAGTCGGACGCTCAGCCGACTGAGCCACTCAGGTGCCCCATATGCCTGACTTTTTTTTTTTTTTTTAAATTTATTTATTTTTGAGAGACAGAGAGAGGCAGAGCATGAGCAGGGGAGGGGGAGAGAGAGAGAAAGATACAGAATCCGAAGCGAGCTCCAGGCTCTGAGCTGTTTGTTAGCACAGAGCTCGACACGGGGCTCGAACCCACGAACGGCAAGACCGTGACCTGAGCCGAAGTCGGAAACTCGACCGACTGAGCCACCCAGGCGCCCGTCCGTATGCATGACGTTTAAGGTGAATCAAAACCTATTGGTTTTTCTTCTGGTGGTTTTGACGTTTCCCATAACTTCACCCCCAGAATCTGAGACTCCGGGGCCATCCCTTTGCGGTCTCACGAACCGATTCCACTTGCACGCTGACATCTCCATCCACATTTTGTATGTCACCCCTTTTCGAAATTTTGGTTTTCAAAGACGTGTTCCTCGAGAAGTCTCTCGTGGGCACCTCCCTGATCGTTTCAGGGGATGCCAGTCTGCCCCATTGACTGTTTCAAGTCTCCCCAGCCAGTCTGCCCCATTCACCGTTTCAAGTCCCCCCCAAAGTTCTTCTCTCTTCGCTTTCAGAGCTTCGGGAAGCGTTTCTTGAGTTCGACAAGGACCGAGATGGGTTCATCTCTTGTAAGGATTTGGGGAATCTCATGAGGACGATGGGCTACATGCCCACAGAGATGGAGCTGACTGAACTGGGCCAGCAAATCCGCATGAACCGTGAGGCCGGGGGTGGGAAGAAGGACTGGGGCTGGGGGCGGGCTGGTGGGGGGAATCGGGAAGGATGTGGAGGCTGAGCGGCAGGTAAGGAAGAGGGTAGGCGGCCCTGGGAGTCCGGAAGCCACTGGGAGTCCGAGCAGCTCAGGCTGTACTCGAGGAGGCAGCGTTTGAAGTGAATAAAAACGGTGACCTTAGAGGCAGGATCTGGACTCAAGGCCCATTTCTGTCATTTACTGATTGTGGGGTTTTTTTTAAAATTTATTTATTTTGGGGGAGAGTGAGCGACGTGGGGCTCGAACCCACGAACCGTGAGATCGTGACCTGAGCCAAAGTCGGACGCTCAACCGACTGAGCCCCCCCAGGCACCCCGACTGTGGCCCCTTTGTTGTTTTTTTTTTTTTAATTTTTTTTTCAACGTTTATTTATTTTTGGGACAGAGAGAGACAGAGCATGAACGGGGGAGGGGCAGAGAGAGAGGGAGACACAGCATCGGAAACAGGCTCCAGGCTCCGAGCCATCAGCCCAGAGCCTGATGCGGGGCTCGAACTCACGGACCGCGAGATTGTGACCTGGCTGAAGTCGGACGCTTAACCGACTGCGCCACCCAGGCGCCCCGGCCCCTTTGGAAAAGTGGAGTCAACCCCCACTCTTGAGTCTCAGTTTCCCCACCCGTCAGGCAGAAATGATGTCACTCCTTGTGCGATTGCGACAAAGGAGGTGACGCAGGTCAGGCTCTTGGTTAGGGATGTAGGTTTACTGCCATCACCACCGGCTTTTCGAGAAGGAAGCCGGGCCAGAATCGCTCTGAGGTTTGCTTCTGGGCATGTCATGGAGGAAAGGAGGTCGAACGCCAGGACAGGATCGTGTTCCTATCTGGAAGGGATGTGGCTCCCGTTTAATTCGCACTCCCCCGCGCACAAACAGAGGAGCGAATGTAGATCTGAATCAATTAAGAGATTTGCTCGAGGTCACACGGACAGCTGCTTACTGCCACCCTGTGCACCCCATCCACCCCGGTTTGGATTAGAGGGACCCTGGGGCCCGGGTTGGCCGAGAGGGAAGGTTCTCAGAAGGTAGAGAGATCAGAACAGGTCTACTTCGAACAGACCTTGAAGGTAATGGTGGCTTAGGCACACGGAATCTCACTTAGACCTGCCTCTTCTGTCCCCAGTGGGTGGCCGTGTAGACTTTGACGACTTTGTGGAGCTGATGACCCCCAAATTGCTTGAGGAAACGGCGGGGATGATCGGCGTCCAGGAGATGCGCGATGCCTTCAAGGAAGTGAGTTGAGAGTTTCGCGATGCTAGAAGTAGTTGAAGAAAGCCCAGGGGTCTACGATTGGGCTTTAAGCGGGGACAGAACCCACCCACACCGATTTTTTTTTTTTAATCATCGCAAATAACGGTGGGAGTAAGCAGCCCCTTATCTCAGTCATGCGTATGAGGAAACTGAGGCTCGTGGAATTTACTAAATCTTACCCAAGGTCCTGCAGTCCCCTAGCCCATGTTAGGACCTCTCATCTCGCTGTCTGTAATGGGAAGAAGGAATCCAATAACTTGAGATCCCAGAGGGGAACGCAAAAAGATAATCTGGTTTAACCCAGATGCTTAACACATGAGACCCAGGGAGGGTGAGGTGTTTGCTGAAATGCGCTCGTCCCCCGATAAAATGCTTTTCTCAGAGCTTTCAATACAGGCGGCGAAAGTAAAGAACAGCATAGCGTTTGGAAGGAAAGACTTTGGAGCTGTGCAAACGTGGGTTCCCAATCCCAGGAAGATCTCCCCCTTATAAAGATCTAGAATTGCATCGTCCGACAGAACTGCCTGTGATCTCAGAAACACTCTGTCCAGGGCCCCCGGGTGGCTCAGTCGGTTGAGCATCCGACTTCAGCTCAGGTCACGATCTCGTGGTTCGTGAGTTCGAGCCCCGTGTCGGGCTCTGTGCTGACGGCTCAGGGCCTGGAGCCTGTTTCGGATTCTGTGTCTCCCCCTCTCTCTGCCCCTCCCGTGCTCATGCTCTGTCTCTCTCTGTCTCAATAATAAATAAACATTAAAAAATTTTTTTAAAAAGAAAGGAACGCTCTGTCCAAAATGGTAGCCACTGGCCACCTGTGGCTGCCAAGCCCTTGACACATGGCCAGTATGACTTGAGGAACTGATTTGTTCATTTTCTCTAATTCTGGTTAGTTTCAGTTCGATTATTTACTTAATTTCCTTTGACATTCAACAGAATATAAATTTAATTTGTTTGAATTTTAAAAAGGAATACACAGGGTGCCTGGGCGGCTCAGTCAGCTAAGGGTCTGACTCTTGATCTCAGCTCAGGTCTTGATCTCAGGGTCGTGAGTTCAAGCCTGCATTGGGCTCTGTGCTGGGCGTGAAGCCTACGTAAAAATAAATAAAATAAAATAAAATAAAATAAAATAAAATAAAATAAAATAGGGGCGTCTGGGTGGCGCAGTCGGTTAAGCGTCCGACTTCAGCCAGGTCACGATCTCTTGGTCCGTGAGTTCGAGCCCCGCGTCGGGCTCTGGGCTGATGGCTCAGAGCCTTGAGCCTGTTTCCGATTATGTGTCTCCCTCTCTCTCTGCTCCTCCCCCGTTCATGCTCTGTCTCTCTCTGTCCCAAAAATAAATAAACGTTGAAAAAAAATTTAAAAAAATAAAAAAAAATAAAAAAATAAAATAAAATAAATAAAATATAAAAAAATAAAATAAACTATAATGTAAAATAAAATAAATAAAATAAAATAAAATAAAAAATAAATAAATATAAAAAAATAAAATAAATAAAATATAAAAAATAAAATAAAATAAATAAAATAAAATAAAATATTAAAAAATAAAATAAAATATAAAATAAAATAAAATATAATATAAAAAAATAATAAAATAAAATAAAATAAATAAAATAAAATATAAAAAAATAAAATAAAATAAATAAAGTAAAACAAAAACAAATATTCAATTCAGTTATTGGGAAACATTTTGTTTGGAAAAACTTGGGCATGTAGATCTACCCTTTCAACTCTAAATTGTATACAAGGTGCATACAGGTCAAGTATTTCCTGTACTATTTGGTGTTTGAATTGAGAGGCACTATCGGTGGTAAAATACACCTGGATTAAGACTTAGTATCCTTGGCTTAAGCATACGTGTGCACTGAGCACATTAACTAATCACACTAAGTATAAGTACTTACTATGGTAGTATGCTAAGTCTTCCGAAATCCAGTGCGAATTAAAAAATGTAATATAGCTCAATAATTTTTAAAGATTTTACTAAAAAAAAATTTTAATGTTTATTTATTTTTGAGAGAGAGAGAGAGAGACAGAGCACAAACAGGGAAGGAGCACAGAGAGAGAGACACAGAATCCGAAGCAGGCTCCAGGCTCCCAGCTGTCAGCACAGAACCTGATGCGGGGCTCAAACTCACGAACTGCTAGATCGTGACCCGAGCCGAAGGCGGACGGTTGCTTAACTGACTGAGCCACCCAGGCGCCCCATCAAGATTTTATTTTTAAGCAATCTCTACACCCAATATGGGGCTTGACCTCACGACCCCGAGATCAGGCTCTGCCACACATCTACGTGTGGGACGCCTGGGTGGCCCAGTTGGTTACGCGTCTGACTCTTGATCTCCTCGCGGGTCATGATCTCAGGGTCATGAGTTCAAGCCCTGCGTTGGGCTCCACACAGGGTGTGAGGTCTACTTAAAAAGTCGCTGTTCTCTTTCACCGTTTTTTTTTTTTTTTTAAACGTGGCTACTAGCAAATTTTAAATCAGTCATGCAGTTCGCACTGTATTTCTCCTGGACGGCACTGCTCTGGGCGGGGGGGATCATGTTCCAGGCTGAGGAAGCAGCAGGTGTGGACGGACGCTGGAAGGCAGGAAGGCAGATGTGGGCAAGAGCAAGGTCTTGGAGCTTGGAGTCCCGAGCTGGAGAGAAAGTGGCAGGCGATCAACAAGGGTCAGAGTTGGCGGAAGCAGAGCCAACCTCGTAGGAGTCTGTGCGTCTCGGAACAAGCCAGGATATCATGGAGGGGGATAAGGAATCCACTGGATGATTTTCAGCAGGGGATGCGACAAGATCTGATTTCTGTTTTATGTTGTTATTTTTTTGTTGTTGTTATTTTTTAAAGTTTATTTATTTTTGAGAGAGAGAGAATCCAAAGCAGGCTCTGTGCTGTTAGCGCAGAGCCCAATGCGGGGCTCAAACTCATGAACCCTGAGATCGGGAGTGGGATGCTTAACCGACTGAGCCACCCAGGTGCCCCTGAGTTCTGTTTAATTTTTTTTTTTTAAGTTTTTTTATTCTTGAGACAGAGGAAGAGAGAGAGCGACAGAGCATGAGTGGGGGAGGGGCAGAGAGAGGGAGACACAGAATCCGAAACAGGCTCCAGGCTCTGAGCTGTCAGCACAGAGCCGGATGCCGGGCTCCACCTCACGAACGTGGAGATCACGGCCTGAGCCAAAGTCAGATGCTTAACCGACTGAGCCACCCAGGGGCCCTTGATTTCTGTCTTAAGTGAACAGGAACAGGAGGTCCTGAGATGTGGACCACCATGGGATCCAGAGGACCAATCAGGGGACCGTCATGACGGTCCAGGCAAGAGACGATTGTGGCTTCAGCCGGGTTAGCATCAGTGCGGCTAGACGAGGATGGTTAGCTGCCCCCACCCCCCACCCCACCCCCACGCCCCCCACGCTGGGGAGATAGCCCGGACGAGACTTTCTGTGCGGGTTGGTTAGGGGTGTGCAGCATGGAGGTTTGAAAATAGTTCATTAATTTAACTAATATTGCACCGTGGGGAAGGCACCGTTTGGGGGACCTGCCACGGGGCGGTGAACACGACCGTGAAAATGACCCACCCTCCGGGAGCTGAGGACATTTTCGAGTGCACGACGGGCACTTAGCTTAGCTCCCGACCACTGTGGTTGTGGTCACGGTCCTTGCCAACACCGCGCCTCTGCCCCGAGCAGTTTGACACCAACGGGGACGGGGAGATCACCCTCGGGGAGCTGCAGCAGGCCATGCAGAGGCTTCTGGGAGAGAAGCTCACCCCTCGCGAGATCTCGGAGGTCGTGCAGGAGGCGGACGTGAACGGAGACGGCACGGTCGACTTTGAAGGTGACGTCGCGAGGGGGCAGCCGCCGCGCGGGTGGCTTTCTGAGCCAGGGCTCACTCCTACCTCCCCCGTGCCTGTCCCTCCCTGGCTCACGGGGCGCCTTTGTCGAGAACGAAATGTCCCATCAGGAGAGTGGACCGGTCACCAGCTGGGGCTCTGGGGTCAGATGCACGGGGTTCAAATTCAAGGTCGTCTCTTACCTGTCCCAGCCACCCAGAGAAGTCACGCGTGACGCTGCTGCTCGTTCCGGGCGGGAACGCCCTTGCCCCTTCCCGCTGGCCCAGTTTCAGTTATGCCACCGGAAGGTGCTCCCACCCCTCCTCTCGGCGCCCCCTTGTGCCTCTGCCGCAGCGCTGAGGGTGACATCACCCGAGCTCGTAATAGCGCCTCGCCTGTTTCCTCCCGAGGAGGCCCCGGACTGAACCCTTCTTCCCTACACACCCCGGTCCTGGCACAGAGCTCGTCCCACGTGTACTGAGGGATCGGTGGAAGGGAACCCGTGGGAATCCGTGCGGATGGGAGTGGAGACCATTTTCGTGGGAGACCTAACAGGGAGGGTCAGAGTCTCATCATGGTGACTCTAGTTCAGGCGCCCCAGCATCTAACTGCTGCCAGGGGACAAAAGCTGAGTTGCCGGTCTGATACTCAGGTGCATCCCTGGTGTGACCCCCACCCCCGGCCGCACTTCTGTCCCCACTCTCGGGGTCGCTGCGCTCTGGTGCACACTGGGTGCCTGCTCTGTGTTCGCTAAATCCGGTTTCTCCCTCTCTGACGTCCCTTCCGCTTCCGGTACCTTCCCCGGTGTTCTTCATCCCTCAGGAATCGGCACAGCTCGGTCTCTGCCATGAAGCGTCCCTTCGTCCTCAGCTGGCTGTATCCCCCGTATCTGTTGCCCTACAAAGGCTTCCCTGTCCCCCTCCCTTCAAAGGACATAATCGCCGCAGACCTCACTGCCTTGAGTTGTGTTGGCCTCCTGGGATGTCAAATCCTGGAGGCCGGTCAGGGATGTTCTCTGACCCATCAGCTTGTAATTCCCAGTAGGGAAATTCAGGAGGCATTTATGGCCTGGCTGTAACTGAGGAAATCTTGTCGGGATGCCCGCTGGGTCTCGCCAGGCTCAGGTGTACGAGGGGCATCACTGAAAGTCTGGACGAGCTAAGAGACAGATCCTCGGGCCAGCCCTGCGCAGGGGAAGCCCCTGCGCAGGGGATGGACCTCAAGACCTGGGTGGGGCCCAGAAGTTCATGGGGCATGGAGTCACCGCAGAGTCAGTGCGTTCCTTCCAAGGTTTTCCATTCACCGTCCACATGGCCTCAGGCGCATTGGTCAACCTCACTGGCTTCCGTTTGCTTATCTGGGAAATGGTAGTTACGCCTCCAGGATCGGTTGGAAAGATGAAATAAGATAGTCATAACGATTGTGTAACGCTTCATGGGTCTTGTAAGCATTCTATCGTTTAACCGTCTGGAAAACTTGTGTAAGGTATATGGCGATCCTGTGATTCCCATTTTGGAGATGAAGAAACTGAGGAGCAGAGGGTTTCCCAAAGATCACCCTTGGTTCCTGACACATAGTAAAGGGCTCAAAAAGTGCTCTTACAAATCGGCGCCTTACCAGGGGCTTTTCTTTGCAGAGTTTGTGAAGATGATGTCTCGCTGAGGAGGTTCTGGAAGCCCCCGGTCTCTCCCCACCAGGCAGGCATGGACCCCACACTTGTGGAAGACCAGATCCCCTCGGGCCCGTCCAGGAGAGAGGGTGGGAGGGTGCGTGGTGACTGGCCTTGCATTGTATGAGTCGAGGCTGGACCAAAAGTGATGGTTTTGCCCGGATGGCGGGCGGGGTGAGGGGGAACCTCTCTAGAATGAGATAAGAAGCTAGAAATGAGATCAGGACCAAGGTCAGCACCACCCCCCACCAATTCCAGAGGTTAATGACCTCTCGACTTCATGTAACCCCCAATGCCTACACCCCAGCAGAGTCTCTTCCCTGGTGTCCTCTTGGGTCAGACTCTCAAAAAGCTCAGCCCATGGGCCACCCTTCCCCCTTCTTGCTTCAGCTGCTTCAGATTTCCTCGGTTTCTTTCTGTTGGTAAGAGGGAGGCATGACAATCTTGGGGCTATAAACAGGGTTCCTGGGAAGACCGGGCTTGGAAATGGTTCCATTAAAGAGGCTTCCAAAGTGAGCTTAGTCCGTTTTCTTGATTTCCTGGAAGCACAGTCTGGTGGTTGTTGTTTCTTTTCTCCCTCCCGCCTCCTACTTCGTGGTGTAAGATAACTTGGGTAAGATACTCAGGCCACTGAATTAAACCATAAATCTGGATTACGGAGGTTTAGGGCAAGCTGATCCCCGGGGAATTAATCCCCTGCAAAATGTCATCGCGCAAACGAGAAAGAGGATGGGGGAATTCTCAAATCCTCAGCTCGGCCAGGTGGTGTGGAAACTGTTCCTAGAAGCTCCCTGCCCCACCCTCCCCGTGTCTGTCTGCCCTGGGTGCTCAGGGCGATTGCCTCTCGTAGGTGGGGAGTCGGGCCAGCCCTCACACCCTACACTGACCTGCACCCTGAAACCAGAGGGTCTTTCCCTCCTCACCTCTGCCCGTGGGCAGGACGCCCCAGTAACGCAAGGTCCCCAAAGTACAGGATTCGTGTCACACCCTTCCACCAAGTTTATTTCACTTTCGAAACCCACTAAGTAGTTGTATGCAATGGGTCATCAGGGCTCAATAGCCTCGCTTTATAGAATTTAAATTTAAAAGAGTGGAACCAGAATAATGTATTTCCTAACTTCTTGCTGTGGTCACTTCCCTTTTGCCCTCCCTCCCTCCCTCCCTCCCTCTCCCTCCCTTTCTCCCTCCCTTCCCGTCTGGCACTTCATTTATTCAGTAGTGTTGTATGAAGTGCTTGCTGCATACAAGGCCCTCTTCCAAGAATAGCTCTATCTCAGTGAATGAAATACACAGATCCCCACCGCCACCTCCCCCCCCCCCCCAACGAGGAGCTTACATTATGAAGGGAAGAGACAGACACGGAACAAAATACATGAGTAAATATAATCCTAGTTAGTATGGCAGAAGGTGGAAAGAGTTATGGAGAAAAATGGAGCAGGAAGGTGATTAAGGGATCTGGGAATGAGGAGGAGTCCCCAGTCCCGGTAGGGGCAAGGAGTCTACTGAGCACCAGGGGCATATGGAGGGGAAGAGCACTTCAAACACAGTGTTGGGTGAATGCAAAGGCCCTGAGGCAGGAATGTAGCTGGCCTGTTGGAGGGATAGCAAGAGGTCATGGTGGCTGGAGGGGGGTAGGTGGTAAGGAGTCAGAACGGTCAGAGGTTAAACTGTGTGTGTTCTTAGAGGCGTTTGAGGACCTTGGAGGGCTTTAAACAGAGGAGTGACATAATCCAGATCACCCTTTAAAATACGGTTTCTGCCTCCTGTCTCAGCTCTATCCCCTTCCATCCATACACCTGTCCATCCCACTCACCTATTCAATGTGATATTTGCTGAGTCCCTGCTATATGCCTGGCATTGTTCCAGGTGATGGAAATACAGCAATGAAAAGGTACCTGACCTCAAGGAGCTTGTATTCTAGAGGCACGCAATCCCCTGGGATCTTCCATGATGATGGAATGTTCTAGATCTGCACTGTCCATTCAGGAGCCCCTCACCACCTGTGGCTATTAAGTTTTTGTTTGTTTGTTTCTTTTAATATTTTTGTGTTTTTTATTTTATATTTGAGAGAGAGAGAGAGAGAGAGCGCACGAGCAGGGGAGGGGCAGAGAGAGACAGAGACAGAATCAGAAGCAGGCTCCAGGCTCCAAGCTGTCAGCAGAGAGCCTGACACGGGGCTCAAACTCACGAGCAGTGAGATCATGACCTGAGCCAGAGCCGGATGCTTAACTGACTGAGCCACCCAGGGTCCCCATGACTATTAAGTTCTTGTTTTTTCTAAGTAATCTCTACTCCCAACATGGGGCTTGAACTCATGACCCCAAGATCAAGCATCACATG
The DNA here is from genome assembly GCF_014898765.1 of Herpailurus yagouaroundi. Classification (NCBI taxonomy): domain Eukaryota; kingdom Metazoa; phylum Chordata; class Mammalia; order Carnivora; family Felidae; genus Herpailurus; species Herpailurus yagouaroundi. The sequence goes on along the minus strand of NW_024412451.1, from coordinate 4,310,133 downwards.
CTCTACCAACCAAGCCAGCCAGACACCCCCAGAAATGACATTTCTTAATGATGGGCTATCTCAGGTTGGGTTCCGAGCATCCCTCCTCTGAGTATGCAGGAGGTTTATCAAGGAGTGTCCTTAGGCTCAATACCTGGGGACGGAACCGGAATGCAAACTCACACATTGCAGCTGAGCCCACGGAAACTCCTGACCTAGCTCTTCTGACTTGTCCCCCTGGGGTTGAACTGGCTGAACTTTTAACCTGCCCTCAGTCAACACTTGCACACAGGCTGCCCTGGGAAGAGCATGACCTTGCACAAGGGAGGTTACTCCATAGCTGAGGACATCCCTGATTTGGGACTGATGGCTGATGGCTCACTGCAGACAGCATTGGCCAGAGCTGGGCAGGTCCTCTGCAGAAGGGGGATCCGGGGACACATCTCCATCTCCAACACTGAGTGGCTCAGCAGAGACCAGGGAAGGGGGATTCCACACAAGCAAGGCGCCGAGGCTGGAGTCAGAGTGGTAGCTTCAAGAACAGGGCTGTGCCTGGGTTGAGGGGGCAGAGGTGGAAAGTTTGTGAGGGAAGGGAAGTATGTCTGTCTGTCTCTGAAGTCTTGTGTGGCAGCTGGGGGCAGGAGAGCCAGGTTTCCTGTGGCCTGTTTGTATGTGATTAAGGAAGGATGGGTCATCTGGTTGGTCTTGATCTACAGTGGAAAAGATCTCCCATGGGATCTTCAGGCTTCTCGAATGTCTCTGCAACCTCGTTTCAGACAATCAGATTGGTACCCAATGAGGCTGAATGGTGAAAGTCTATTCCTGATGTCTGCATGCAGTGTGGGATAGGGGTAGCAGTTGCTCAGAGTGTTTCATGAAAGAGGAGGAGGGGGGAAGGGGAGGGGAAACGAACAATAATAACACAAGGATGCATCTGGGCTCACAGGGAAGCAGATTCTGTAATCGATTACTCATGTCTGCCATGGGCATGGGGAAGGAATAGTTGAGGTAGTCTTGCAATGAATTTTCTTTTCCTTTTTTAATGTTTATTTATTTTTTAGAGAGAGAAAGACAGAGTGTGAGTGGGGAGGGACAGAGAGGGAGGGAGACACAGAGTCCAAATCTGAGCTATCTGCACAGAGCCCAACATGGGGTTCGAACTCACGGACCGCAAGATCATGACCGGAGCCGAAGTCGGACCCCTAACCGACTGAGCCACCCAGGGGCCCCCTTGCAATGAACTTTCTACCCTATGTTTACTTACTAATTTGTTTATTAATGATTTCATAAGTACCTAAAAATGCTCCACCCAAATCTATGGTTTCCAGGAAAGAGATAGCAGGATGCAGTTCCTTCCAAGGGGCCCCTGGGCTGAGAATCTGACCTCCTACCAGGAGATTCACCATGCAGTCCAGGTCCCTCACCGAATCCCATTCCAGGAAGCACAAAGGCAGCCCCCTGGGGGGTTAACCGTGGGCTCCTTTACTGGTGTTTAGGCCACATTTCCCCCCTCTGTTCTTCACAAAGGACCAAGTGATTAAGCAAAATGGCGGACAAGGTATTTCTAAAGGTGATTAAGCTCGAAAGGAAAAGACAAAGCAGGTTCCACAGTTGGTATGTCCGTCTTCCTCTGAAGATGTTTCTCCTCCCCTTGAAAATAGAATCAAAAGCCAGCATTCAGGTGACAAGTGTGCACTGACTCAAAGTGTGATGTGAATAAAAAAGTATTGCATTGGCTTCCAAGACTGAGTCAGAAGAGGAGGTGGCCGAGCCAAGAGTGGTTAGACCTACCCCTGCCCCTCACCTGGCTCATGGCGGCCGATAAGGCACTGAACCCTGAGCACCTTAACCTCACCTCTACTGTATTAGACTTGCTGAAAGAGGGACCCAAAGGAAAGAGTTGTGCTCTGGTGGACAAGAGTCAGAGGCTGGGCACTAAGAATGTTCTTCATTCTAGCCAAGCCTGGGGACGACTTGTGGGTGATTTTTAATAGCCACCCTGTTAAGATGGTACCCAGAGCCCCAGACCTATTCCGTTGCCTCTCTTCTGTTCCAGGAAGATGATTTTGATGGCCAAGGCAAAATTCGGGAGGAATCACTAAGTTTGGTGTCATCCCTAAGCCACATGCATCATAAGGGCAAATATTGCCAGAAACACCAGAGCCATCCACATATCTGATGAAAGGGTTCTGTTTGTTAAATCCCAGACATCCTGAGTGATTAGGTCAGTGGGCCCACACAGGGGGTCTGGGGAGAATACTGGAATCAGAAGAAAAGACTGGAAGGGAGAGAGAAGTTGGTCCTGTGGAGAGAGTTGAGGACTTACGTGCAGAGGTGGGGGAAGGACCCATGCAACGAGGAGGAGAACTGAACCCTACCTTTTTCTCTGTTGGCTACTCAGCGGGTAGCAGGTCGATAACCTGGTGCATGGCTCTTGGGGCCCAGTGAAGTCCTGGTCATCTCCTTTCAAGGTCATCTTTCCTTCTCATGCCCCAGTTTGAGAAATTCCATTCTCCTACTTTGCACACCCAAGACTTCCCAGACCTAACACTTGGCACGGCACCTTTCTGGGTCCAAAATGGTTCATCCACCTCTTACTAATCTGGGAAGCTGTCCCCGTCCCTCCCCCACCCCCACTTCACCTCATCTCTGGGACAGGGAGCTCACCTTGCTGGCAACCCCAGCGAATCGTGCTGGAAGGGACGGATGTCACCTTCACAGCGGCATTGCCCAGGTATGCTATGCACCTCACCTTTGCATCAGCAGTACACCCAGGTGTGGTCCTGGTCATAGTTGTAAGAGGTTGCACACCACGTAAGGTTGTGCTTTGATCCTTTGCTGGTACAGTTAAAATAATTCTTGTTTTTGTAGTTGAATGGGAAGTGGCAGGGAAAGCCAGGAACCAGTGAAGAAATTCCTAGGGAGTAGAAGGGGATAGGAAAGTGGTTACCCCTGTGCCTTGATGCTGGGATGAAGGCTTAGACTTCAGAGCCCCCTCTAAAATCAAAACTGGGTCGGGGCACCTGGGTGGCTCAGTCGGTTAAGTGTCTGACTTTGGCTCAGGTCATGATCTCACAGTTCGTGGGTTCGAGCCCCGTGTCGGGCTCTGAGCTGAGAGTGTGGAGCCTGGAGCCTGCTTCAGATTCTGTGTCTCCCTCTCTTTCTGCCCCTCCCCTGCTTGCTCGCGGGTGAGTGCACGCTCTCTCTCTTTCTCTCAAAAATAAATAAACATTAAAAATTGTTTAAATAAAAACTGGGTCCACATGGCCCATGGGTCTGCTCAGAGACTCCCATTAGAGGAAGGAAATACTGACTTAATCCTAAATGCCAGAGGGGTTTTCTTCCCTGGGAAGCTATTGGAGTTTAGCTCTGTGGGGTGTGGAAATGGGGCACAAGGGCAGCGTGGGGCACAAGGGGTCCTGGCAGTGGGAGAGAGGAGGACAGCGTCATGTCAGCAGGGGAGCCAGGGAAGCAAGTGGGAAGCGCGGAGAGGACATCTTGCAGGGAGTCGTCTTCATTCACAGATCCTGAATGTGCGAATTCTCCACTCGCTGAAGTGGATTTGGAACCCAAATCAATATGGGCCGGGCTTGTGCGGCGCAGCTCTGGAGCAAAACGCGCCTAGTGCTGAAGAGCTGTCCAGGGTCCTGAAGTCCAGGCCGCCTGGGATGTCCTTTATGGGGACCCATCAGGTTACATTTACAGAGAAATGTTCTATTTTTCTTCCTCGTGGGCTTCTTCCCTTATCACCCACCAAATGTACACTTGTTTTCCTTTGTTAAAAAAATTATCCAAAACACACAATTGGGGTCAAAAGATCCTGAACTTATGTCCTCCTAAAGCACTGTCTAAACAGTCCCTAAGGGCCATCTGGTTCTCTAGCTCAGTGTCAGCAAACTTTTTCTAGAAAGGGCCAGATGGTAGTTATTTTTAGCTTCGTGCCTCATACAGCCTCAGTCTTTATATGTGGGCCCTGGGATTTGAATTTCGTATAATTTTTGCCCGTCACAAAATAGGATCCTTCTTCGGACTTTTTTCAACTGTGTAGAAAGTTGGGTTGGGGGCCAAGAGAAACATTGGCCCAGACTTAGCCCATAGGCAGGAGAGAGTTTGCAGGCCCCTGCTCTAGGGAAATAGAACTTTATCTGACTTACTACCTGCTATTGATTGGAGGCCCCAACTCTGTAACTTGTAAAAGATTGATACATTGTGAATGATTTTTGTTTGGTAAAGATGCTGATAATTTCTGTCTGGTAGACAACCCCAAAGGTTTGATTGCCCTTTGTGTTATTTTATTTTTATTTATGTATTTAATACGTATGTATGTATGTATGTATGTATTTAAGTAGGCTCCATATCCAATGTGGGGCTCAAACTCATGACCCTGAGACCAAGAGTTGGATTCTCCACCAACTGAGCCAGCCAGGCATCCCTTGATTGCCCTTTAGGTGTTACCAGATTGGGTGGCTAACTTAACAATCTTGCTTCAGCTCAACATTCTTTTCACCGACTTTATGTAGTTCTTAAAACGTCCCTCGAATTGGCTTCACTATCCTTGTTATTTCCTTATTAGCAATTTTTTTTTTTTAAATCTTAGCGTGGATTTACTCTATGTTTGTGCAAGCAAGTACTTAGGTGTTTCACATTTTGAAAACCTTATATTGACCCCTTTCTCGTGGATCTTAAGCGGCCCGCATCTTGCCCATCACGCTATCGTATTTTTCGTGCTATTTGCTCATCAGATATCCACGAGGGTGGGACTCCGTCTTACTCATCACCACATGCCCACCGCCCAGCACAGTGGCTGGCACGCAGTAGGGCTGGAGTCAGTGTTTGCTGGGTAATTGAGTGAAGGAGTCTGCCTATGTCCACCCAGCCCCCTTCCCCGTATTACTAGTGTCGGCACAGAGGCTCCACTTCCCGTCCTCATCCATGTTCTCCGTGGTCGGGCACCACAGTCTGTTGCTTTCACTCTCAATGCATTCAAAGATCATGCTATTTCTGTAGACGGAGGGGAAGACACAGGGCTTGCTGAAAGAATTTCCCCCATACTCTGAAAATAATGATGGAAAGGTCACAGGGACAAGAAGAGATAACAAAAAGAGCTTCCATGTATCATGCATCAAGTAGGCGCCATGCTTTATCTCAGGAAAGGCAACACGGCATTGAACATGCTCCAGTTCAGTTCCTGGTGATGTTATTATTTCCATCCACTTTGCGTGTAAGTGAGAACCCAAGCCATCAACAACCACACCATTTACAACAGAGTTGCTCTGCAGGCTTCATCAACGGAGTTATCGTGAGATCTAAGGTTAACGTTGGTTTAGGGTTAAGGATACAAGTGATGGATGGCTACGACAAAGATAAAATTCAAGGTTTTATATGGCATTATGGTTTTTTGAGTGCTAAGGGATAAACATAAATAAGGCTTTAGCAGGAATAAGTGTGCTCATGGATAGGTGCCTCACGTGAATTTTCATCTCAATGGAGGCAACACTGTTTGGTGAGGGAGCAGGGGCATCAGAGCCATATGGACTTGCATTCAAATGCAACTCTGACATCACTTAGGAGTGTGACCTTGGACAGGATTTAATTTTACTGCGACCACTTATTGAATGTGGAAAAAATAGCATCTCATAGGGCTTCTATGGAAACATTCAGTGGGATGTGGTATATAGAGTCTAATACAGAGAGGGCTCCAGAATGAATGGAGGTCATTAAGAAGTTAAGAGTAGGGGCGCCTGGGTGGCTCAGTCGGTTAAGTATCCGACTTCGGCTCAGGTCATGATCTCACAGTTGGTGGGTTCAAGCCCCGCGTCAGGCTCTGTGCTGACAGCTCAGAGCCTGGAGCCTGCTTTGGATTCTGTGTCTCCCTCTCTCTCTGCACCTCCCCTACTCATGCCCTGTTTCTCTCTGTCTCAAAAATAAAATAAACATTAAAAATTAAAAAAAAAGTTAAGAGTAGGGATGCCTGGGTGGCTCACTCAGTTATGCATCTGACTTGATTTCAGCTCAGGTCATGATCTCACAATTCATGGAATCCAGCCCTGCATTGGGCTCTGCACTGATAGCATGGAGGCTGCTTGAGATACTCTCTCTCTCCTCTCTCTATGCCCCTCCCTCACTCATGCTCATTCTCTCTCTCTCAAAATAAATAAACATTTTTAAAAAGAATAAGTTAAGGGACACCTGAGTGGCTCAGTCAGTTAAGCGCCCGACTTTGGCTCAGGTCATGATCTCACAGTTCGTGAGTTCAAGCCCCACATCAGGCTCTGTGCTGACAGCTCAGAGCCTAGAGCCTGATTTGGATTCTGTGTCTCCCTCTCCCTCTGCCCCTCCCCTGCTCACACTCTGTTTCTCTCTCTCTGTGTCTCTCAAAAATAAACATTAAAAAAAAATTTTAAGAATAAGAGTAGGCATAGAATTAAGATGAAATCTGAAGCCACTTTGAAATGCAGGTAGGGTCCAGCTCTGGGTGAATCCACGTATTGCCAAGTCTAGCAATAGAAATAGTTGAAAACCAATGTCAGGACTGCAGCCCATGGTACTGGTTCTTAGGAAAACTAGATTTTCCATGCTGACATTAGGCACTCGGGGGAACATGGCCTTAGGACATTCCTGTCTCCTGTGGTTGTCCTAATGTATTCTCCAAGAACACACTTAGTTTCTAGAAGTATTGCTCTCAATGCTCTGCTCTCCCCCATGCCACCATCCCCTCAGAATGATCATTGCTCTCCCCCACCCGTCTCCCCACCAAAACCCCCATCCCTGCTCCAGTGCCTTACCATTTGTTTCACAGTATTTCCACTGCTGCTTCTCATCAAAGCTGGAGGTGACGGAACACCACAGCTTTCTGAAGAAGCCACCCTCCGTGATGCAGTTGTTATGGTACCTTCCTCGATAGATGAAGGGGAAGATGCATCGTGGGTAATCTGTATGGAAAGGAGTCTGTGAGTGGTTTGACTTTCTCTAGTCATTCACAGAACAGTCACTCAATCATCCATCCATGCATTCATCCATCGATCTATCCATCCATCCATCCGTCAGCCATCAAAATACAGGACAAGCATCAAGTTTTAAAGATATTTTATTCATTCACTTTATTAAGCATGTTGTAAAGAAAGCCTACTTGTGTACTTTCATGCTCAAAGCTTCCCCCAACAGGGCTCCCAACCTCAACAACGCCGCCCCCCAACCTGCTGAACAAACTTAATCTACTTCAGTGTCTTAAAAATGAATCTCTTAGAATCACCAACAGACCTGTAGGAATCAAGTCAAGACAAAGAATTTTGATGGTTTACGACCAACAGGTGAAGTCAAGATCTTGGCATACAAAAAAAAAAAAAAAAAAAAAAAAAGTTGCCATTACTGAAAAAAAGTCAAATATCAGTGAAGTAAAATATAGTAACATTACCATCCAGGTGCTAGTGCCTTATTGCAACTTTCATAGATTGAATTTCCCACCACAAATAGTACAACAAATATGGTTTTGGACATTATGTTTATAGTGGGTGGATTTACTCACACTCAGTGAGGGAATCAGGGTCATTTGGAGGTGATGGAGGGGTTGTCATAGATGAAGGGATGAGGGAAGCCTTCCTTGAGCAGGTGGCACTTGAGCAGAGGCTTGCACAATGTGGAGAAGCCAGCCATGCAAAAATTGGGGGAATTGAGGTCCAGATAGAGGGAATAAAAGTGGGAAGGGTTCAAGACAGGAAGGAGTTCAGAATATTCAAGAAGCATGACAGCCATTGTAGCTGGAGCTCATCAGGCAAGGAAGAGAGTGGAAGAAGGTGAGGACAGAGAAGGGCAAGGTCTTGTAGAGCTTTGCAGACCAAGGTGAGGTGTCTCCTTCTCCTTCTTCTTCTCCTTCTCCTCCTTCTCCTTTCCTCAAGTTGTAGTTCTTTTGGACGTTCCAGATATTAACCCCTTATCAGGTATATTATTTGCAAATATTTTCTTCCATTCCCTGCGTTGCCTTATCATTTTATTGATGGCTTCTTTTGCTACACAGAAGCTTCGTAGTTTGATGTAGTGCCACTTGTTTATTTTTGCTTTTGATTTTGGTGTCAAACCCAAACAACCATCACTAAGACTGATGTCTTCCAGCTTACCCCCATGTTTTCTTGTAGCAGTTCTGGGGTTTTGCATCTTATGATTCAAGTCTTTAATAATTTTGAGTTGACCCTTGTGTATGGCATAAGAGAGGGGTCCGGTTCCATTCTTTTGTATGCGGCTGTCCAGTTTTATCAACACCACTTATTGAAGAGATCATTCTTTCCCCTTTGCACATTCTTGGCTCCTTTGTCATAAATTAATTGACCATATATGCATGGGTTTATTTCTGGGCTCTCAATCTGCTCCATTAATCCATGTGTCTGTTTTTATGCCAATACCATACTGTTTTTATTACTATAACTTGTAATATAGTCTGAAGTGTGATGCTTCCTGCTTTGTTTTCCTTTCTCAGGATTGTGTTGGCTCTTCGGGCTCAGGATAGTCTTCTAAGTGTGCTGGTGAGCCATGCAGGGGCACAAGCAGGGGCAGGGGAGTAGCGTTCCATGATTTCACATTCCGAAAAGGTTACTTTGACTGATGTGTGGGGAATTGATTTGGAGGGAGGTGGGGGGGGATTTGAGGAGCCCAGTTAACAAATTTGGGGGGGGGGGGGAGAACTGATGGTGATTTGGAGAAGGATAGGAGCAGTGGAGGCAGCTCCTTCCCAGAAACTGAAGCTAGAATCGATTTTTGAAGGTAGAACCAACAGGCTAATTGGTGGATTACATGAGGGGTAGGAGGGAAAGAATTAGGGCTGTTCACAGGTGGCGAGAAACCCACCACTAGGGGTCCAAAGAGCAGTTCTTAGTTCAGAAGCCAGGGCTGAGGGAGGCGATGCCAATGGCAAACCATCTATACAGGAGCCCTCTGTGATTGGCTGAAAGAGGTTTAATCAGATGCAGGCTGTTAAATCTCTAGACCCTGATTGTGTCTGTATCCGCACTTTGGGCAGAGTTTTGTCTCCTCTTGTGTGTCTTAAGCATGTTTGGGGACCTCTTTTCTAGAAATTAAAAAAAAAGTTTGTTTCTAATTTTCGGGTTCAATTTCAACCAGTAGATCCTGATTTGCATCATTTAAACTAGAGCGATATTTTCAACTAGAGATGGTATTGCTTCCAAGCTTGGGTTTTTGTTTTTATTGTTGTTTTTTTTTGTTCCCCACCCCACCCCCAGTGTAATGGGGCTTCTTTGTAGTCATTTTGTAGTCATTTAATCAAAGAGATTCCTCTTGGAGGTATGAGCCTCTGGCCACCTTTTAATATCTTTTTAGGTTAGTTATGATCATGGTGCTTTTTATTATCAATTTATTTTGTTTTATTTCTGTCTTATATTGCAGCTAAGGGATTGTGTTGATTTATTCTGAAATTATGAATTTGGAATAGGTAACGTTATGTATACATTTTATTTCAGGATAGTAAAAGGGTTGTTATACTTATTATCAAAGGGAGCCTTTGATCTAACAGAGTCAAGAGCAGTGATACAAGTGAAAAGAAAATCCTAAATATTCAAAATCTGGCTGCTCGTAGGAACAATTAAAATGTCCAACAACAGGATATTGGTTAAAACAAACAAAATGCCTTTTGTCCTGTGCAGAAAAATTAGAAATCATCTAATTGTCAAAAATGTCTTGGGCTTTGAGAAGCAGCAAACAGAGTCTGTCAAATCCCTTCTCTGTTACACTTTGTTGTCTGTTTTTCCTTATTAATTTAGAAAATTAGGAAAGAGACAAAGAATACAGTGGTTCCCTGTGGCCCTGTAACCTCTCTTTCATTCAGAAAGCACCATTTTTAACACTATCATTGTCATATTGTTAGCCATTGTTAGCATCCCGTATGTGGCCTCCGCACTTTCTATGCACACACACAGATGTCGTAACTCGTCTTCAAAAATATGATCACATTCTACACATCCACACATTCTCTTTTATAATCCATCGTTTGAGGAGGTCGGCTGAGGGGACAGCATGGCATCACTCACCCTCCTCCATACAGTACTTCCACTGTCCATCGTAAACGGCTTTTGTCGAACACCAAGGGGACAGGCTGTTGGTTTTGATACAAGAGAAGTAAGTAGACCCCTTGTAGACGAAGGGAAACACACATGAGTCCTTCTGACCTGGAGGAGAGAGAGACAAATAGAAGGGTTTCATCACAAATGAATGAGCCAAGGGTGAGTCTTGCTTTGGTTTTCGTGGGTGGTTCTGAAGGTGACACATGCAGTGTTGGCATCCAACTTTCTTGTGACAAATAAGGGTGTGTCCAGTTTACGTGGAGACCAAGAGCACAGGGAAAGACTCTCATAAATCATAAAGGCAACTGGAATAAAGTTTTCCTCCAGACCATGAGAGCACCGTCAATGTCACACCAGACACTCTCGGGTCATGACATCGCAGTAGGTAATGGAGCGACACACGTCAAATAATGCTGCAACACAGACCAGAAAACAATTTCACATTTCAATGCTTTTTTCAATCCTTCTGATTACACAAAAGAGAAGACTTCAATTTAATGCGAGTATTTCTCTACCATGCCTCTAATTTTTAATAATCTCCCTTTTTAACAACAACAACAAAACAAAACAAAAAAAAAAAAAAAACAGGGCAGGACCCAGGCTTAAAGCCTTATTGTTGCACCCAATAGAATTTAGGAATAAGATTTCCTTTTCATAGCATTTACTTTTGTGTGCAATTTCTATTTATGGCAAGTTAGTAACGCTTACAGATTACAGAGCTAATGTTAACTATTCTTTAAAGATAAAGGTGTTAAAGTGAAGACAAGTGAGTACATTTCAAGAAGGTTGGGTAAATGATAGTGCTGGTGGCATGCAGATGTGGCAAATACTGAGGGGTACTTTTTGTATTCCTCTGTGTGAGGACAGGACTTTGTCTTTGACACAACGTATCCTCAGAACCTAGAATCGTGACTTGCTCATAGTAGATGCTTCAGAAAGAACTGACAGAATGGAATGAGCTCAGAAAATGTCACGTGAAAGAAAGCTAAACCCGTTTCTTTAACAAAGGACTCATCAGAAGGGTCAGCATGCAAATGAGTGTTGAATTAGCAGGAGGCGTATGGATTATATTGAATTGTCCTTTCCCCCCACTCCTCAATAGTGCTGGAGACTAATGGTCCCTGAAACACACCTTTTTTTTTAATGTTTATTTATTTTTGAGAGACAGAGAGAGACAGAGCACAAGTGGGGAAGGAGCGGAGAGAGAGGGAGACACAGAATCCAAAGCAGGCTCCAGGCTCTGAGCTGTCAGCACAGAGCCTGGTGCGGGGCTCGAACTCATGAACTGTGAGATCATGACCTGAGCCGAAGCCGGCGCTTAACCGACTGAGCCACCCAGGTACCCCTCCCTGAAACACATCTTAAGAAATGTTATTCTACAGGTGCTTGGGTGGCTCAGTTGGTTAAGCATCAGACTTTGGCTCAGATCATGATCTCTTGGTTCGTGAGTTCGAGCCCCGAATCAGGCTCCTTACTGACAGTGTGGAGCCTGCTTGAGAGTCTCTCTCTCTCTCTTTCTCTCTCTGCCCCTCCCCCCCCCTCAAAATAAATAAACTTTAAAAAAAAAAAAAAGGAAAAGTGGGGCGCCTGGGTGGCTCAGTTTGTTAAGTGTCCGATTTAGGCTCAGGTCATGATCTCGCAGTTTGTGAGTTTGAGCCCCGCGTCGGGCTCTATGCTGACGGCTGGGAGCCTGGATCCTGCTTCAGATTCTGTGTCTCCCTCTCTCTCTGCCCCTCCTCTGTCTGAAAAATAAATAAAACATTTTAAAGAAAGGGAAAGAAATGCTATTCTAGCCCACATTGTGGAGGAGAAAGTGAATACCCATGTAAGATAAGGAATCATTTCAACTTAATACCTTTTTTCCCCCTTTTTTGAGAACTGGGATGAGAACCAGCATTTTTTTTTATCTACTGGTCCAGGATCACAGCTTTTCTCCCTGCCTTCATCATGTCATTCCCTCCTTCCTTTTCTCCCTCCCTCAAAGACATAATTATGGATACTATGACTAAGATATTCTGATAGGTTATGGATGTGCGTGCATACACGTGTGTGCATGTGTGTGTGTGCTCATGTTCCAAAGATGGTGAGGCAAAGCTTCCATGGACTCACCAAACCTATCTTCTTTTTTCTTTCTGGACTCCTAGCGAGAACCCATTTTTCGGCTGAACAGTTAGGTGGGGCCATGTGACTCAGTTGCAACTCATGGAATGTGGGTAGAAATGAACCCATTTTCCGGCCTAATAGGTGGGGCCACGTGACTCAGTTGCAACTCATGCAACGTGGGTAGAAATGATCTTCTCCAGATCCTCGCTCAGAAAAGTCCCTGGTGAACCCTATGCTCCCTACTTCCTCTTCCAGCTGGACATAGAGCAGTGGTTCTCAGTGGAGGAGACATTAGACAATGTTTGGAGACATTTCGGGTTGTTACAACTGGGAGAAGGGCGACCTGGAAGCTGCACCACTGGTTCCTACTGGGTGGAGGCTGGAGATGTTGCTAAACACCTTACCATGCACATGTCCCAGAACCGAGTCATCTGGTCCCAAATGTCAACAGTGCCCAGGTTGAGAAAGTCTGAGAAAGAGGACCCTGCAAAGTACGCTGAGGCCCTGTGGGATGGTGGAGCCCCAGTACAGAAGGGGTCTGTGTCTCTGAATCACAACACAAGTGGCTTCCCATGAAACATCCACACTGAAGTTCTAGATGACATGAACCCTACTGAGTTCAGCCACTGACATTTAGGGATAGTCAGTCTATTACTAATACGGATGAACCAGACATCATCTCTGTCTTCAACCTGGAACCTCCATCTCTTGCTCTGGATCAGATTCTTATCCTGTATAATCTGACCTGGGCCATCACAGGGGTGAGGCTGGGAGACAGCAGAAAAGGCAGACTGCCATCTTTGAGCTTCGCCAATGGGCTGAGGCAAGTGGAGGTCCTTAAGTCACATTGCGTTGTCCACCCCTGGCTCTCAGAACTGTGTGGTCTTGGTTGAAGACCAAGTTGAAAGCAGTTAATATCTGGAAAGTGTTTAGAAGTGGACCCGGAACATGGCTGCTCCTCGGCCAACGTTAACTGTCATCATCGCCATCACCATCACCATCGTCATCAATAATGCTCAGTCATGGGCACCACCAGTATGTGTGATGCTGGTGGCGAGGGGAGGGCAGACAGATGCCCCTGTACACAGGATTAAGATTATCCTTGGGACTTATTAGTACAAACCAACACATAATAGATACTATTAGCCATCTGCAAAGTAATCCAGCAGATGGTCTCATCTTCTTAACTGGGTTAAAATCCTCCATAATCCGGGCCCTGCTGACCTCTCTGTTCTCACTGCCTGATTAACATTTCCTCGACCTTCCTCCACGTTCTTTCTCGTCTTCGGCATTTGGCTCATGCCCTTCATCCTGCTCTTTTCTTTACTCCCTGCTTCTCATCCATACGACTTGGTTCAGCCTGGATTAATACTCTTCCACATTCTTATAATACTCTGAGATGATCTCTATAAATGTACTTACCGAATACTTAAGAATATAATTATCTGCTTATGTGTCTATCACTCCCACTTGCTGTGAGCTCTCCCGAGAGCAGGGCATGAGTTTTATTTGTTGCTATGTTTCTGGCCCATAGCACAGTGCCTGGCACTCGGGAACCACTCGGCAAATGTGTGTTGAATAAATTAGTCCGTAACTATGTGCAGAGGAGACTTAGGGATACCAAGTCTCACCACGGGAATATGGATGTGGTCTCAGGAAGGTATGACCAGAAAGAGACACTAACTGGAAAAGCTGGCATTGTTCCTTGTCTGAATAAAATGTGGCTTCTTAGCCTTTTCAGGACTTGTCAGTTCTTTTGAGAACCCAGATCTTCTCTCTAGGAAAATGTCCATACATCCCTGTGGCAGAGACTGCTGTGTGTTCAAAACCAGCTTCATCTTCCTCTCAAAGGTACTGCCAAAAACTACATTTCCCAGACTCCCTTGCAGCTAAGCACCCTGTGAGTTCTGGCCAATGGAAGTGGGAGAAAGTGACGGGTATCACTTCCTGCCCCCTCCCCCCCCAAAAAAAACCTTGTCCTTCAAGATCATAAGACTCTTGATCCTCGTCTACCAGCTCCATGCAAAGAATCCACAGAGGACCCTGGAACCCTAGGGGATGGTGGAGCCCCACGGTGGAAGGTGCATGGATCCCTGCTAACCAGATGCTCCCCCATTGGACTTTGTAGGAACAAGCAATAAATTTTTTGTGTTAAGCTGCTAACAGTTTGGAGCTTCTCTGTTACAATAGCTATCCTCACTACCCTGATAAATACACACCCTTTGACATACGGAGCCAGGGTTTCATGAACTCTAGTGCTAGCCCAGTGACCTCAGCTTAGGAATTTCTGGAATAGAGAATGTGGTCATTCAAAAAGGACTTCATGGAATTAAAGGGCATGAAAACAAGTGTTTCTTGAGCCTTATTGAAGGGAGAGGGCTCATCAGGCAGAAAAGGATTTTAATTGTGGAGAATGTTTCGCCATAGCTTAAGTGAACTATGACACAGAGTGTCTCTTTGTTCTCCTTCCATGTTTACCATACCATCTTGAGGTGGTTAATTTAGATTCCTAGATATATTGAGAAGTAGGCTCACATCCACTAGAATGGCTACTTTTTTTTTAAAGATTTTATTTTTAAGGAGCACCTGGGTCACTCAGTCGGGCAAGCGTCTGACTTGGGCTCAGGTCATGATCTCACGGTCCGTGGGTTCGAGCCCCGCGTCGGGCTCTGGGCTGACAGCTCGGAGCCTGGAGCCTGCTTCGGATTCTGTGTCTCCCTCTCTCTCTGCCCCTCCCCAGCTCATGCTCTGTCTCTCTCTGTCTCAAAAAAAAATATTTAAAAAAAATTTTAAAGATTTTATTTTTAAGTAATCTCTACACCCAATGTGGAGCTCGAACTCACAAGCTCGAGATCAAGAGTCACACGCTGTACCGACTGAGCCGACCAGGAGCCCCTACTTTTTTTCTTTTAAACATAAAACAACAAGTATTGACAAGGATGTGGAGACATTGGAACCCTTGTGCACTGTAGATGGGAATACAAAATGGTGCAGCTGCTTTGGAAAATAGTATGGCAGTTCCTCAAAATAAATAAATAAATAAAATAAAATAAAATAAAATAAAATAAAATAAACGTAGAATTGCCATGTGACCCAACAATTCCACTCCTTGTTATATCCCGCGAAGTATTTGTAATACCCAATGTTTACAGCAGCATTGTTCACAGCCAAGAGGTAGAAACAATCCACGTCCATCCATGGATGAATGGATAAATGAAACGTGGTATGTCCATAGTATGTATCACACACACAGTGGAATATTTATTCGGCCTTAGAAGGAAAGGAAATTCTGACACAGGCCATACAATGGATGGATGAATCTTGAGGACGTTATGCTCAGGGACATAAAAGTCACAAAAGGACAAGTATTGTTTGATTCCACTTTCGTGGGGTATGTAGAACAGTCAGATTCATGGTGTCAGAAAGCAGGTTGGTGGTTTCCAGGGGCTGGGGGCGGGGGAAACGTGCATTGTTTGAGTACAGGTGATGTATCATGGCTATTGGTTGTACAACGCTGTGGGTGTACTTCTACTGAACTGTGCACTTCAAAACGGTTAAGAGGGGAAATTTTATGTTCTGTGCATTTTACCTCAATTTAAGAAAAAGAGTGGAAAGGGAGGGTCCAAGTTGCAGTCTGAGGACTCAGTCCACTGGAATTATGGAGCCCCTCCCCCTTTCAATTAACGTATTCGCATTTCCCTACCACGCGTGCTGAGCATCTCACATGGTGCTTGTGTCCTGGGCACAGCAGTCCCCGGCTTATCCACGGTCTCTCTTTCCATGGTTTCAGTTATCCGCGCTCAAGGTAGTCCAGAAGCAGATGACTCTCTATCTCCTCCCTACCTGAATCCAGGAATCTTTACTTTGGCCCGGTTTCCAAATCCTCCCCAACATTGCCCAGTACCCTCACCTCCACTTGTCTCCCAGATGTAGAGGAAGGTCATCCATCCCAGCAGGTAACCGGACCATCGATTCATTGCAACTGGCCTCTTCTTTCTGGACTGAAGGAAAACAAAAATTTTGTTCTCGCGGGGCCCCTTCCTCTTCCACTAACTGCCAGGTTTGGTGTCATGCCCTTTTACTTTCTATCCCCAGAGGGCAGTGAAGAGTAACTCCCTCTTACAGGAAAGAAAGATGTGCTGTTCTCCAGAAAAAACAACAACCCAGGGCTGGAACTGGTGACCTGGTTTTGTCTTGAGGTTCCGCTTCTATCACTGCTTCTACTGCTGGCTACGAATTTTTTTTAATATATTTTTTAAGTTTTTATTTATTTTTTGAGACAGAGAGAGACAGAACATGAGCAGGGGAGGGGCAGAGAGAGAGAGAGGGAGGCACAGAATCGGAAGCAGGCTCCAGGCTCTGAGCTGTCAGCACAGAGCCTGACGCGGGGCTTGAACTCACAGACTGTGAGATCATGACCTGAGCTGAAGTCGGATGCTGAACCGACTGAGCCACCCAGGTGCCCCTGGCTACAAATTATTAAGTGCTTACTATATGCCACTTCTAACAACCTAAGGAGCAGGGGTGATTATTTTTGCTTTACAGTAGAGTGAAAACACAGTTTGGGAAGTTGAGTAACTTGCCCAAACACCACAGATGGTAAGGGACAGATCTCGGGTTCCACTGCAGACCTGTCTACACAAGTTTCAGAGTTCTCAAGCTTCATAAACTGCTTCCCTCCTATGGGCCTTTGTTCCCTCGCCTGCAGAAGTGTAGGTTAATAATTCCTGCCTCCGGGAGAGGCTGTGAGGGTCCAATGAGATACTGATGTGAAAGGGCATTTCCACTGTAAATTGTTAGTTGGGTTTATGAGTAATTAAGGCAAAGATAAGGCAGCTCAGGAAAGACACCAGATGGCCCCAATTCTTAATAACAAATCTGAATGGTCCATTGGGGGAAAAAATCCCAAAGCCATCGATTCAGGTCCTTGAACAGGTAGGTGGCATTACTGAGCACCTGGGTCTCAGAACACACTCTCTCACTTGCCTTCCTGCTACACATTGGAATGTCTTTCCGATTTCTCTTGTTATTCTTAACTACAGCACCAAGCCCTAAACTTGCTTTTTCCTGAGTGATATCTCATTCATTCACTGCCCACCTACTCATGGCTCTCACTCTGGCTGGTGGTTCAGACTCTAGAATTGGACCCACCTCTGACTGCAGAAACTAGCTGGTCCTGATTGAAATCCTGACTCCACCATTTACCACCTGGGTGACCTTGGGAAATTACTTAAGTTCTCCAAGCCTCAGCTTCCTCCTCTAAAAAAATGGGGGTGCTAACCTTACCACTTAGGCTTGTGATGATGATTAACTGAGATCATAAACAATAGCAGGTAATACTCATTGAGTACTATACACTATTCTAAATTCGTTATGATCCTGACAGTAGCCCAAAGAGGGAGGTACTAATATAACCCCCATTACGCATTTGGGGAAGTTGACGCACAGAAAGCTTAAGCATCTTGCTGAGGATCACAAACTTCATAAGTGCTGGGGCTTTTAGCTGAACCCCAACAACCTAACACCAGAGACTGGGCTCTCAGCTGCTGTGGGACACTAAGTAGTCCAGAAATGTCCACCCAAATCCTTGTTCATACCAGAGCTCTCCAGGCAAACTTTTGAATGTCAAATTCTATTTTATTCTCCCCCTTTTTTTTTATTTGAGAGAGAGAGAGTGAGAGCTGGGAACACGGGCAGAGGGAGAGAGAGAATCTTAAGCAGGCTCCACACTCAGCACAGAGCCCAACAAGGGACTCGATCCCATGACCCTGGGATCATGACCTGAGCTGAAATCAAGAGGCAGATGCTCAAGTGTCTCCCCCAAATTCATATGTTGGAATCCTAACCTCCAAGGTATTGGCATTAGGAGGTGGGGTCTTTGGGAGTGATTAGGTTATGAGGGTGACACGTTATGAGTGGGGCTAGTGCCCTTGTAAAAGAGGCCTCAAAGAGCCCCCTCGCCCCTTCCGCCACATGAGGACACAGTGAGAAGATGGTTGTCTACCAGGAAATGGGTTTTTACCAGACCCTGAATCTGTGGGTACCACTGTCTTGGACTTCCCAGCCTTCAGAACCACGGAAAATAAATGCTAAGACAATGCTCTTCCCCACCCCCCAATTTGTCACCCCAACAGTAAAGCTTTCTCCTCTCTAACGTCCTATCAGTCATCAAACCCTGTGGCTTCTGCTTCCCGAATGGCTTCGTGAACGCATCACCTTCTCTCTGTCTCTCCTGCTCCTGCAAACTCAGGCTTTCACCTTCTATCCCCCAGATGGTTGTCACTTTCCATCACCGATGTCCTGGCCTCCAGCCTCTCCCCTGTCCTGTCCACAGGGGTCTTGGTGTTTGCTTTCAAGCATTCATTCAGAAACAAATATTTCCTGAGCCTGTACAATGCGTGGGCTGCAGGGTTAGGGGATGAGAGACAGCAGAGTGGGAGACAGGCCTTGCCCCTGCCTTCATGGGGCTGGGCTGCCTACGAAGGAGACAGACAGGAAGGGAATAAACCAGAGACAAGCATGTGTCTCTTACTCATGATCATGGTGACGAAGGGGAAGGACCAAGGCTACAGACAAAGAGTAACTGGGGCGAGGTGACAGGAGGCCGGTGAGGCTCTTCCAAGCAAATGACTTGTAAACAGACCCTCAGGAAGAGTGGGATGTAGGCGTGAGGGGAACCAGGGGAAGGGGTTTGGTGGCTCATCTGGGCAGGAGAGGCAAGATGAGAGAAAAAGCTGACATGTATTTAAACAACAACCAGAACAGGTGCGAGCAGGGAGGAGCGAGGCCCAAGAGGTACTTGGCGAGGCAGATGGCGCTGGACCCCTACAGAGCCTTCCTTCGATTCTAAACACAAACAGAAGCCACTGGAGAGATCAAAATGGGGACAAGTGGCATCCATTAACTCCCACACACTTCTCTGTCACTTTTATAACACAATCCACTGTCCATACCACGGCCTTCCCCTCCAAGCTCATTCCTTATCACTCTGTTCTCCCTTGATCTGCCCCAGCTGCACTAGGCTCTTCGCTGTTTCCAGCACAGGCTGAGCTAACTTACATCTCAGGGCCTTTACACTTGCTCTTCCCTCCACCTGGATGCTTCCCCCCAGGTATCTACATGGTTTGCTTCTTTGTGCCACGAAGGACACCGTGTAAATGTAAGAAGTTGATAAGGACCGATATTCTGGAACGTTAATGAGCCTACTTGGATCAAGCCATGGATATTAATAGAAAATATTTGGGGGTGGTTCAAGACAATGACTGAACTGTGAAGTGAACCTCAACAGCCAGACACCCACGTCTGGAACATTCAAGTGAGGACCAAGTCATTCCTTGATCACTGGCACATTCAAATGCTGTGGAGGACCTTTTGTCCTGGGCCGTGGGGTAGTTGGGGCTGGCATCCTGCCACTGTCACAAGATTGTTGGCTGGTAAGATCTCTGAGAAGTGGGAATGAACAATCAAGGATAATTGCAAGACTCCCTATTTGAATTTTTCTCCATAGGTGTACACGATTTCATAATTAAAAACAATAATTATGCAAGGCGCTTAACAGCTCACTCATCCATAAAATGGGAATCATACCTATTCCATGCATTTGTTGGAAGGACCAAATTAAACAAAAGATATAAAATACTTAGTACGGTGTCTGCTATAAAGGAAGATCATAATAAATGTTGGCCATTAATGCTAAGGATGGTGATGACTGATAATATTGATGATGATGATAGTAACATCCAGTGTTCTCTTCACCATGCTAGGCTCTCAGTAATTAATTCATTAAGTAAACTTATCTTGGAAATGTTCTGATTTTCTTCTTTCCTTTACTTTTTGTTATTTGTCGTCCTCCAAACTTTTCGGAAAATGTTATCTTCTAGTAAATGCTTTCCTTGCTTAATAATATTCTTCATTGTTAATATTGTTTTCATCTATCTTTCTGTCACCCATCCATCCATCTTTCCATCCATCCGTCCATCCATCCATCCATTCATCCATCTTTTGACCCATCATCCATCTTTTCATCCAGCCTTCCTTCCTTCCATCCTTCTATCCATCCATCCATTCTTCCACCATCCACTTTTTGTCTATCCATCCAATAAGTATTCTAGAACCTTGCCATCCATATAGAACTGGGGCAACTAGTAAGAGGAAGTGGACATTATTTCTTGCTTCAACAGTCAGAGATGGGACATAGGCACAAATATCTATCACCCAACATGGGAAGTGAGAACAGCCACACCAGGTAGTATGAAGGTGCTGAGAGGGTCACCAGGAGGCAGCTTAGCCCACAGCCTCAACTCACTGATTCTCTTCAGCAAAAAATGTCACAGTGGAGCCATGAGAAGAGAATGGCACCCAACCAACCCAGGTTCAAACTCCACCTCTCCCATTTATCTGCTGGGTGGCCTTGGGAAGGTCATTTCACCTCTCCAATTTCCAGTTTTCAAGTTCTCATCTGTGAAGTGGAGATAAAAATCCAACTATGGAAGCTATTGTGGGAATTGTAGGAGCTCATGGGCCTAAGCATTTGGAGTTTAGTGTGGCTTGAAAATACTGAGTCCTTCTGCTCCTTGGCAGCAGATGTCTCCAAGTGTGAAACAAAACCTCAGTGTGAGACCCCCTCACAAACATGCAAATGCACCTCTTCTATTATGCATTCAGGCCGTCTTTGGAGGGAGCAATGACAGGACCTCAGGAAGGACCTCTGAATCTCAGCTTTCTCCTTGATGAAACAAGCAGAGTGAGCCTTACCTTAGAGGAATGGTGCCAAAAAATATTCATGGGACCATGAAGATAGTAGCTGACTACCAGGAATTTAATAGGCAGTTTGTCCAGGTTAGTTCTCTTTTCTTCCATCTCTTTTCCCCCAAAGTTGGGGTACAGGCAGCCTTCCATAACATTACATTGGTCAGACGGTCTGGCTTCACCTACGCCTTTGAGTTTCTACAGAGAAAGGAATCTGCCCCCACAGCCTCCTTCCCCACTTTCCCTGGCCTTTCTTTCACAGAGCTCCATAACTGCACCTTCCAGTATGGCGGCCACCAGCCACTATGGCTCTTGAGCACTGGAAATGTGGTGAGTTCTTATTGCCCCATGTTGTAAGCATAAAATACTGGGATCTGAAGATGAAGTATGGAAAAGCAAAGAATGTGATTATCTCACTAATTTTTTTTTGTGTTGATCATATGTGAAATGATAGTATTTTGGCTATCATGGTTCAACGAAATACATTATTAAAATAAACTGCACCTGTTCTTACTCTTTTTTTTAATGTGGCTACTATGAAACTTACAATGATATTTATGGCTTACGTTTTATTTTCTCCAGGGGACAATGCTGTTCTAAACCTTCCTTCCTTGCTGTGGGAGCTCCCAGGTCCCGCCTCTCACACCCCTCCCAAGTTTCTAGGTTAAGGTGTACCTTTGAGAGAGTCCTTCTTGGCCCTAGCTGTCTCCACGAGCCCTCTTTAAGGTTCTGCTCACCAAATCTCTGGATTATTTGGGGATTGGCCCGACTGTTCCGGCCCCAACCTGTCGGTAGGAAGACACCGCAGCTTCCCCAAAGAGGGTTTTCGGCAAGTGATTACAATCAGGGTGATTTGGATGAAATAGCCCCATGGTTAATGATGCCCCAAGATGAGCTCATGCATATCCATGAGGCCCATAAAATTCAATCATGTGTTTATTAATGGGATCTTTCAGGGACGGGGTCATGGGCAAGAATATTAATGAACAGAGAAGAAAATGCCCCTGGATATGAGGCTACCAGGAAGTGGACAGGTTTTACCTGAATAATGAAAAACGAAGAGCCCTAGAATTTTCCAGTGAGAAAGGAAGCGTGGGAGAATCAAAAACACCAGCTCTCTGAAACATGTCGTCTAATCCTTCCTCATTTTTAAGAAGTTTATTTGTTCATGTTTTATTTGTGTTAATGTTTATTTGTTTTTGAGTGAGTGGGGGAGGGGCGGACAGAGAGGGAGACACAGAATCTGAAGTGGGCTCCAGGTTCTGAGCTATCAGCACAGAGCCCCATGCAGGGCTTGAACTCACAAACAGTGAGATCATGATCTGAGCCAAAGTCAGTCACTCAACCCACTGAGCCATCCAGGTGTCTCTAAAAGTTTATTTATTTATTTTGAGAGAGAGAGAGCACACAGGGGAGGGGCAGAGAGAGAGGGAGAGAGAGAATCTCAAACACTGTCAGTGCAGAGCCTGATGTGGGGCTCAAACTCACGAATGGTGAGATCGTGACCTGAGCCAAAATCAAGAGTTAGACGCTTAACCGACTGAGCCACCCAGGCGCCCCTAATTTTTCCTCATTTTAAAATTCTATCATACCATTCTGAAAACTCTGTAAGAAGTCCACAGCCCTGTCCTGGTATCTTTCAGGATTGACACCATAGAGATTTACCAAATATTGCAATTGATCACAGGTAGGACTCCTTGGTTTTACAGATGAGGAAATGGAGGCACAGATGTGCCCAGGGACTTGCCAAAAGCCATATAGCAAGCAGGCGGGGCCAGTGGGACTTGGAGCAGCTGAGATTGGGGTCTCATTTTATTGTCATTTTGGTGTCAGTTTCTCATTGCATAGGTTTGGGAGTTTTCTAGATAAGAGGCTTTGAGGTCTTCGTTTCCTGGCTTGGCAGCCTCCTTCCTATCATCTACTTCCTGTCTCTGCCTGCTTCCTGTCATCTACTTCCTGTCTCTGCCTGCTTCCTGTCATCTACTTCCTGTCTCTGCCTGCTTCCTGTCATCTACTTCCTGTCTCTGCCTCCTTCCTGTCATCTACTTCCTGTCTCTGTCTCCATCTGTCCTTCTTTCTCTGTGTCTTGGAGATCCACTCTCTCCCAACCTCTTGTACCATCTTTCTTCCCCCTCTCTCTTTTTCTTCCCACCCTGTCTGCTTTTCCTCTTACCTCCCTGGGTCTCTGGGTTTGTTCTCTCTCTGTGTGTCATTCTGACCTGAATATCTCACTATGTATGCATACATATGTATACACTTATGGGCATGTATGTGTTAGTGTCTATGTGTGTCCATAAATATGTGCATGTGGCTCTGCCCCTCCTCTTTCTCTTTTTTCTTAGTCCATCAGCCTGCCTCTCTTTCTTCCTCAACCACTCCTTATTTTTTAAATGTTTATGTTTTTATTTTTTTCTAATTTTTTTCAATGTTTATTTTTGAGAAAGACAAAGCATGAGTGGGGGCAGGGTAGAGAAAGAAGGAGACACAGAATCTGAGGCAGGCTCCAGGCCCTGAGCTGTCAGCACAGAGCCCAATGCAGGGCTCAAACTCACGGACCACAAGATCATGACCTGAGCCAAAGTCAGAAGCTCAACCGACTGAGCCACCCAGCCGCCCCTTTAATTTTTTTTTTTTTTAGAAAGAGAGCACATGCATGAGTGGTGGGGAAAGGGGCAGAAAGAAAGAATCTGAAGCAGGCTCCATG
This sequence comes from Herpailurus yagouaroundi, assembly GCF_014898765.1. Classification (NCBI taxonomy): domain Eukaryota; kingdom Metazoa; phylum Chordata; class Mammalia; order Carnivora; family Felidae; genus Herpailurus; species Herpailurus yagouaroundi. The sequence goes on along the minus strand of NW_024412451.1, from coordinate 4,286,532 downwards.
CAGCCCAATGTGGCACTCGATCCTGCAACCCTGGGATCATGACCAGAGCCAAAATCAGACTCTCAACCAGTTGAGCCACCCAGACGCCCCTCAACCTATTTATTTTAAAATAGGAATGTGTATTGGAATCACCAGAGAGCTTTTAAGAATACAGACTCCCGGGTTCCAGCCTAGACCTATTAGCATTTGTATTTTTTTTAACAGCTTTATTGAGATAGAATTGGTCATAGTTTACTGTGCGATTACAAGTTTGGAGATATGCATATACCTGTGAAACCATCACGACAATCTAGGTAATGACATCACCTCCAAAAGCTCCCTCCTGTGTCTTTCTGTTTGTTTTTGTATTTGTGTTTGCTTTGTGTGTAAGCACACTCAACATGAGATCTCCCCTCTTTTTTAATGTTTTTTTTTAATTTATTTTTGGGAGAGAGAAAGCATGAGAGGGGTAGAGAAGAGAGAGAGACCTGAGAGAGAAAGAATCTGGAAAGCTATTAGTTTTGTATAAAAAATTATTTATTAATAACTTTCAGGGGCACCTGGGTGGCTCACTCGGTTAAGCGTCTGACTTTGACTCAGGGCATGAGCTCACTGTCTGTGAGTTCGAGCCCCGTGTCAGGCTCTGTGCTGACAGCTTGGAGCCTGGAGGCTGCTTCGGATTCTGTTTCTCCCTCTCTCTCTCTGCCCACCCCCTTCAAAATCAATAAACATAATAATAAAAAAAATTTTTTTTAAGTACCGACTCTCTTAGCAAAACAATAGTGTGCCAAAGACCAAGCACTATGTTGTGGAACATATTCTAGAACTGCCTTATCATATTTTGCTGAAAGATGTTCCAAAAAGGATACAAAGTGGTTATCGCACGTTTGCAGGCTACATACACAACAAAGACACTGGACACAGTATCTCCTGGCTCCCTGGATCACAAAGGGAAAACCACCCACGGCTGCCACCACCTTGCAGAGACGGTCATCCGGGTACAACAGAGGCGAGGATGTGACAAATTGCTGTGCTCTGAGATTGGAAGTATTTCTTGGAGGGAAATGTACAGTTTCAAGTCCCAGGAAGAAGAGAGAGTGGTTTTCATGAAATAAGTGTGTGGATGCCAATAGGAATCCCCAGATGCCAACTGCATTGTTCCACGGAACATCTGTTGATCCAAGATTTGGGGATAAACTTTCTCAAGTGACTGTAGGAAGCAGTGTATGCAGACACCAGTGTTAGAAATAAGCAAAAGCAGCAACTGTTCCCAATTAGAATTGGAATTCAAACCTCTTGAGTAGGTTTTTATTTCATTTATTTTTTTTTTATGTTTATGTATTTTTGAGAGCGAGAGTGAGAGAGCACAAGTGGGGGGAGGGGCAGAGAGAGAGAGGGAGACACAGAATCCAAAGCAGGCTGAAGGCTCAGAGCTGTCAGCACAAAGCCCGACGCAGGGCTCGAACCCATGGACAGCAAGATCATGACCTGAGCCGAAGTCGGATGCTTAACCGACTGAGCCACCCAGGGCAGCCTGGTTGGCTCGGATGGTGGAGCGAGTGACTCTTGACCTCAGGGTTGTGAGTTGGAGCCCCACATTGGGTGCAGAGATTACTTTTTTTTAAAGTCTTTAAAATTTTTGAGAAATGAACATAAAATCTATTGTGCAACAGCAGAAGCCACCAGTTAAGAGCCTCTGATTTGCTGGCTCTTGACATTTTGGTGGCTGTCATTTGAGGCCAAGCCTTTCTTTTGTCATTTGTTCCAAAGGAAATCCTCGTCTTTACTGATGAGTAGAAAGGAGGCAACATGATGGATGTCCTTTCAACTTAAAATATTAATGAAGGGGTGCCTGGTTGGCTCAGTTGGTGAGTCTGACTCTTGGTTTCGGCTCAGGTCATGATCTCATGGTTTGTGAGTTCAAGCCCCACATTGGGCTCTGTGCTGACAGCTGGGAGCCTGCTTGGGATTCTCTCTCTCGGTCCCTCTCCTGTTCATTCTCTCTCTCTCTCTCTCTCTCTCTCTCTCTCTCTCAAAAATAAATATATAAACATTTTCTAAAAAGGATATTAATAGAGACTACCGGAGCCTGTGTTTCAGAATTCAGTCTTACTTTTCAGAGCTGTGAACTGTAGGGGACCCGTACACGTGGCGTTGCTTATTCCTTGGAATTGCAAAGCCACCTGTGGCCCATTGGGTGGATCTCCATGGGCCTCCAGAGAGCAGAGTCCCGCACCAAAGGTTCATGGGGTGTGCGCAGGGATGCTTGTATCTGGGAGCAAATCTACGTCTCCAAACAGCCTCCCTGGGCCTCTCCGGTGGAGTCCTTGGGCCTGGCTTTCAAAGACCCATATAAGACCCTTGTAAGATCCAAGACTTGGATAAGTCTATACTGCTTCTGGGTCCTGGATGGTTGTGGCTGTGGAAACAACTTGAAATTCCTTGTCGTGACTCTCCTAATCCTTGTGTATTTCTTTTTCTGCATTTCCTTCTATGCGAGGCAGAGAGGTGGTGGTGGTGGTGGGGGAACGTGAAGAAGAGTGAGAGGGGAGGAGGAGGGGGGCTGAGAAGGGAAGGGGACCTTATGACAAGGAAGAGGAGGGGCGCCTGGGTGGTTCAGTCAGTTGAGCATCCGACTTCGGGTCAGGTCATGATCTCGCTGCCCATGGGTTTCGAGCCCTGCTTCAGGCTCTGTGCTGATGGCTCAGAGCCTGGAGCCTGCTTCGGATTCTGTGTCTTCCCCTCTCTCTGCCCCTCCCCCACTCATGCTCTGTCTCTCTCTCTGTCAAAAAATAAATAAACATTTTAAAAATTTTAAGGAAGAGGAGGAGAGAAGGAGGAGTCTGGGGATGCTGGAGAAAAAGAGGGGGAGGAGAAGGAGGAGGGACGAGCAGTGGTTGGGGCTCTAAAATCCTGAGGATGAGCTGGTCAACCAGCAGTCCCTGAGAGGAGGAACATGGTCCTGCACGTGGTGTTTTTGCTGCTGTGGGTCTGCTGGCTTCACGGTGTGTTTGGTCAAGACTATGAAGGTGAGTAGCAATGTTCCAGCATCGGGGTGGACATTTAAAAACCAAGTCTTGGGGCGCCTGGGGGGCTCAATCGGTTGGGCGTCCGACTGGCTCAGGTCATGATCTCACAGTTTGTGGGTTCGAGCCCCACATCGGGCTCTGTGCTGACAGCTCAGATCCTGGAGCCTGCTTCAGATTCTGTGTCTCCCTCTCTTACCCTCCCCTGCTTGCTCTCTCTCTCTCTCTCTCTCTCTCTCTCTCTCTCTTTCTGTCTCTCCCTGTTTCTCTGCCGCTCCCCTGCTCGTGCTCTGTCTCTGTCTCTCTCTCTCTCAAAAATAAATAAGCATTAAAATATTTTAAGTGCCTTATTAGCATCTTTGAAAATGGAACTGAGTTTTGGCAAGTCTGTTTTAACCCTTTACCAAAATCCTGTGGCCTTCGACAGTTGTAAATAACACAATAAGAAACTTCATTATGGATGCATTTCTTACACATTTCATGGGGGTTACACGTAGTTGTGAAACAATTTTTTTTTTTTTGTTTTTGCAAAACGGCAAAAAAAAAATGGTTTTGCATGTCCTATTTGTAAGTATTCTTCAGGACATCTTTGCCCTGAAACATAAATCAAATGCAGCATGGATAAATATTTTTTTAGAACAAGATGTCCTCAGTGTGACCATGACCACTGCTTTCTTTTTTTTTTTTTAATGTTTTTATTTATTTTTGAGAGAAAGAGACACAGAGCGAGCAGGGGAGGGGCAGAGAGAGAGACAGAGAGAGGGAGACACAGAATCCAAAGCAAGGCTCCAGGCTCCGAGCTGTCAACACAGAGCCCGACATGGAGTTCGAACGCACGAACTGCGAGATCATGACCTGAGCCAAAGTCAGATGCTCAACCGACTGAGCCACCCCCGGGGGGCCCCCGGCCTCCTGAATTACCAACATCACATTGTCCCACTGTCTGGATGCCGTCCAGAGTCTTGGTGATTGTAACACTTCTCAGAAGAATGCGAGTAAGAATGAAGACCCACTGGTTCTGGGCACCTTAGCTGGTCTTTCCACTTAACGTGGTGCTAAGTCTACTTCTGAGCCTTTGGAAATGTTTACTCACACTGTCCATCTCCCTTCACAAGTATCTGTTTCCTGGAGGCTAAGAGGGCCCCGTGGTTGTCTCTAGGGGTTTCTTTTGAGCCCCTGACACACAGGCTACACATGTTGACGCTGCCCTTTGGCTACTGTCATAGGCACAATGACCCACATTGGCTACTGTGGGCACAATGACCACGTCCCCACGGCAACCCGGCCTGCGGACAAGATGCCATCGGAAATAAGGGGCACTCTGATTCCAGAGATGAACCAGGAAAAGCATTGCGCTTTAGCATCTCAGAAGGAATGAGATGGGTGGTTCGGATCTCATCTCGGATGGTGCCTCCATTCATGCTCCTGGCTAGTGGGAAGACAGGAGACAGATGAGCCCTACAAGCATACCCCGCCCCCCACTCCCCGCATGCCCCGCACGAGAACAGAGGTGTGATTGACCTGGCGAGGCTTCACAGAGGGCTCGGTTGAGTGACCTTATTCCAGGACTAGAAATTTGCCATGCACGAAGTGTAATTTCCCCGCGGTTACGAGCTGTTGGGGTACACTCAGGGATTAGGTGACACTGGGGTCCCTTTTGGGAGGACGGCACAGAGCCTGATGCAGGGCTCCAACCCACGGAACCGTGAGACCATGGCCTGAGCCGAAACCAAGAGTGGGAGGCTCAACCGACTGAGCCACCCAGGCGCCCCTTAGCAAAGGTTTGCACTAAAATACGAATCTTGCATTGCAAGAGCCTTTATTATTTTATCGGGGTGAGGTGGAATGATAGTCGGGCGCTCCTGGAGGCCCCCTACTGGCTGAAGGCTGAGCACCCTCCCACCCTCCTGTGTTCCACCTCCCTCCTGCAAGGGGCTCCAAAGTCTCCCTCGCCACCCCCCCACACACACCCCGCCACCACCACTTGCCCTCTCTGGCTCCAGCCTGAGTTTCGTCTGTGACCTTAGACAAGGTTCTGAGCCTCGGCTGCTCTGGAACAGGAGGAGAATGATTCTTGTTGCCCCCTACACTCCAGGGATGCCACCCAGAATGGGCGAGGTTGAGAAGGGGGTTGCCTGGGGTGCCTGGGTGGCTCAGTCGGTTAACCGTCCAGCCTCAGCTCAGGTCATGATCTCATGGCTGGTGGGTTCGAGTCCGGAGTCCCGAGTCTCGCGCGTCGGGCTCTGTACTGATGGCTCAGAGCCCGGAGCCCGCTTTGAATTCTGTGTCTCCCTCTCTCTCTCTGCCCCTCCCCCACTTGTGCTCTGCCTCTCTCTGTCTCTCAAAAAATAAACGTTAAAAAAAAAAAGACATGAGATCGCAAGATCACATGGCCATTCTATTTTTAATTTTTTGAGCAACCTCCCTCATGTTTTCCATTTTCCATAGCAGCTGCACTATTTTACATTCCCAGCGCGAGTTCTCCATAATTCTTTGCTGTTATGATTAGGTCAGGTGTTCTTTTAAAAATCTTTAACCCGTTGTATTATGGAAACGTTCCCACAGACTCAAAAGAATTGTCAATGTCCTCTCCCCCGTGGAGGGCAGACAGAATTTCTAATGTTAAGCCGAATGGTGTGCTGGGTGCTTGATATGCATCATACATATGGTCCTCATAACAAGTCCATGAGGTAGGTACAATTAGCGCCCTCATTTTATAGAAGAGAATCTGAGGCACAGAGGGGTTGAGTCGTGTCCCCAGAGTCACACAGCTAGCTGGGGACAACTGTGCTAGAGGTTCTGAGAAAGCATATTTCTTTAGCCACATCTCTTCACTGTCAATTTATATTCTGAATGCGTCCTCCGACTGGAATCCTTCCTGGTGATAGGTGTGAAAAAGTAAGTCATCTCTCATCGCCTTCCTTATGCCATGTTTCCTGCTCCCAGAAAAAAAAAAAAAAGTTTCATGTTTTATACAGGTTGCCAGTTCAACGGTTACAGGCAAAAACACATCCATTGAGATCCTATCTCTGTTCCGATCTCAGAAAAGAGCAGTTGAAGATCTGCACACAACAGACAATCCATTTATTATGAAACGCCCTAGCACTTTCTGTGAGATTTCTTGTAATTTTTTTTCAACGTTTATTTATTTTTGGGAGAGAGACAGAGCATGAACAGGGGAGGGGCAGAGAGAGAGGGAGACACAGAATCGGAAACAGGCTCCAGGCTCTGAGCCATCAGCCCAGAGCCTGACGCGGGGCTCGAACTCCCGGACCGCGAGATCGTGACCTGGCTGAAGTCGGACGCCCAACCGACTGCACCACCCAGGCGCCCCGAGATTTCTTGTAATTTCAATACTTGCCCGATACCAGAGTCTCCTAAACTGGAATCCTGGAGCAGTTTCTAGTGGATAGAAGTTCTCTATTGTTTGTGAAAATTAATTGCAAACTTGAACCTCATCAGGGAGAAAATAATAATGATTATCGTAAGGAAAGAAATCCTTTCTGCAATAAAAGAGTTGCTGTATGGTACATGCTTGCTATCTGCCATGTACTGTGCAGAGCCCGGACGTATGTTTTTATTCAACCCTCATAACAAACCTGTGACTTTGACCTGCAAAGACCTTTCCTTAACAGATGCTAAAACTAATTTGATCTTATTCTAAAAGCCAAGGACAGATCAGTAAATGTTTGCTTCCAATGGTACTTTTCAGATAGTACTAAAAAGAAATAGAGGGGCGCCTGGGTGGCTCAGTGGGTTGAACGTCCGACTTCAGCTCAGGTCACGATCTCGTGGTCCGTGAGTTCGAGCCCCACGTGGGGCTCTGGGCTGATGGCTCAGAGCCTGGAGCCTGCTTCCGATTCTGTGTCTCCCTCTCTCTCTGCCCCTCCCCCGTTCATGCTGTGTCTCTCTCTGTCTCAAAAATAAATAAACGTTAAAAACATTTTTTTAATAAAAATAAATAGAATAAAACAAAACAGAAAAGAACAGTGAAGGTGTAAAACATGTTTTCCCTCCTATATTGTAGTTTATTTTTGTAGGAAGGTATGGAAAAAGTAAGTCATTTATTTTTGCCTACTTATTTTTTTAATTTTTATTTTATTTATTTTTGAGAAAGAGAGAGAGAGAGAGAGGGAGAATCCCAAACAGGCTGCACGCTATCAGTGCAGAGCCCAACTCGGGGCTCAAACCCATAAACGGTGAGATCATGACCTGAGCCAAAATCAAGAGTTGGATGCTCAACTGACTGAGCCACCCAGGCACCCCTGATTCTTTGTTTGTTTGTTTTAGGGATTGTTTTTGTTGTTCCTGTTCATTAACACTATTTGGAAAATACAATTAAAGCAAAAGGAAAAATTTAAAATCACCCACAATAAGGGGCGCCTGAATGGCTCAGTCGATTGAACGTCTGAATTCGGCTCAGGTCATGATCTCACAGTCCTTGAGTTCAGCACCCCCATCGGGCTCTGTGCTGACAGCTCAGAGCCTGGAGCCTGCTTCAGATTCTGTGTCTCCCTCTCTCTGCCCCTCCCCAACTCATGCTCTGTCTCTCTGTCTCTCTCTGAAAAATAAACATTTTTTAAAAATGTTTTTTAAATCACCCACAATGACACTACTGAAAATAAGCATCACTGAAATTTTGATGCCTCTCCTTCAAAATATTATCCTTACTGGGATATAATTCAGTAAAATATTTGTGTTTTATTTTAAAGGTTAATCTAGTGAAATAAATATTTGTTTACAATTGTGTCTTTCAGATGACAATCTACCAGCTATAGGTGAGTTGATCAAAATTCTTTTATTAGAGTTTCTTTTGAAATTTGGCAATAAAATGTAAAGTCATTGAATATTATGCTTCTTCTCCTGGTGAGAAACTGTATTTTTCATGAAAAACTATTTTATGTTTTTATATATAAGATAAAGTATGGGGCGCCTGAGTGGCTCAGTCAGTTAAGGGTCCAACTCTTGATCTCAGCTCAGGCCTTGATCTCAAGGTTGTGAGTCTGAGCCCTGTACTGGGATTTGTGCTGGGCATGAAGCCTACAAAAAAAAAAAAAAAAAAAGTATATATATATATATATATAGTAAAATTTATGTTAAAAATAGTTGAGGAGGGGTACCTTAGTGGCTCAGTCAATTAAGCATGTAACTCTTGATTTCCACTCAGGTCATGATCCCACAGTTCATGGGATGGAGCCCCACCCTGCATCAGGCTCTGTGCTGGTGGCTCAGAGCCTGTTACTGGCCCAGAGCCAACTTGGAATTCTGTCTCTCCTCTCTCCCTGCGCCCCTCTCTCTCAAAAAACACATAAATAAACTTAAAAAAAATTGTTAAGGAAATGGGCTGAGCATGGAGCCTGCTTAAGATTCTCTCTCCCTCTGCCCTTCTCTGTCACTCGCATACTTTCTCTCTCTCTCTAAAATAAATGAAATGAAAAAAACCTGGTGTAATAGTTAAGGAAAAAGAAGAGGAAAGCAATTATAATATTATTGTTGATTTTACTGTTTATATTTTTGAGTTTTCATCCCATACAATTTCATAATGTGATTTCCTTTTTTGGAAAAATAGAGTCTTAATGGATGTAATGAAATAGAGAATGCCTTTTGTCACCTAAAGATGAAGTACAAATGTTTTCCTATCTGTTTCTATGCTCATCTTTGTTAATGCTTGCATGGTATTATAAAGTTTTATTTTATTTTATTTTATTTTATTTTATTTTATTTTATTTTATTTTTAATTTTTTAAGTAGGCTTCATGCTCAGCATGGAGCCCAATACAGGGCTTGAACTCAAGACCCTGAGATCAAGACCTGAGCTGAGAACAAGTGTCAGACACTTAACTGACTGAACCACCCAGGTGCCCCTAAAGTTATATTTTATTTTTAAATTCCCTTAGTGATTGGTACTTTTGGATTAATTTCTATTTGTGGAGCTATTATCAACCATGATGAAATAAACATTCTTTTGGTTTTTTTTTTAAGTCTTATTTATTCTTTTTGAGAAAGAGAGAGAATGAGCAGGGGAAGGGCAGAGAGAGAGAGAGAGAGAGAGAGAGAGAGAATCCCAAGCAGGCTTCATGCTGTCAGCACAGAGCCCAGTGTGGGGCTCAATCCCATGAAACATGAGATCATGACCAGAGCAGAAACCAAGAGTCAGATGCTTAACTGAGTGAGCCACCCAGGTGCCCCTGAAATGGACATTCTTTTTTTTTTTTTAATTTTTTTTTCAACGTTTATTTATTTTTGGGACAGAGAGAGACAGAGCATGAATGGGGGAGGGGCAGAGAGAGAGGGAGACACAGAATCGGAAACAGGCTCCAGGCTCTGAGCCATCAGCCCAGAGCCCGACGCGGGGCTCGAACTCACGGACCGCGAGATCGCT
>NW_024412451.1:4186568-4277046 GCF_014898765.1 Herpailurus yagouaroundi | reverse complement strand
GGCTCTGAGCCATCAGCCCAGAGCCCGACGCGGGGCTCGAACTCACGGACCGCGAGATCGTGACCTGGCTGAAGTCGGACGCTTAACCGACTGCGCCACCCAGGCGCCCCATGAAATGGACATTCTTAACCTCAATGTCATTCCCCCCTGTCCAAAGCTCAGATGTGCCTATTGTGACCAGTACTAGTGAACATTGTGGGGATGATGGAATCTAACACATGTGACATTGCAAAAAGGAAATAATATATAAACCAGAGAAAATAACAAGTACAATTATTTTATATGAATGTGTACTTTATAGGAAAACTAGGAAAACTAGGAAAGATGACTCGCTTCAAGAAGAGAGTGGCTGGATATAAGATAGATATACAATAGTAAGTTGTTCTTCTCTATACTGGTAAGAACAAAGTAGACACTGGTGGAAAAGGAAGTCACTCTATTTTACATCAATGACCAAAAGCACTTTGGAGTTATATCAGCAAGAAATCTCCAGGACTTAAAGTAAATGATGAAATCACATTGAAGAACACAAAGCGAGTTGTAAATAATAGAAGAATCCTGCCATGTTTTTGACTGGAAAGCATAAGAATTGGGAAATAAATGTCCGCTTCAAATTTTCTTTTTCAGACACTATGACTCACTTTCCAGAAGTCAAAGGTAAGTTGATCAGAAGACTTTTGCAACGAAAGTACATTTCCTTATAATTTTATAAAAACAGGGAAAGCAGTGGGGTTTTTCCTGATAACATTTCTTTTTTCTCTTTTCATAAAATTTGATATAAGCAATTTGTAAACAGAAACAAAAACAAGAAATAGAGTCACCCCGAATTTTACTGGCACTACTCTTTAATTTCTGCCAATATAACAGAAAATACCCGATTTTAAGATTCACAGAGGACGGGGCGCCTGGGTGGCTCAGTCGGTTAAGCGGCCGACTTCAGCTCAGGTCACGATCTCGCGATACGTGAGTTCGAGCCCCGTGTTGGGCTCTGTGCTGACGGCTCAGAGCCTGGAGCCTGTTTCCGATTCTGTGTCTCCCTCTCTCTCTGACCCTCCCCCACTCATGCTCTGTCTCTCAAAAATAAAATGTTTTTAAAAAATTTTTTTAAATAAAAATAGGGGCGCCTGGGTGGCGCAGTCGGTTAAGCGTCCGACTTCGGCTCGGGTCATGATCTCACGGTCCGTGAGTTCAAGCCCCGTGTCGGGCCCTGTGCTGACGGCTCAGAGCCTGGAGCCTGTTTCCGATTCTGTGTCTCCCTCTCTCTCTGACCCTCCCCCGTTCATGCTCTGTCTCTCTCTGTCCCAAAAATAAATAAACGTTGAAAAAAAAAAAAAAAAAAAAGATTCACAGAGGAAAAATGCCCAATAGTAATGAGGAATATTATACACAAAAAAGTGCTGGAGAAACATCTTGTATTATCAGATATTTAAACAAACCACAATTATTGCCATATAAACGGCATGGTGTCAGCCTCGAATGCATCAAATAATAAGTAATCTTTTCTGATGCTCCCTGGCTTCATATTTTTTTCATGTTACCCTGGACCATCTATTTTATTTTTTTTAATCTGTTATTTATTTATTTATTTATTTATTTATTTATTTATTTATTTAAGTGTGGGCGGGAGCACATGGGAGAAGGGCAGAGGGAGAGAGAGAGAGAGAGAGAGAGAGAGAGAGAGAGAATCTCAAGCAGGCTCCACGCTTAGTACAGAGCCTGACACGGGGCTCAATCCCATGACCCTGGGATCGTGACCTAAGCCAAAATCAAGAGTCAGACACTCAACTGATGATGAAATCACATTGAAGAACACAAAGCGAGGCATTGAGGCACGCCAACTGCACCATCTGTTTTAAAGGAAGACAGGAATCATCTGTTTTAAAGTCAAGTGTTTTAAAATTGTATAAATGCCTCCTGCTAATGAAAATCTGGGTAAAAGAGCACAACAGTAGGAAAGATGAGTCGCTATTGCCTTTTGAGAAAAAAACTCCCAGCGGTGTTAACAATTCATATGTGCTTTAACCTAATAATCTTGCTTCGGGGAGTCCATTCTGTAGAAACAGATGCTTCAATACATAAGGATTTACATATATGAATGCTTGCCTCAGCTTCATACGCAGAGGATAAACAATCTGAATAAAGGAAATATTGAATAAATTTGGCAAAATCCGTATCACAGACTCTGAATTGGCATTAGAAAGGAGCTAGAGCTACAAAGCTTTAAAAGGATACGTTGGATAACGTTTTTGTCTTGAGTCAATGGGTGGATAGAGAATGACTGTCATTCATGAGGGCAAATATAAGCAAGCAAGAAAGAGAGCGAGTTCAATTCTAGATAAAGTTCTGGAAGCTGTCTTAAATGGAGGCCAGGAGTTCTAAAAATAAGGGGGGGGGGAGAGGATATGTTGAAAAGGATTTTTGTGATATGCTGAGTTAGAAACTCAGGTTATGGGGACATCTGGGTGGCTCAGTCAGTTGAGCATCCGACTCTTGATTTCAGGTCAGGTCATGATCTCATGGTTTGTGAGTTCGAGTCCCGTATTGGGCTCTGTCTGCACTGAGGGTGCAGAGCCTGCTTCAGATTCTCTGTCTCCCTCTCTCTCTGCCCTTCCTCTACTCGTGCGTGCACTCTCTCTCTCTCAAAATAAATTATGGATATAACGTGTGACTCATTTGGGGAGGGAGCAAAAAATCTGTGCATGTGTACCCCTACATATATATTGTGTATAGTTATATATATGTTGGATGGATGATAGATGGATGGATGGAGATATATATATATATATATGCAGAAAAGTGTGGATAGAGATAAACCAGGCTATATACAGTGTGTGTGTGTGTGTGTGTGTGTGTGTGTGTGTGTGTGTGTATGCACGTATGTGAGAAGGTAAAGAAAAAAGACAGAGGGGAAATTGTTTAACAGATAAGTCTCAAATTTATGTTTCTAACCTTAGTATAGACTTCTGGAACTAGGGTCAAATGCTAAGCAAACCACCAACAATGTCTATACCGTGGAGAAAAGTGGGACACGGGGTAGGGGTTTCAACAGCTCTGCTACTACGTGACCCACCAGAACCTCAGGCAGGGGCTCTGATTCTGGTGCAAGCAGGGGAGGAGGAAAGTAATTTTGTAACATCTCAACTAACACTCCCAGAGAGGGACGAAGGATCTTTGTTTTCTCTAGATGGCAAGTGCGTCTTTCCATTCCAGTACAAAGGTGGGATATTCTATGACTGCATCAAGTTCAAGGCAAAACACAAGTGGTGCTCCCTAACTAAGACATACCAAGGACGTTGGAAGTATTGCTCTGAAGAAGGTGAGTACCTTGCCTCTGCACACCTCAGGGAGGTGATCTTTTGTCGCCAGGGCTGAAGTCCGGGGAGACCGGCCAGAGGGTCCCGAGAAGGGAATCCACGGTCAATTACATTGCGAAAATAAGGTTAGTGCAGATCTCTGGCAGTGTGGAAGTCACAAGGCCCCCAAGACGTATGGTGAGGGCTTCACCCACGTTACCTTGAAATGAAAACGTTTAGCAAAACCCCAATCCCCCACCAATATTTCAGAGTAGATGGTGCCGAGCGGGATGGTGTGTGTGGGCGCACGCGTGTGTGTGATGGCAAAGAGGAGGTACAAAACAGAAAGATTTCTTATCCCGATTGCTTCTCTCCTCTGTAGACTTTGCAAAATGCGTGTTTCCCTTCTGGTACAGACGCCTTATCTACCGCGAATGCACTGAAGATGGGGACGCGTTTGGGAGAAAATGGTGCTCGCTGACCCAGAATTATAACAAGGACAAGGTCTGGAAATATTGTGACTGATGGCGACATTTTCTGGGAGGGGCATGAGGAGGGTCTAATCGTTCCCAGGGGAAATAAATGTCCAGTTTCTTTTGTGAAAGGAGGAGATAGGACTCTCCTTAAAAACGTTTTTTGTTTTTGTTCTTGTGTTTTTTTTTTTTTTTCTGAGCTATGATCTGGCTGTAAATAGCTCGGGGTTTTGGTCGTGGATTATGGATGATGGGGTTTTTATATGGAAACTTCTATTGTAGCCTCAGCACTTTTACTTACTAACTGGGTTAAATTTGGCCTTTTTTTTTTTTTGAGAGAGAGAGAGAGAGAGAGAGAGAGAGAGAATCCCAAACAGGCTCTATGTTCAGCATGACCCTGACCTGGGGCTCAATCTCACCATCCTGGGAACCAAATCCGTTATGCCCAGCTGCATTTAGGCTTTCCTAAGCCTGAAACAGACTATTATAGCAAAAGCCTAAACAACTCTTGGGATGTGTGAACTATTTTATTTTTTTATCTCTATTTATTTTTAAAGTTTATTTATGTTTGAGAGAGAGAGAGACACACACACAGAGCATGAGTGGGGGAGGGGCAGAGAGAGAGGGAGACAGATTCCGAAGCAGGCTCCAGGCTCCGAGCTGTCGGCACAGAGCCTGACGCGGAGCTCGAACCCACGAACCGTGAGATCCTGACCTGAGCCAAAGTCAGACACCTACCCGACTGAGCCCCCCAGGCGCCCCTCTGAGGAGAGTTTTTAAAGCTGTGGGTCACAGTCATCAATTCAGTGGGGCATGACCAGCACTGTTAAAAATTTTAAATGCTGCAGAATTGGAGGAAAACCACAGAGTATATAGTATGTGTATCCAATATATTATCTCTTATAGTTCAAGCTGATTTTATAAATAGATACGGATGCCTATATACAGATACATACACGGGTAGGTCGCGGGGATGTGGTGTGTGGCCTGGGGACTGTAGTCAATGGTGTCTTAGTGCATTTTTGAAGGCTGCTGCAAGAGTGAAGAGTGAATCTTGAAAGTTCACATCGTCAGAAAAATTTTCTTTTTTGTAACTTTTTATGGTCATGGGTGGTGCCTGGACTCATTGTGGTGAACATTTTGCGGCGAAGACAACGTCCAATCGTTACATTGCACAAGGTTGTATGTCACCATAACTCAATCAAAACCTATATATAGGGGCACCTGGAGGGTTCAGTCGGTTGAGCGTGGGGCTTCCGCTCAGGTCATGATCTCACAGTCCGTGAGTTCAAGCCCTGCATCGGGCTCTGTGCTGATGGCTCAGAGCCCGGAACCTGGTTCGGATTCTGTGTCTCCCTCTCTCTCTGCCCCTCCCCCGCTCATGCTCTGTCTCTCTGTGTCTCAGAAATAAATAAGCATTAAAATTTTTTTTTAAAAAAACCTATATATAGGGGCGCCTGGGTCTTGGTCGGTTAAGCGTCCGACTTCGGCTCAGGTCATGATCTCACGGTCCGTGAGTTCGAGCCCCGTGTCAGGCTCTGTGCTGGAGCCTGTTTCTGATTCTGTGTCTCCCTCTCTCTCTGCCCCTCCCCTGTTCATGCTCTGTCTCTCTCTGTCTCAAAAGTATATAAACGTTAAAAATAAATAAATAAATAAATAAATATGCCAAATCATATTGTTAAATGTAATCTTACAGTAGATCACAGCACCGTGCCCCCCCCCAAAAAAGAAATAAAGTTCGGAAGCACTGTCTTTTGAACCCAGAAGGCTCATCGTAATCTTTCATGAGAAATAGGAAATCTAAAAAAGAACGTTTTTGACTTGTCGTTCTAGTCTTTGAATGCTGGTAGAAAGGACTATCTTTGAAATGGGCTTACTTGTCTCGGGGGAGCAGCAGAACCCGCCGTGACTGAGCTCGGGTGGTGGCAAGCAATCCCTAAGGTGCAAAGCGATCGTGGTTATGACACCAGGTACAGGGAATTACTTACTAATCAGATCCTTGGGAGAGGTTGACCAGAGAGACCAGTGGTTGACCAGGTGGTGATAAACGGATCGTAGGTTTCTCAGGAAGAAAATCAACTCGCTCGCTGTTCTTTACACGGAAGAGCTAAAAGCGCCAGCCTTCTACCCAACTTCCAGGCACGAGTCGGTTCACAGCCTCAGTGTCCCTTGAATGACGAGGAAGCTGGACAACCATGAAGCCACACGCTGCTGTAACACCACGGGGATACACTCTCAGCCTTCTTGGCAGACTTCCCCAACTGGGCACACCGCTCAGTGTTCGGGAGAAAGGGAAATACACAGATCTTTCCAGGGGCTCCTGAATACCGGTTTTGAGTGCAGATTGATTTTCAAGGACTCAGACTGACCACTGGGATCCAGTAATCCTAGTCGAAGATTCTAGAAACACGAGACAGAGTCGTGATTTAAGTTCGCTTCGCTGTTGGCTCAGTGTGCTACCAAACACGCCTTGTAATGACGTCCCCAGGTCCCGGGAGTGATAGGGTTTGGGTAAATATTTTCAGAAAGGCTCACTATTCACATTGATTCCCTCACCCTTGGACTGTCAGCCTTTACAATAGGGGCTTTCCTCTGGTAGCTAGTCATCTAAAAACATCTCATTACTGGACACCCTGGTCTTGAGTAAGCAGCTACTTTGACAATGTCATTCCATGGCCCCATCTAACTGAAGAAGAAGCTGGCAAATACAGTTTGAGTTTCTCGAAAATGCTGCATTGTCACTGTCTTGCTCTGCAACTGCTTTGAGAAGTTTGAGGCCAGCCTGATGAACTTGCTCTTCTGTTTGTCTTCCAAATGTTTCTTTCTTTCTTTCTTTTTTTTTTTTTTTTTTTTTAAGCAATCGCTACAACCAGCGTGGGGCTCGAACTCGCAACCCTGCGATCGAGCTCTACTGACTGAGCCACTAGGCGCCCCAGGTTGCTCTTTTAAATTATTTGATCTCGGGCACCTGGGTGGCTCAGTCATTAAGCATCTGATTTCGACTCAAGTCATGATCTCGTGGTTTGCCAGTTCGTGTCCCACATCAGGTGAGTCTGAGACCCGCATCGGGTGAACTTGAGCCCTGCTTCTCTCTCTCTCTTTCCCTCTCTCTCTCTGCCTCTCGCTCACTTGCACCCTCTCTCTTTCTCAAAAATAAATAAATAAATAGATAAATAAATGGCGCCTGGGTGGCCCAGTTGGTTGAACTTCTGACTTCGGCTCAGGACATGATCTCAGGGCTCCTGAGTTCAAGCCCTGCATGGGTCCTGTGCTGACAGCTCGGACCCTGGAGGCTGCTTCCAATTCTGTGTGTGTGTGTGTGTGTGTGTGTGTCTTTGCCCCTCCCCCACTCACGCTCTGTCTCTCTCTTTCTCAAAAATAAATAAAAACGTTAAGGGGCACCTGGGTGGCTCAGTCAGTTGAGCATCCGCCTCTTGATTTCCGCTTAGGTCATGATCTTGCAATCTGTGAGTTCGAGCCCCACATCTGGCTCACTGCTCTCAGTCTGTCAGCGCAGAACCCGCTTTCGGCCCTCCGTCCCCCTCTCTCTGCCCCTCCTCCACTTGCGCTCTCCCAAAAATAAATATTTTTAAAAATAAATACATTAATTAAAACGTTAAAAAAGAAATAACAAATCATTTCATTTTTTTTGCTTTGTGTGTTCTGAGGGTATTTTCTCTACCCTGAAAGTCTAAAAACTATACGACTATACGCTAGAAATCATTATTTCCAGGTAAGTTTTTCCAGGTAACTGGTGGGTCCTTTGACCATGTAGATTCCGATCTTTGATTTTTGCAGGTTTTCTCTGACTATATCTATAATATCATTTTTCTTCCTTTGTTTTGTTATTCTTTTTCAGGGACAGGCATCATATATGCGGTTCCTTTCTTTCTATCACAGTCTCTATTACTCCTTTGAATTTTTTATCTTCTTTTCACCTTCCTGGATGTCCTGGCGCCTTTCTCAGATGCCCCTCCTTGAGTCTGCGTTTGAGCCTACTCTCTCCCTCCCTTGGCCAGATTTTAATCTAGTTGTCACTTTGGATACTTGTAAACTTTTTCTCCATTTCCTGCTCGAGCTCAGTATTGTTCTATTTTTCCCTATTTAAAACAAAATCATTGGAGTTCTTTTTGAAATTTTTTAAAGTTTTTTTTTAATGTTTATTTATTTTTGAGAGAGAGAGAGAGAGAGAGAGTGACTGGAGGAGGGGGAGAGAGAGAAGGAGACACAGAATTCGAAGCAGGCTCCAGGCTCTGAGCTGTCAGCACACAGCCCGATGCGGGGCTCGAACGCACAAACTGTGAGTTCATGACCTGTCTTTTTGAATTTCTGATTCAAGATGGTTTTCCTATCTCCAAATACTTGTAGCATTTTGCAGACCAGGGGTGATGGTTTCTAGGATTCATAGCTCAAGGGCTCCCTCTGCCGTCCACATAGTGGGGGGGGGGGGAGGTTCCTTCCCGGTTGGCTTTGGGGGGGGGGGGGGACATGGGTGGGTGCTTGATGGCAGGAAGGTTTATGGTTTCTTCCACTTGGCGGGGGGGGGGGGGCGCGCTCTGTTTTATTTTACAGTGTCCTAAAGTGTGCCACTCTTTTCTCTCATCAACATCCAGCCTCCAAAAGATTTCTCCTTTCTGCTTTACCCTTGTCTCCTACAGAAGTGATGTTTTCCACTTTGCAAAGTAGCTTTGCCTTTTCCAGAATATCACATAGTTTGGATCATACAGTACATAGCTTTTTAGGAATGGTTTCTCTCACTTAGCGACATGCATCAAAGGCTCCCCCGGTGGGTTGTTTTTTTTTTTTAATTTTTTTTTTCAACGTTTATTTATTTTTGGGACAGAGAGAGACAGAGCATGAACGGGGGAGGGGCAGAGAGAGAGGGAGACACAGAATCAGAAACAGGCTCCAGGCTTCGAGCCATCAGCCCAGAGCCCGACGCGGGGCTCGAACTCACGGACCGCGAGATCGTGACCTGGCTGAAGTCGGACGCTTAACCGACTGCGCCACCCAAGCGCCCCTCCCCCGGTGGTTTTTATGTGGCTCACGATAGTTCATTTCCTTTTATCACTGAATAATATTCCATTGTCTGGATGCACCAGTGTATTTATCTACTGACCTACTGAAGGGCATCTCGGTTGCTCCCATGTTTAGGCAGCTATGAATAAAGCTTCTGTAAACCTCTGTGTGCAAGTTTTTGTGTGGACATCAGTTTCCAACTCACTTGGGTCATACTGGGTCATATGATAAGGGCGTGTTTAGTTCTGTAGGGGACCGCCAAGCCCCTAAAGTGGCCGTACCATTTTGCATTCCCACCAGCAACGAATGAGAGCTCCTGTCACTCCATACCTTCCCCAGCATTGACATTGTTGGTGTTTGGATTGGGGCCATCTTCATAAGAGTGTAGTGGTGTTTCGTTGTCTTAATTTGTAATTCCCTAGTGACATGTGATATGGATCAGTTTTCCGCAAGCTTAGTTGTCGCCTGTATATCTCTCTAGTGAGATATCTGTTCAGATCTTTTGTTCATTTTTAAAATTGGGTTGTTTCTTTTCTTATTGCTGAGTTGTAAGAGTTCTCCGTACAGTCTGGTTACCAGTCCATTGGCAGATATACAGTGTTCCAGCACCATTTGTTGAAAACACTAGGTTTTCTCCATTGAGTTGCATTTGCTCCATTGTCACAGATTCGTTGACTCTATTTCTGTGAGTCTATTTCTGGGCTCTATTCTGTCCCATTAATCTATTTGTCTATTATTTCATTAATATTACCCTGCCTTGATTGGCTTTATAGTAATCCTTCAAACTGTACCCTTTGGCCGACATCTCCCCACTTTTTGCTGTCCTTCTACTCCTGTTTCCGTGAGTTCAACTCTTTTAGATTCCACGTGTAAGTGTGTTCATACACTTTTTTTCCATGTGTGGCTTATTTAGCTTAGCATAATGTCCTCAGGGTTGATTCACGTTGTCACAAATGGCAAGACTTCCTTTTTTAAGGATGATAACGGTCCATTATATATATGTACATTATATATAAATTTTCTTTGTCCGTTCATCCATCAATGCACACGTTGGTTGCCTCCATATTTTGGCTGTTGTGAAAAATGCTCCAATGAACATGGGGGTGAAGAGATCTTTTCGGGGTGGTGACTTTATTTCCTTTAGATATACACCCAGTTGGGGCACCTGGGTGGCTCAGTCAGTTAAGCATCCGACTTCGGCTCAGGTCATGATCTCGCGGTTTGTGGGTTCGAGCCCCGCGTCGGGCTCTGTGCTGACAGCTCAGAGCCTGGAGCCTGTTTCAGATTCTGTGTCTCCCTCTCTCTCTGCCCCTTCCCCGCTCACACTCTGTCTCTCAAAAATAAAAATAAACATTAAAAATGAAAAAAAAAATACAATGAGATCTCCTCTTACACTTGTTGGGATGCCTATCATCAAAACGTCAAAACCAAGCAAGCGTTGGTGAAGGTGTGGAGGAAACCCGACCCTCATATGTTCTTCTTGAGGAACCCACTAGGGGTCAGGCTTGAGCCCATCCTTGTTGAAGCTCTGTGTGTAAAATTAAGTTCTACCTCAGGGGACATCATCAACCACATGCTTGAAGTACAGCCTGATTCCCTGAACTTAGTCGGTCCTGTCCAAAGAAGCTGTGTCACATGGTGGCTTAGAGCACCTTGGAATCCGACAACATGGAATTTGAACCCCATCCCACATTTTTCCAGCTGTGAGACTTTCGGGGCCTTGGTTTCTCCATCCACAAATTGGGCTCATGCCATTGCCTACCTTATAGAGGTTTTGTCTGGGTTATATAATATAATAATAATTCTAAAATAAAAACTTTGTTATTGTTAGCTGTAGTAACAGTTGTGGTGTAACAGCCATGATGAAAGCAAACATATGGCACTTTCTCTGTGCTAAGGGATTGTTTTCATTGTTTTGCACATGCCAACCCATGTAATCCGACACTCTTATGAATCAAGTGCAACCGTGTCTCTGATTTACACATCAGGAAAGTGCGGTGCAAAGCATCAGGGTCACAGAGCTAGCAAGTGGGACAGACAAAAGTAGAATCGAACCGTTGGACATTCACCAACAGCATTTCTAACGTCAGTAGTTATGAATGATGATGGTTTTGCTCCGGAGCAGAAGTGGGAATCAAACCTAGATTTACCTGACTTGAGGATTCACAGTATTTCCCACCAAATCAAATAGCTTCTGTCTAAAATAAATACCTGAATGCTTTTTCATGCAGTGTCCCCCACCTGTCGTGAACATGAGAACATTTAGGTGTGCTGACGATGCCATGCGGCCCCCACTCACGTGGCATTGCTTGCCTTAAGCAATGTGCCAGGGATGGTCACTGGACATTGTTGTCACAACTGCCTGACATCGGCTCTCTGCTCCTCAGAAGCAGAGATACTCTTCTCTCACGAAACCCTTAGTTACCATGGCGAGCCATGGAAAAGACTTTGAGAATCACTTTCGTCTACTCTCTGCCCAACCTGAACATCAGAAATGACTTCCCAATGACGACAAAGCAAGGCTAATAGGGTTGGCAATGACCCCCTGTCATGATTGTGTGGCTTGTGCTATGTTCTGGCCTCACTGCTTTACCCACGTTATTTCCTAGAGCCCTCACACCAGACCTGTGAGGGAGGCACACTGTGGTCCTCCAACAATGGCCGTTGAGCACGTGCTATCTGTCAGGCACTGTTTTGTTTTGCTGGAGATAAAGCGATGAACGGGAGGAAGTCATGGCTCCAGAGTCTGCAGTCTAGAGGGGAGAAAGATAATAAAGTCACGAACACACGCATTGATAGAAACGGATATGCGTGTAGACATGGGTAAGAATGCTGGAAATTGGGCCAGAGAGAGAGAAACACCGCATAAAAGATTATATCGGGGTAAGAGGGAGACACAGAGAGTTATGGGGGTCACTGAGTTAGAGGGAGTGACTTAGAACGGCCTTTCTGGAACAGCTGACACTGAATCACGGAGACCTGAAGAAAGGGAGGGAGGGAGTCCCACCTGATGCCTTCCAGGAATGGAGTTTCCATAGACAAACACACAATGTCAATGCCTGAGATAGCATTGTGTTTGGGGTGGTGGAGAAAATAGCAGAGAGGCTGCTAGGTTTGGGTGAGCGATGGGGAGCATCCAAGGGCAGACAGAGAAGGGACTTTGGCATTTTTCCTACGTGTCATGGAGGTCATGGGGGATTCCCCTCACAGCAGCGACATGAACTTGCTCTAGCTACTGTGTGAAGAGAAGGAAGCAGTTCACCCTCTTTCTCTTTAGTGCTTGCCTGCGTGCCACCCCCCTTCTCTGGTTCTGTCTCGAAACTGACCACTCCCGGAGAGCTACCAATTGAAGGTATCAGTTGTCTACATGCGGATACGGTTCGACTTTTCCAAGAATTGAGACCTCTTTGCTTGTTATGTTGATTTTCAACATATGCCCGTGATCTCAGATTTTCCTATGGTTCAGACCAGCTGAGGCCGTAATCTCATTTTGCTGAGATAGGTCAGGGTGTTATGGGCAGAGTTAGGTCCCTGTCCCCGCAAATTTATGCATCGATGCCCTAACACCCAGTGCGACTGTATCTGGGTGATACACCTCCTTAGGACCCATAAGGAGGTGATAAAAGTTGAGGTCAGAAATCTGGGACCTTATCCCAATAGGACTGGTGTCTTCCTGAGAGGAGACACCAGAGATCTCTTTGTCTATATACAAGCACGAAGAAAAAGCCATGTGAGGACACGGTGAGAAGCCGGTCAGTTACAAGCCATGAAAAGAGCCTTCACCCAGAAATCTAGTCAGCCAGCACCTTACTCATGGACTTCTGGTCTCCAGAACTGTTGAAAAGACATTTCTGTTGTCTACACCACCCACTCTGGGGTATTTTGTTACGGCAGCCCTTGCGGGTTAACCTGCAGGGTTGCAGGAAGATTCAGGCATCTTGTCTACAATTACTCAACTCTCAGAAACAACAAATTCTGAGGAGGAGTGAATACTGGGTACCCATCCTGTGTTGTGCAGCGGTGAAACCTGTCACTAATGTCCCCAACTAATAAGTGGGAAATCCAGGATTTGAAAGTTCGTCTATCCGACACGAATGCCCACACATTCTCCGCTGGGTCTAGCTAGACTGGAGCTCGGGTTGCAAGGAGACCCTCTGAATCCAAACCCGGGGTCGATTTTGCAGAAGGTAAAATAGCCCCACATAATCCCCTCTCTGCTGGGATCATTAACGATTTCTCTCTGCGTTTGCCTGCGTTTCACACGGAAGCACTGGAATCTTAAGTCCTGCTCGGCTACTTGGTTAAGTTCAGGACCTTGGTGGGTTTGGGTTTATTGTTTTTTTCTTTCCTTTTCTTTTCCTCATCTCTACCCTCCCGGCGCCATCGGCCAGATACCAACTCCGGTCCTAAAAAATATTTTATCACAGTTGGTTGAGTGCCTTGGGGCATAATGACAATTCAGTTGAGCAAGAAAGGAATAATGGGTCCCCTCTGATGTCCATGCCGGCCCTTCCAGAGGGTCAGGTGTTCTGGGTCCCGCTCGGAGAGTCCCAGACATGCCTTTAGGGGGTAGGGTGAGGTGACTCTCCAGAATGTGCCTCACGAGCACTGTGCGTATTGATCACCATCTCCGTGACCTCGTGAATATTCAGGAACATAACTTTCCATGACCTTCAGGAGAAGTTATCATGAGAACCAAGGGCATTTCTTAAAATGTACCCCCCAAAAAGAGAGCAACAAATCAAAGGTGCTCTCTTCCCTGATAGCCAAAAGCTCAAATATCTGCCACAAACGTTAGCTTATGAAATAAGAGGTATGGAGAACTGGTCTCACATTCCCATTGATTTTGTTTGCGTGCGTCCTGGATAGTGATGGTTATGGATCAGAAACAATGGTAAATAATTAACTAGAATTAAGTCAAAAAGAAAGGAAGGGAGGAAAGAAGGAAGAAACTACTCATGGGGCTCTCCAATGGGATGTAGGTAGCCCCAAGATTTCAGAGATCTGGTGTGCAAACTCAGAAAGCAAAAGTAAGTTCCAGGGTCACTCAGCTAGCAAGTGTCAGAAACAAAGCCAGTTCTGCCTTTGGACCAGGAGAGAGCAAGTGTTGAACCGTGTGGCTCTGAAGAGACCAGGCTTCTCTTCATCTAGGAGCCCTCGCTGGCTAAAAGGGCGGGGTTGAACAAGAAGGCTTCATGTCGGGCTGCCTGGAGTGAACCTGCACTCATCCACTTGTGCCTCAGTTTCCCCAGATGTCAAGCCAGGGACAGGATTCCCACGACAAGTCTCCCACGCTCCCCAGATCCCTTTCAAGATGGTGGCTGGGAAAGGCATTGCAAAGTGGGCCAAGCCCACACGTCGTCCTCGGGACTGGGGTTAAGATCTGACCTTCACACATCCTGGCTGCCCACAGGCGCGACGCTTGACCTCTCTGAGCCTTACCTACCCCGAGGAGGCTAAAACTGGCTTTGCCCATCTCCCTGGACTTGTATTTAAAACAAAAACAAAAATGAAGGGGGTAAGTGGTACGAAATGGATATGGAAAAATCAAGCAAGCTACAGAGGAGGGGTTCCCAAACTTCAGGGGACATCTGATCACCTGGAAGGCTGGTTACAATGCAGGGGGCTGGTCCCATCTCCAGAGTTTCAGTGGGTCTTGTGTGGGGGTTAAGATTTTTTTTTTTAATTTTTTTAAGGTTTATTTATTTTTGGGAGAGAAAGAGAGAGAGAGTGAGTGTAAGTGGGGTAGGGGCAGAGAGAGAGAGAGAGAGGGAGTCACAGAATCTGAAGCAGGCTCCAGGATTCAATTTCTTTTTTTTTCTTTTTTTTTTAAATTTTCTTTAACATTTATTTATTTTTCTGAGAGAGAGACAGAGCGTGAGCAGCAGAGGGGCAGAGACAGAAAGGGAGTCACAGAATCGGAAACAGTCTCCAGGCTCTGAGCCGTCAGCACAGAATCCCTCTCCGGGCTCGAACTGGTGAACTGTGAGATCATGACCAGAGCCCAAGTCAGAAGCTTAGTAGACTGAGCCCCCCCCAAGGTGTCCCTAAGGATTTGCATTTCTGACTCAGGTGCAGGTGAGGGGGGTGGAGGAACCCAGTGCGGGGAGCACATTTTGGGAACGTTGCTGCAGTGCATTCTCGGATGGATGTTCCTGATGCTTCTATGCACCCTGTGATTTAGGGCGCGGGAGAGCCTGCTGTGGAACCAGTTCTTGCCCCAGGAGAGCAGCTCGCATGGGAGGAGCGGGAGCAGAGAGTATAAATCAGAGGTGTCATTCGCTGGGGGGGGACAGGCTGTGTGCGGGTCACCGGAGGTGATGAAAACTCTAGCGAGCTGGCTGTCCCTGGCTGTCTGTATGAGTGCACTGAAAGCAGGTGAGATGGCCAGGTGGGTGACAGAGGGGAGCAGGGGTCACGACAGGGAGGGGAGACCCGGGAGGAGGCAGGTTGTGGACCAGGAGGGGGGCGGTGAGGAGGCGAGGGAGGGGACTCACTGTTCAGCAGGTGCAAAGCTTGAGTCGTGCAGGAAGGGGGTGTTCTCCCTGCAGGGGGCTGTCCTGTCTTGTGCACTTAAACTTGGGTTCAGAAGGCAGATGTATTGCAGAGTATCCTTACCACGATTTTCTTTAAAAAAAAAAAAAAAAAAAAGGCAGGGGTGCCTGGGTGGCTCGGTCGGTTAAGCGTCCGACTTCGGCTCAGGTCATGATCTCACGGTCCGTGAGTTCGAGCCCCGTGTCGGGCTCTGTGCCGACAGCTCGGAACCTGGAGCCTATTTCTGATTCTGTGTCTCCCTCTCTCTCTGACCCTCCCCCGTTCATGCTCTGCCTCTCTCTGTCTCAAAAATAAATAAACGTTTAAAAAAAATTTTTTTTAAGGCAGAAAGAAGAGAAAGAGGGCACTTATTTTTTCAACATTAAATTTTTTTTATTTTATTTGAGAGAGAGAGAGAGAGAGAGAGTGAGCAGAGGGGAGGGGTAGAAGGAGAGAGAGAGGGAATATTCAGCACCACACTCAGAAGGGAGCCCAATTCCCCTAAGAGGCAGATGCTCGACTGACTGAGCCACCCAGCTGGAACCCACTCCAGGGTTTGGGGTCTGGTTGGGAGACTTGGGGGAGCTGGGTCAGAGAACCCGGAGACAACGCCTTTGAATGCCGCCGGGGAGGGGAGGGGGACTCAGTGCCTGGGTGTCCACAAACCCCCTCTGTGGAGGAGGCAGACCAGAAGGAGGAGGAAGGCATAGTGGGATGAGAAGCAGCACCCAGAGGGTGCCTGGCCGGCTCAGTCGGGTGAGCGTCCCACTCTTGCTTTCGGCTCAGGTCACAATCCCACAGTTCGTGGGCTCCAGCCCCCGCCTTGGGCTCCACGATGACAGCGTGGAGCCTGCTTGGGATTCTCTCTCTCTTTCTCTCTCTCTCTCTCTGTGTCAAAATAAATAAGTAAACTTAAAAAAGCACAGCCATTTGAGCCAATGGGGAGGCGGAATTGGTAATCTGTGGCACAGTGGCCTTGATTTTGCCGGTGCTTACGTGAAATTCCACAGCGGTCTTGCTTTATCTCACTGTCCCAAGATCCCAGAATAAACCTGTCTGAGGTCGTGACTCTGGGAGCTGGTCGTGTCCAGCAGGAGAGTGACATGGCTTAGCCAGGGGGTCGGGGGCGGGTGTTCAGGTTTTCAACTGTGTTTTCCCTTTCTTAGAACATGGTGGGTACACTGCAGGCCTTCAGTCAGTGTCGGTGGTGGTTTCTCATGAGCTGCAGGGAGAGGAGGAGGAGGCGGAGGGGGAAGGGGGAAGTAGGAGGGGTCAAAAACATTTATCAAATGGTAAAAATAGTAATGTTTGGCCGGAGTTAGATGTGACAATGACCTAAAGCACCATGACAGCAGATCTGTAAGGACTTCGTCGTGTTCGGCAGAATCGGTGGATGAGAATGGGCAAAGCCATTTCTGGGGGCACCAGGGTCTGAAAGAAATAGCCTGTTCCCTGGACACAGACCGAGCCGGATGTGAGCCCAGGCTGCAACCATTCTTGACTGTAGACAATGTTTGGGTGAAACTGTCCCTCTGCTCTCTCACCTGTAAAATGAGAAGGCTGTGGGGATTACAGACAGCGGAGAGGAGAGGTGGGTGAACATTGGCCACCACGTTGGCAAAGCCAAGAGCACGGTGATGGACGAAGCAGAAAACTCACCCAGCGGCAGCTGGCGTTTCTAACAGAATGTCGGCACCCGTCTTTTTATCCCACAATTTTCCTAACTCACCAAGAGCACTCGCGGAGTGGGGGGCAGCTTTGTGGCAGCTCCTAAAAGGGTTTCAGGGGTCAGAAATAGTGGCCCCCCAGAAGCAGGATCATTTTAGAGGCTCAGTTTCTGGAGCCTGAGTACCAGAACTGTGTACTTTTGCGGCTTTGGAAGTGATTTCCCTCTCTTAGCCTCCATTTCTCGTATCTACAAAATGGAGGTCGTCAATAGCCAATAAATATAATATATGATAATCCCAACCTCATAGGATCACTGTAAGCATCAGTGTCAGTGAGATAAATGGCATAAGGCACTAAGTAGAAAAGTGGGTGCCTAAAAGGCTACCCCAATAGCCATTTATTTAACCCACGCCCTCAAAAATGTTGACATCTTGGGGGTGCCTGGGTGGCGCAGTCGGTTAAGCATCCGACTTCAGCCAGGTCACGATCTCGCGGTCCGGGAGTTCAAGCCCCGCGTCAGGCTCTGGGCTGATGGCTGGGAGCCTGGAGCCTGTTTCCGATTCTGTGTCTCCCTCTCTCTCTGCCCCTCACCCGTTCATGCTCTGTCTCTCTCTGTCCCAAAAATAAAGTAAAAACGTTGAAAAAAAAAATGTTGACATCTTGTTGACTGCTTTCTGAAGAGCAGAGCCGCGATCCCCTAACCCGGATGCCAGACGCACCACACAGTGGCTCCCGATTCAGAGCCTCACTCAAACCCACGAATTAGCATCGTTGTATCAGAAATAAAGTGGGCCTCGTGGGGTAAGTCACTTGCAGAGGGAAGTGACGATCCCAAGATAATGGCACGTTCAGAACACAGCCTCCGAAGTCAGATTTCTCGGAGTTTGGACCTGGTTCCCACCAGTTGGTGGTCACATGATTCTCTGTTCCTGTTTTCTCATCAGTGAATTTGGGGGGGAATGGCGAGAAAGAGAGAGCTCCAAATCATAACCTCTCCTAAGGCTGTTCCACGGGATCCAGTGACTGGATCATAGCGACGGAGCATTAGACATCAGCCGATGTTATTGGTTAACAAGGCTTCGTATTTCCCTTCTAGCCTTTAATGACGTCTAACCTGGCTTTTATGGTGGTGGTGCTCCTGGGACCCACACTCCCTAGAACAGACTCAGAGCTGATACAAGAGCAAAATTTTCAAAGGAGTGAAACACAACAAAACAAAATCACTACCAAGCCTGCCCTGAACACACAGGTTGTCTTCCTGAAATGTTGACACGTGGGCAAAAGCTAAAAGGTTCCCTCCGGCTTGGTTAATGCGTGGAAGTTGAGTGATACTAGATTTACTTGAACTTGCTCCAAGAAAGACCTTGGAAAGAGTTGGAGCTCATACATGACTTTCTTGGGTAGATGTGAGACAGCCTGCTCCCATCAGAAGTGATCGTAAGGCATCCAAAATGTGACAGCACGGGTTTTTCGGTGACATGAGGACGGTTGGCTAGATGTACTTCAAGATACTTTTTTCTTTTACGTTTGTTTATTTTTGAGAGAGACAGAGCACGAGTGGGGGAGAGGCAGAAAGAGAGGCAGACACAGAATCCAAAGCAGGCTCCAGGCTCTGAGCTGTCAGCACTGAGCCCTACGCGGGGTTCGAACCCACAGA
This sequence comes from Herpailurus yagouaroundi, assembly GCF_014898765.1. Classification (NCBI taxonomy): domain Eukaryota; kingdom Metazoa; phylum Chordata; class Mammalia; order Carnivora; family Felidae; genus Herpailurus; species Herpailurus yagouaroundi. Next base: position 4,258,402 of record NW_024412451.1, on the reverse strand, counting down.
CCGTGAGATCATGACCCGAGCTGAAGTCTGACGCTCAACCGACTGAGCCACCCAGGCACCCCCCCCGCCGCCGCCTTTTTTTTCCTCAAGATACTTTTAATAGTCATTAGTGTAGGAATGGAGTATTTTAGGAGGTGGTCTAAATTTTACCCATTTTTTTCTCTTTCAGAATTTATTTCCCGTTTGCATTATCCGATTCAAGGTGGGTAGACACGTCTTTATTTGTCAACATCTCAAATGTTAGCCACACCCATGAAACAATATCATATTCCTGAAGTTCCTCGCACTTCCCGCCATTTCGCTCTTTTTTTAATTAAAAAAAATTTTTTTTAATATGAAATTTATTGTCAAATTGGTTTCCATACAACACGCAGTGCTCATCCCAACAGGTGCCTTCCTCAATAGTTCTTTTGCTGTCCTTTTGCACAAAAGTCTCTCCCTGGTCATGACAGCCAAATCATACATCTCAAGATCTGGTTCAGTCTACCCCCCAAGATTTCCTCCCACCCTTTCAGAAAAGAACTCTCTTCTATATTGGAACTAACGCCAGCATTTGTGGGTTCTCTTGTTTATTTCCATGTAGAGGCATAACCTACATATCATACAATTCACCCCAGTTTAAGTGTACCCTTCGATGATTTTTAGTAAATTGACAGAGGGGTATAAACATTACCACAATCCAGTTCTAGGACATTTTCATTTCCCTAGGGAGATTCCTTGTATCCATTTGCTATGTCCATTCTGATCCCCAGGCACAGGCAACCACTAGTCTACTTTCCATGTCTATACATTGGTATTTTCTAGACATTTCATATCAATGGAATCCTACATGTGATCTTTTGCCCCTAGTTTTCAAGTTAGAAAGTTAATCATGGAACTCATACATGCTCACCATTGATAACGTTGCCGCAGTGTCTCAATTCTTGGAAGAGTTGGGCCATTTCTGCATGTGGATAACTGCATTTTTCAATTTCAATCTCAACCTACAGCCCTCATGAAAGTGGGGGCTTTGGGAGAGAAATGGAGATGTGGGAACGTTTTGTAGGCTAGTCAAGCCAATGAAAGGGAAATTTTAGTCCCAAAATGTTGTTGTTGTTGTTGTTGTTTCTAACTACTTCAATCGCCAACCACTTGTTTGGGAGTTGAACCAACATGGCCTGGAGTATATGCTGGAAAATGTGACCCTTCAGCCCTCTTGGCTTTGGGGTCAGAAGGAAGCTATTCTCAGAGCAGTGGGCAGCAGGGTCTCTGTGTGTACAGATTGCATGCTGAGGACCAAACCTGACCTGACTGTAGCAGGAGCCTAATGACAGAACCCAGTTCACTGGACTGATGTGGGAATATCATTAAATGCATTAGTGCTCGTAAGCTGTGCACAATATGTTCAGCAGAAAGTAAGCTATCTTATATAAATACATAATAATAACAAAAATGAATTAATAATCAACATCATAATGAATGCTAAGTAACAAAAATTGCTAAATAATTGAAAATATTAAATACTAGGGATGCCTGCGTGGCTGAGTTGGGTAAACGCCCGACTCTTGGTTTTGGCTCAAGTCATGATCTCACAGTCTGTGGGTTTGAGCTCCGTGTCGGGCTCTGTGCTGAGCCTGCTTGGGATGCTCTCTCTCTCTCTCTCTCCCTCTCTCTCTCTGCCCTTCCCCTGTTCACTCTCTCTCTCACTCTCTCTCTAAATAAATAAATAAATAATCACACGATGAATATCATAATGACAAATAATATAGTTAAATAATAAAATAATACAAGTGCTAACGTAATTGTTAATAAATATGATCACAGTATTCAATAATAAATGTAAATAACATATATCAATAAATAACTTCTAAATAATAAAGATAAGTGAATTTTGTATCAAAATTACTTCAGGCTTATGAAGGGCCAAGCAATATTTGCTTGCTAAGTCTCTATTATGTGCCAGTCCCTGTCAGTGGACATCATGGGTCTAGCATCGAACAAGATACATGGGGTCATTTCTGGAAAATGAGAAAGACTCTGAGCAAGTCATTATGCATTAAATAATTAGAAGAAATGGGAACCTGTAAGAACGTGCAACATAACTGGATCTAGCACAGTCTGCATGTTCAAGAAAGTTCCATGGAGATTCACATCTAGGCGGAACCTAACAGGAGGGGCATTAAGCAAAGCATGTGTGGCATTGCTGGCAAGCAGAGGAAATCATGTCAGTAAGTCCCCAAGACGAGAAAGATGGCCACACATTCGAGACACCTAACAAGGCTGGCGCAAGAGCAGACACTGGAAGGGGGGGGTCCAAGGCGAGGCTTGCGGTCCAAGCTCCAGCAGAACCATAAGCCTTTTCAGTGCTGCTTCTCATCCAAGAGCAGTGGGATATTAATAGGTTAGGGGCAGGGGCAGGCTAGTATTTGAGAAGGAACATTCTCCCTGCAGTGTGGAGAACGGACAGAACAAATAGGTTGGAGGAGGCATCCAGAAATATGCTTTTGTCGTAGTCAAGGGCAAAGCGCAAATCTAGGGGATGACAAAGGTGCAGAGGGAAGCGGATAGCTTTGAGAGATACTCGGGCTAAGAGATTCACTTTTATAGGAGAGAGGAAAGAAAGGCTCCAGAATTTCAGCTTAGGAGATGGGGTATGGGACCTCTGGTCACCTATATTTTGTGTCACACCCGGGGAAGGCAGATCGCGAGCCCAACCACATGTGGACACAGGGCGGTAGGTGGGCAAGTGCCGTGTGGAGAGGTGGGACAGACGTTAAGAAGGCCAATTTCCTTTGCAAGCTCGCCCCCCACACCTGGCGTGTTTCCTCTCTTCCAGGGTTTGTTAACAGTACCTGTGTCTTTCCATTTATTTATGGTGACGTCATCCACTACAACTGCATTTCCATCCACAGCGATTATGCCTGGTGTTCTCTCGACAGGAAATTCCAAGGCAGATGGCGGTACTGCACCGGGCAAGGTGAGTGAGCGCCACCATACGGGCTGTCTTGGATGCCTGGAATCCGCGAAGCGACCCATGGTAGCAGACTGTGTGGCTTCTGGTGTTTGGGATAAATCTGAGTCCAAATCTGGACTGTCCTACATGTGTCGACCACTCTGAAAACAGTTCAGGGCGGTAGAAAAAGCATGAGTGGGGAGGTTAGCGATGATTGATGATAAAACTTGCCATGTTTGTATGTCCCCTCCCGCTCCTTCCTTTGTCTGCAGACCCCCCCAAATGCACCTTCCCCTTCCTCTTCGGAAAAAAACTCTTCCACAAATGCACCAAGGAGGGCTATATTTTGAATCGGAGCTGGTGCTCACTGACGAAAAATTATAACCAAGATGGAAAATGGAAGCAATGCTCTCCTCACAAGTAAGTTGGCTGCAGAAGGAGGAGTGGAGGTGAGGGATCTCTGAAAGTGGAGAACCTTCTAGATTAATGAAAAGGGAAGCTTGGGGTCTACCTTTTCCAGTGATGGCTTAGATCGGGGGTCAGCAAACGCTTCCTGTGAAGGGCCCATTCGTAAGGATTTTAGACTTTTTAGATTTCACAGGTCTCACGGTCTCTCACATACTCAACTCTGCCAAGTATCACAAAAGCAGCCACAGGCAATTAAAAAAAAAAAAACTGAACTTAGCTGTATGCCGATAAAACTTTATTTATAGACCCTGGAATTTGAAGCTTGTGTAATTTTCAGGTGTCACAAAGTATCAGTCGCCTTTTGACGTTTGTTTTCAGTCAACCACTTAACAATAAGAAAACCAATAGGTCACAGGTCATAAAAACAGATGACAGGTTGGATTTGGCCTCTGAGCTCTAGCTTGCTGGCCCCTGGATTGAACGATCTGTCCTTCATCCCATGAGGATAAAGAAATGAGGCTGGTTTCCATGGAAAAGAAGACACAGGGAGAAAAGCCTGGTCAACAGACCTCCAAGAGTTCACCCATCTCTGTGCTCTTGAATTACACTGAGGGTTTTATTGAGTGTCCAATAGTATCTCAGTTAACCTTTGCAATGATCTCAAGGAGTGATTACAGGTGTCATTAGGCCCACAGAGAAACCAGGAAACCAAGGCTTAAACAGCTAAATTATACCCAAACACAGTGTCAAATCCTATCATCTCAATGAAGTTTTGTGCAGAGACCACTTATTAACTGGTCCCATCAAATGAGCCCCTACAATACGCTCAGGTATGAGCTTTCCCCATCAAAATTGCCATTTCATGGTTGTGGAAACAGGCATTGAGAGCCTGGGCACCCAAGCCAACAACTAGTAAGAGATAAAGCCCCAAACCTAGCCCGGACTCCGTGGTGGCCAAAGTCGGCATTCATTTCTACCCCACAGCTCCATGCTTTTATCAAAACGTGTACAACCATTAATTTGGAATTGTCTTTGGGGTCATTGTCCACAACACCAGTGACTCACAGATGGAGACCCATGTGGGGCACTCCATTGGAATCTAAGCTGAGCGATCACTCTTTCCCTATCCACGTTGTCACGCTTGTAAGTGATTGGGTTGACGTTTCTTGTCGGGCTTCCAGAAAAGTCACAGCCCTGTTCGGGACCCACGCACAGCAACCGTGTGGGTTGCGGCTGTGTGCTATACACACAACAGATCCCGCTGTTTCCCCCAACCGACTTTGCTGATCCTTGAACTTTCTCGGGAGCTAGGCCAATAGTTTTTAATTCCTAGGTTCGTCGGTAGCTTCACTTCTTGGTAAGATGCCAGGAGGGCTCTGTGGTTTCCACACTTGGCTTTTAATTGCCTGTTACTCACTCGCAGCTTTTGGTGACTTTATAATAGGACATCAGTAGTGTTGTACTACAGCGATCCAATTCCATTGTTTGTATAATTGCTGCTTCCTGGGTCTTTCCAAGTTCCTGGCACAATGAACCAGCTAGTGTATGCCCCTCCACTGGGATATGATCCCAATTCAACTCCAGTGAGAACTTTAACAACCGGACCACCACCTTGCACCAGAGGCTACATGTTGTTCACCCCCAAGGAATGATGAGGGTCCCCTTGGCATCCCGGGCTAGGAGTGATCTGGCTCCAAATCCCCATCTTAATTTAACACCTGCTTTGTGAGACCACTCCCAGGACTATAACAGGTTGGGTTCTCAGAAACAGGTGCTTCATCTCTCTCTCTCTCTCTCCCCCCCCCCTTCTTTTCTCCCTCCTTCTTTTCTTTTTTACTGCCGTGGTCCAGAAAGTTTAAGACAGCTAACAAAAATAACTGGCTTTACAGTATAGAATTAATCAATTAAAAATCAAGGAAAACTCAGAATAAGACACCAAGAGGTAAAGGTAGCACTGTGCAGGCTGCTTTCTTATTTTACCAAATGTGCATTTAATGGAGAACCATTCGTTACCAATCACAGTGGTTATGGAGATGGGCATACTCGTTGGACTTACCTCGCAGGGGGTTATGAAAGCAGGGAGGTCAAATCACTTGGATTGTACAAAGCACTGGGAACAACGACTAATACAGAGTGAGGGTGTTTGTATTTTCCATCCATTTCTCTTTCTTCTCCGTCTTTCCTTTGTTCCCTCCTTCCCTTACTTTCCAATTTTTTTTTTTATATAAAAAGAGATTTCAGATGGAGTGCATGGCCAAGTAAAATAATATTAATTACAAGTAGGTAAAAAAAAATATGCAGGATGAGTGGGACGGAGGGTTCTCTGGCACTAACAAATTAAAGGAGAACAGGTTGGGGCAGCTGGGTGGCTCAGTCAGTTGAGCGTCCAACCTCAGCTCAGGTCATGATCTCGTGGTTCTTGAGTTCAAGACCCACGTCAGCCTCTATACTGACAGCTCCAACCCTGGAGCTTGCTCCAGATTCTGTGTCTCCCTCTCTCCTCCCCTTCCCTGTTCATGCTCTCTCTCTCTCAAAGAATAAACATTAAAAAACAATTTTTTTTTAAGGAGAACACAGAGGGGCACCTGGGTGGCTCAGTCGGTTAAGCATCCAACTCTTGATTTCGGCTCAGGTCATGATCTCATGGTGGTGAGATCGAGCCCCATGTTGGGCTCTGTGCTGCCAGCATGGAGCCTGCTTGGGGCTCTCTCTCTCCCTCTTTCCCTGACCCTCCCCCATTCACACTCTCAAGTGCTCCCTCTCTCTCTCTCAAAATAAATAAATAACCTTTACAAAATAATTAAGTATAATTTGCTCGTCTTTTATGAGTACCTTCTACATTGATTTTTAAGCGAGTGTGTAAGGGCTGGCTTTTTAAAATTATTGTTATTAGAATAGTGGAGTGGAATCACTGGGTCAAAGGATATGTACATCTCAAGTGTGTGTTTTACACATTAGGTTATTCCAAATTATCCTCCGTCAACATTATTCAACTGCCCATTTTTAACTTTCTGAACGCTGGAAATTATCAATTTAATATTTTCTTCGAATAACAGACTATGTGACTTGTGTTAAATAAGCAAGAAATCAAAATGGCCAATAGTGGCCCATTGAATCTGAGAGTGAGAGACAAAACCTTAAACTCTCCTAAGGCTACCAATCCGCAACGTTCCTCCATCCTGTTCTACCTACTCATGCTATTTCGCTTCTAGGGGTAGACCAGATCTCCCATCGGAGAGGAAACCGATGATCTTGTCTTGGAGACTGACAGACTGTGATACACTCCTAACCTCTGGTTTTTTGTTTTTTGGTTTTTTCCCACAGTCTTTAGATAAGTCTTGGTCCTGGAAGGCACAGAAGTTATAGGCTTCATCAACTGCCTCTCAAAATATATCCTTTCCCAGATCGTTGTGGCCAATAAAGATTTGATGTCTGTTCCATGTGGATGACTCCTTTTGTTGGGAAAAAAGTCTCGGTCAACGCTCAATGGCAATCAGCGCCACGCTGACCGTGCTGGGGTGGGGAACAGGTAGGACATTTGTGGGGAAGAGCTGGCATTCAAATCAAGACCCTGGTGAACTGCTAATTGTAGAAGCTTTGGCAAATTAGGTAAATTCTCAGACTCAAGCTTCCTCTTATACAATTTTTCAATTAAAGTATAACATACACTTGCAACGTTTTGAGGTAAAATTTGTGACATAGCATCCCCCATTGTAACGTGAACAATTTAGTGGCATTGAGCACCTTCACAATGTTGTGCAACCATCACCTCTGTCTACCTCTAAAACACTTCATGGGTGCCTGGGTGGCTCAGTCGGTTGAGCGATCGACTGCTGCTCAGGTCGTAATCTCACGAGTTTGAGCCCCGCATCAGGCTCTCTGCTGATGGCTCAGAGCCTGGAGCCTCCTTTGGAGTCTGTGTCTCCCTCTCTCTCTGCCCCTCCCCCGCTCACACTCTATCAAAAAGGAATAAACATTAAAATAAAAAAAAAAAAACCACCATAGACCCATACATGGCGGTGGCTTATAAACAGAAATTTATTTCTCACGGTGCTGGAGACCGGAAGTCTGAGATGGAGACCGGAAGTCTGAGATCAGGGCGCCAGTATGATCAGGTGAGGGCCCCCTTCCCGGCGGCAGATTTCTGCTTGCCTCTGAACAGGGCAGAAGAGGGGAAGCTAGTTCTCTGGGGCCTCTTTCCTAAGGGCCCATTCATAATCCTTCACCCTCCAGACCCCATCACCTCCCAGAGGCCCCACCTCCTAATCCCATCACTGTGGGCATTAGGTTTTCCCCACATAAGAATTTGAAAGAGGCGCAAACTTCAGCCCATAGCACTGGCAGAAACGCAACATTGTAAGTCACTCTGGAAAGTGGGCAGCCTCTTCTCAAGTTTTGTGCTCCCCGGAAGTTCAGTGGCAAAGCAACATTTTGTGCCTGGCCCCCTTTGCTCATCACTACGTTCCTGAGATTCCAGCTCACGCACAGTATCTCACTGGGTGCATGTACCACAACTTATTTAATCCATTATCTTGCTGACGGGCATTTGGGGAGCTTCTCGTTTAGGTTTACAATTCTTTTTCTTGTGTGTATGGTTTTTAAGTTTATTTTTCAGGGCGCGGAGGGGGGGGGCCCGCGTGGGGGAGGGGCCGAGAGAAAGAGGTGGGGGGAGAAAGAGAATCCCAAGCAGGCTCTGAGCTGCCAGCCCAGAGCCTGATGCGGGGCCTGGGCTCACAAACCATGAGCTCATGACCTAAGCCAAAACCAAGAGGAGGACGCTTAACTGAGCCACCCAGGAGGTGGTGCCCCAGGTTTATAATTCTTAACGCACGTTTGCCTGTATCTTTTTGCACATCTCCTGGTGAACGTATCTGTGGGGTATACACCCGAGGGCTAGAATCGCCAGACCCTAAGATGTGTGTCCACAGTTTTGCAAAGCGGATTTAAGTTCCCACCAGCCATGGTTCCAAATCTTTGCCACATCAGTATTTCCTAGCAGTGTGGTTTTAGCTTTAAATCATACTAACGGAAACAAATACAACATTATGTTACCTCTGGCTTTTCTCCCATTGAACGTGGTGCGTCTCTCCCAAGGTCCAACTCGGAAGCGGTGGTGTGGGGGTGCCCCCTGGTGGCCTCCAAGCATCGCAACAGGTATGGGCGCACCCCGTTTCTCTCCGTCCCCCAGGGCGTCCCTGAATGAACCTCAGGTTTGATTTGACCTGTGTCTCTCCGCCTGTGGTTTACCGTAACAACGACCTCAAAGCTGCGCTCCTTTAGAGTTATTTCCTGTTAGGCATTTTATTTCGAGGAATTTCAGGTGAAGAGTTAAAAAAAAAATGGTTTTAATTAAAAAAAAAAAATTCCAAGCAAAATTGATACTGTGTTCATTTACTATAAAAACAACAACCATGAAAAAAAGCTTTATTTTGGTGGCACTTGATTTTTTTTTTTTTTTTTTTTTAGATTTTAGCAAAAGGGACAGTTAGATACAGCCATTAATGTCTAGTTTTGAGAGAGAGCACATCAGCGGGGGAAGGGCAGAGAGAGAGAGAGAGAGAGGGAGACACCGAATTTGAGGCAGGCTCCAGGCTCCCAGCTGCCAGCACAGAGCCTGACACGGGGTTTGAACCCACGAACCGTGAGGTTGTGACCTGAACTGAAGTCAGACACTTAACCAGTTGAGCCACCCAGGCGCCCCAGATACAGCCACTTTGAATTTTCGTTTAGTGAAATAAAGTCTGTATGGTCTTAATGCTAACGGCAATATTTCAACTCCCTGAGTCTGTTTACTGGGCAGGGACTTGACTGAGAACAGATCTCAAGCTGTGCACATGAGAATCCCCTGAGAGCCTTTTTTTTTTTTTTTTTTTAAGTTTATTGATTTTGAGAGGCAGGGGGATGAACACAACAGGGGCAGAGAGAGAGGGAGAGAGAGAGAGAACCCCAAGCAGGCTCTGCACTGGCAGCACAGAGCCTGAAGCGGGGCTTGAACTCATGAACCATGAGATCACGACCTGAGCCAAAACCAAGAGTCAGACGCTTAACTGACTGAGCCACCCAGGCGCCTCTCCCCTGAGAGCTTTAAAATATAGGGGCGCCCGGGTCCCACCCCTAGAGACACTGCTTAACTGGCGGGGGGTATGGGAACATTAAAAGTCCCAGGCGGCCCTAACGGGTGGCAACGTTTGAGAGCCATGATTTCGAGCAGTGGTTCCCAAAGCGTGAGCATCACTTGGGACGAGAAGCCAGCACACCCGGGTCTCAGGTGACAACTGTGTCCGACTCAAGCAGTGCCTCATCCTCAGCATCCCTGAGAGACTCAGTTTGTCCCCTCTGGGAAATGGGTTCCCTCTTCGCTTTTCTCCGATTCCTTGTCTTTTCATCCGACAAATGGAGCTCCGTGGAAACCGAGACTAGACATTGGCGATCATTCCTCCAGACCCCCGGACAGTAGCTGTGCTCTTTGCATCTTTCCCACACTTTGCTCGTCCAGGACAACGGGGCGTCTTGTGTCTCTGGGGCTGACTATATCCCGCGCCGTTTTCCTGGATATCTCAAACCGGGTTACCCCTTTGCCCGCTGATGCAGACCTCCCCCAGCCCCCGTCTGTTCTTTCTGGCAAATGGCCCCCTCCTTCCAGATCTTGCCAGGTTTCCTTCTCCCTTCCCTCCAGTCCCCACAAGAGAAACACCCGTGTACCTGCACCACCTCTAGGAACAGAATGAAGTCTCTTAAACGCAACCCATTTGTGGAAGGTACAAACAGTGAACTCTTCTCATACATCCTGAGTTCTCTTCCTACATACGCTGCGGCTCAATCTAAAAGTCTCACCTTCTCCAGGGTAAGACACACAGTAGGTTCTTACCTTGCCACGAATACCCACGGCCCTGTGAGGATCACCACGAAAACCACCAGAGACGGATCACTCGGGATCCTAGGGGTCACCATGGGTCCCAACAGATCAACCGTGTTGACTAGCCATATAGTTGGAGGGTTTTTCATTTTTTGATTCTAACAAATATTTTTAATGTTTATTTTTGAGAAAGAGAGTAAGCAGGGGAGGGGCGGGGCGGGGGGGCAGGACAGAGGATCTGAAGCGGGCTGTGTGAAGCCAGCCAGATGCAGGGCTCCAACTCACCAACGGTGAGATCGTACCTGACCCAAAGACAGAAGCTCAAGTCGGACACTCAATCACCAGACGCCCCAACTAGCCATATATTGGAGTGATTAACAGTGCCTTTTTTTTTTTTTTTTTTTTTTTTTGCAATAGGTAGGAAAAAAGAGAAAGTCTTGCTCTGGTGCTTTCTTGGGGGACATAGATACAGGGAAGTCCCAAGACCCACCTTTGAGATGTTACCACCCACCCCTCTCCTTCCTTAGCTGAGCGGAAAGTCCAGATGCTTCCACTGGGGATGGTGCTGGACACAGCCTGGGAATGTGTAGAGCCTCGGAAAACTTCCTTGGGGGTGACAAAGTTCGCTGGTTTCAGAGGGGGCAGGGCTGCTGGGGCCGCTTAGATAAAACTAAAAGGGAATTGACAAGGTAAAGACGGGAGGGATCAGTGTTTCTTAAGCCACTCACTTTCTGGGCAGCCGGTCCGGGCAAAAGCAACCTGTCTCCATTGTTATGAAATGCATCCGGTTGCCAATCGGTGGCTCCGGGGGACACCAGCCTCCCTCCCCCTGCCCGGTGGGTGAGTCTGAATCTTACCTGACTCCTCCTACCCCTCCATCCCTCGCCCCACCTCGGGAAGTCCTCAGGGACTCTCTGGAAGTCTCAGCTCCCGCCTGGGCTGGGATGGACGCTAAGTTAGATTTCTCCCTGCATTGTGTCCGGGGACGACTGGGTTGGGGTGTCGGTGTCTGATAAGGAGGGGTTTTCACTACATCCTGGCCGGGTCTCCACGACCCCCACACTCCCCTCCAGGGCCTGACACAGGAGCACCCCTCCCCCAAATCTGATCTAATTCCCTCTCTGCTCTGCCGAGGCCGGTCTGGCCTAAGAGGATTGGAGCATTTGCTAAATGGAACCAGGATGGGGTCAGAGAAGCAGCTGTGGGGAGACCCCCGGGGCCAGGACGGCCATGGGGGGGTGGGGGGGCAGGAAGAAGTGGAAAGGAGGGGGAAGAGACAGCGGCAGAAAGAAGGAGTGAGGGGGTTTCTCCAGGAGAGTTGGGAGGGGGGGCTTCAGTATACAGAAGGGCATAACACCAGCCGGCTCTGCAGGAAAACATTTCCAAGGTGACCATGAACTTTATTAATTTCCAAATTATCAATCCACAAACAAGGTCCTGGAAAATCCTCAGGATTAAAAATACCGAACCAGGTGCCTGGATACAAAGTAACTACAGCAGTGAATCCTACATACAGGACAAATGGATTTAAAAACAAGTGTTTAGGGGCGCCTGGGTGGCGCAGTCGGTTGAGCATCCGACTTCAGCCAGGTCACGATCTTGCGGTCCGTGAGTTTGAGCCCCGCGTCAGGCTCTGGGCTGATGGCTCGGAGCCTGGAGCCTGTTTCTGATTCTGTGTCTCCCTCTCTCTCTGCCCCTCCCCCGTTCGTGCTCTGTCTCTCTCTGTCCCAAAAATAAATAAATGTTGAAAAAAAAATTAAAAAAAAAAAATAAATAAAAACTAAAAACAAGTGTTTACATATCATCTGAAAAGTCAGGCTCCGTGAAGATAAAAAATGCTACAAAACCACCCTCCAGAAAGATGCACCCGAGACCTCTGCGGTTAAATAACATTTCGCGGAGCGTCTTTGCAAACCACCAAATGAACGAGTTGAGTTCTATGCTCAGGTTGGAAAGCCCCCTGTTGGAAAGATGTCGGTTCGTCCTCATACCATTTATGGATTTGATGCGATTTCGATTAAATTCCCAATGAGGTTGCCCCAGGCCTGCAGAGGAAGCGCTCCGAGCATCCGCGAAACAGACGCTGGGAGCAAGGAGCTCCACGCCAGACCTGGGAACCCACCGAAACGCCCACGTGCGCCCTAAATGCGGGGACACCTGAGCCACGCGATGTCCGGTGGCCACACGGTGACCACAAGATGCCGCCTCCACAGGTGGGATGACAGGAGGACTTGATGATCCGGTGTGCAGCCCGACCCCCCGGCCAGGTCCGCACCCACGTGGACGCGACGGGCGCGCAAGCCGACGACACCCTAGTCCCCTCTGGCCCCGTGGGAACTGCAGGGCTTTTCGGAGACAGATTCGCCTATAGATTCAGTAGCAGAGTCCGAGTCTGTGTCCTCTGCAGGGTCTTCTCCCTCCTGGGACTGGGCCATCAAGGGGAAAGGGGATCCCTCCAAGGGGTCTTGGGGGGAGACGACCGCTGTGAAATTGGGGGCTAGTACGCAGCCGGCGTCTGGCCAGATGTCTGAGCCGGAGCATCCCTGAAGCCGGGCGGGGGCGGGAGCCGGGGTTGGTGCAGCCTGGACGGACCCCTGGAAGCCCTGCTGGGCCCGCGGGGCGGCGCTCAGGCTGCAGGTGCCGGGCTCTGCCGCGGGGGGGGCGCCGGCCCCCCCCCCGGGGGCTGTGCGGAGCGGGGTGACAGGCGCCTGGGCCCCCAGGGAACGCGGGGCCAGCAGGGACAGGGACCCCGACCGGGGCGTGCTCAGGGACACGGGCGGGAACAAGGACGGGGGGAGGGGCAGGGACACATTGGGGGACGCCGGCTCCGCGGCCCCCGGGCGCCGCTGGGCTGGCTCCCCGACCTCGCCCTTTGGGCAGCCTGGAGTGCTTGGCCCGGCGGTTCTTGAACCACACCTGGAGGGACCAAGGGGACAAGGCGGAGGGGTAAACGGGCTAGGCAGGGGCACCTACAAGCCTCTGTCCCAGGTGTGGGGGGCTCAGGAGACAGGCAGCCGCAGAGCTCTCCCTAGGGCCCCCGGAGCCCAATTCAAGGTCCCCCGAGGATGCAGGGGGCAGTGGGGGCGGGACTTGGACACCGGGAGCCCAGGGGCCAGGAAGGGGCCTGCCTCAGAGGGTCCCCCGCCTTCCCAGAGGCCCTGAGCTCTGGTGCCCCGACACCCAGCCAACCGTCAGTCTGGGCGGGCTCATGTCGGCGGGTTCGCGCAGCACAGGGTGGCCGTGAGCCTGGGGTCCGGCCCTGAGTCCCCACAGGGGGCCCCTTGCTAGCCCTGTGACCCAAGGGAGCCCTCGGACCCTCTGGCGTGTCTTCTCCCCTGTAGCCCGGGACAGACGGCAGGTGGTCCGGCCGGAGGAGTGCCACCTTCCTAGTGGACCCTGTGGCCAGTGGGGACGGAGGGGGCGGGGGTCCTACCTGCACCTGGTGCTCGTCCAGGTTGAGCCCGGCTGCCAGGGCCACGCGTTCCTGGTAGCTCGGGTACCGGTTGGCCCAGAAGTGTCTCTCCAGCTCCTGCAGCTGCTCCTTGAGGTACACGGTGCGCTTCTTCCGGGGCCTCGGGAGCGTTCGGGCTGACGGGGGGCCTGACCCGAGGAGAGACGGGCTCAGACAAGCCCCACAGACGGCCCCCCGCCCCCCAAAGACCCTCCCCCTGCCCGGGCCAGGCCCCGACGAGCAGGTGGGAGGCACGGCTGTGCATGAGAGGTGGCAGCTGGACCCGACGCCCTGGGGTGGGGCCCTGGCTCTCGCGGTCCAGCCCAAGTCTCTGTGCCCTGTGTCGGGGCCTCAGCGGGCACACCTTTGAAATGGGCGCAGTGACGGCTGTCTTGTGATCCCAGCACCCACGGCCGCGGAAGGCAGGCAGGCTGAGCTCCCCAGGCCCAGCCAGGCCGCTGCCCCAGGCAGGCGGGCTCCCACCTCGCCTGGCCCCCCAGCCCTCCCATCCAGGGCCAGGGCCACCCTGACGCTGCTCACAGGGGGCGGCCGTGCACCAGGCCCTCTGTCCCGGCCCCACGAAGTCCCCACAGCCTGGTGCGGGACGCCCTCCCCAACACTGGGGGCCTCCTCTGGAGGCCCGGAGGCCTCCCCAGCCTCAGCCCCGGCCCCTGGCGCAGGCCCAGGCGCACCCTCAGGGGAGCCTGGCTCTTGCATCCTGCCCGCTGGTCCGCCGCCTGCGCCTGCGTGTGGGGCCCTGCCCGCCCCACCGGGGCCTTAAATCCCACCTGCCTGCCGTGCCCACCCAGACACACCCTGAGGGTCCTGGGACTCTCCCGCTCTCCCCACCCTCAGCCCCGCCCCCGGAGGAGTCCCAGGAGGGAGTAATCCTTTCCTTACTGAGCAGCTTCTGGATACCCAGGCCCTGGGCTGGGGCCTGGGGGCTGGGGCCTCAGTGGCCAGACAGCCTTGGTGCCACCCTCGGGGGGCTCTAGCCCAGGGAACCCCGCATTGCCCCTTGTGGGGGTCCCCAGCCCAGGAAAGGGCCCCTCCAGCCAGTGCCCCGGGCGTCGTCCCCTCCCCCCGAGTCCTGGGGGCCCTTCCCCCGCCTCCCTGTCCAGCCCCCTCCTCTCCCGCCTGGTCGGTCCAGCAGCCTCCCCGCTGGCCCCCAACACCAGGCTCGCCCTCTGGTCCCTTCTCCGAGTCTCCCCCCAAGTCCTGGACGGGGCGGGTGCTCAGACACGTGGCCCCGGTGATGGCTCGGGGTCCGTGCCGGTCTTCCTATGGGATGAAGGCCGACGGGGCAGCAGGTGGATGGCTGCCCCCGTGTCTTTGTGAATGAATGAGCTGGGGCTGCCTTAGGGGCTGGACTCAGGAGCTGGGGTCACAGGGGCCCAGCCCCCCCGCCCCCCCCAGCTGCATAGACCCACATCTAGACCTCAGGCTGAGCTCCTCGCTGGCCTGGGGTCTGCTCAGGACTCGAGTCCGAAGCACGCAGCTTACAAGCCTCAGTTCCCGGGCAGCGAGGGGCCTCTTATGACCATCAGTGCTAGATGAAGGTTAACTAGGCGATCGCGCACCGAATCATAGGTGGCAGAGGGATCGCGTTGTTCAAGGTGGACCTCGCTCTCCTGAACGGCCCGAGCATCTCACGGTGCCATCACAGCGTCAGTGCGCCTCCGTGCTCCTTCCTTTCCGGCAACATTCCGCCTTCACTGGACGTTGTTTCTCCTTCTTGGGCAGGTGGGAACACAGGGGTCACCAAGTCGAGGGCTCTGCAGTCAACGAGGGATCCTCTAGCAATGTCCTTGGTCTTTAAGATGCGCCCAGAGGCCGCCTTCTCTCTCATTTTTAATAGAAATTAAATGTACCATTTTGTTGATGAGATTGGCCCAGATCGAGAAGAGGGGTCGTGCCTGGGTGTACCGATGGCATTGTGACGGTGCTCACGTGGGTCTTTCTTTTTCCTCTCCTTTTTTTTTTTAATGTTTATTTGTTTTTGAGGGACAGCACAAGTGGGGGAGGGGCAGAGAGAGAGGGGGAACAGAGAAGCCAAAGCAGGTTCTGCGCTGACGGCAGAGAACCCGATGGGGGGCTCGAACCCACAAACCGTGAGATCATGACCTGAGCCACCTGGGGGCCCCTCACACTGGTCATTAGGGTTAACTTGCTTCCAGCGTGTTGCTTGCTGCCTACACCCCATAGTTTGTAGCAGAACTAGCCTACTCCCCTCGGGATCCTGCAGACCGCTGACCTTGAGGCACCACGGACCAGACTTTCCAGAAGATACACTGGAAAGCGGCCACCGCTAGCCCTGGTGTCCTCAGTGATGGGTTCCCGGTGCAGGGAGGTATCTGGATGGGGCTTGTTTGGGGCTGGGGACTAGCTTTTCCTCGCAGACACCTGAGAGCCTTGATTATTGACAGATTATTGGAAGAATCGGGAAGCCTTGCATGGACAAATGATTCGATGTCGACCGCAGGCTTCTGCTGCACCATTTTCCTCACCTTCCCCTTTAAATTTTTTTTTTTTAATGTTTATTTATTTTTGAGAGAGACAGAGACAGAATGCGAGCGGGGGAGGGGCAGAGAGAGAGGGAGACCCAGAATCCGAAGCAGGCCCCGGGCCCCGACCTGTCAGCACAAAGCCCGACGCGGAGCCCGAACTCACGAGCTGTGAGATCGTGACCTGAGCCGAAGTTGGACGCTTAACCGACTGAGCCACCCAAGCACCCCTCACCTTCCCCTTTAAACCCTCCGGCTCCCCCTGGACGGAGGAAAGTGGTCTTTGAGATATTATCCCACCATCTTTCCAGGTCACTGGCTTCCTCAATAAGGCACCTTTTCCTTTCCCACCAACACTTGTGTGTTGAGTACTGGCTTCCTAGCAGCAAGCAGCAGAACCCGAGTCTGGAACGGGTCCTCTGTCCAGTAACAAGAGGACAGAGAATCCGACCTTCTCATGCTTTGGGGGTGTAGGCTGGTTTTGGAAACAGACTTGATGATAGCAGTCAATGTCCCTCAGCTGAGGACCATCAGGACACCAGGAGTTGAGCTAATGTGGGTTTAGCATCCCATTGCAGGGAGCGGGGACACACACCATGGAAACCCTGGGGTATCTCAGTAAGAGGATGTTTGAAAGGACCTATATAGGACGAGGGCTTGTATGAGATGATCTGGGGGAAGGTTCCAAGAAAAGTGATTTTCATGCACAAAAGAATTGAAGTCAGGGACTCAAGCACATACTTGTACCCATATAAGCATATCCCCATAGGCCTGGAGACAGAAAGCAGATTCCAGGGGCTGGCAAGAGTAGGGAATGGGGACTCAGTGCTTAATGGGGATAGAGTTTCGGTTTGGGATGATAGAAAAATCCCCAGAGATGGATAGTGGTGATAATTGCACAAATCGTGAATGGAGTTAACAGCACTGACTTGTACATTTAAAAAATGGTAAAAAGGTGGGGGGGGGGGCGCCTGGGTGGCTCAGTCGGTTAAGCATCCGACGTGGGCTCAGGTCATGATCTCACCGTTCGTGGGTTCGAACCCCGCGTCGGGCTCTGTGCTGACGGCTTGGAGCCTGGAGCCTGCTTCGGATTCTGTGTGTGTCTCTCTCTGCCCCTCCCCTGCTCATCTCTGTCTCTGTCTCTGTCTCTGTCTCTCTCTCTCTCTCAAAAATAAATAAATGTTAAAAATTAAAAAAAAAAAAGTCAGCAAGGCTTTGCTCTGGGTTGGATGATGTCAGGAGACGGGGGTCGTTCTGTGATTGGCTGTCACGTCTAGAAGATGGGGAGGTTGGAGAGACTGGAGCCAGCGTTTGTATGGGTAATGTCACCCGTGTTAGTCTGCGTGGGGAACATCGTCTCTTTGGCGGTTTGGACCATGTGCGTGTTTCTCTTAGCGATCAGACACGATTACGGAGACATGATCACTTCAACACAAAGACTGACCTTCTAGGCAACCGGAGGGAACCAAGTCTTGGTTGTGAGCACCTGGCCAGCTCCCGGCTGTTGGGAGCTCCTGTCTAGTTCCCCTATTTAGCAAATCCCTTGAAGTCAACATGCCAAATGCTGTGACTGAGCAGTTGGGAATCCCCGGAGGTCCTTACCATCATCAGTTGCCTGACCTTGAGCAAAGACCTCCTCCCCCCACAGCCTTGATGTTCCCCACCTGTACAATGGGACTATCCCAGGGTCTGTCTACACGTGCATGAGAGCTGAATGCTGCTGACATCTGCTCAGGAAAGAACCTGGGAGATCCCACTCCTGTCCCTACAGATTTGTCCCCAGGGCAAAGCCACTGGTTGTCTGCGAGGTCTCCACCCTGCAGGTGACACAGATCAAACACTATAATTGCCTGAAGAACCAGCCTCCCTCTCTAGCACCTCTCCTCAGAGATTTTCAAATTCTATGCAGCATCAGAATCCCCTAAAGGGTTTATTGAAACCCAGACTACCAAGCCTCCCCCTTCCCGACTAGTTTCTGATTCAATGGGTTCTGGGGGTGGGACCCCAAATTTGCCTTTCTGACAAGTTCCCAGATGATGCTGATTTAGCTGGTCTGAATCGGGACAAATCAGGGACCACCTCTGTAGGTGAATGCCTCCCTCCTCAACCTGGGCCCCTACCCCTGGCCTTGGTCCCAGACCTTAGCTTCTTTAAGGGGAAACATTAAAAAAAAAAAAAAATCAAAGGGAACGTTTCACTGAATATAACATTGAGAAAAATGCAACAAGTTATCACAGAGAACACCCCTACATCCGCTGCCCAGAGAGAAACAGAATATTCCCAGCAACCCCCGAGCTCCCCTATGCTCCACCAAGCAAAGATAATCACCATCTTGTCTTCTGATCCTATAGGTTCGTTTTGCCTGGTTTTAAACTTGACAGGCATAGAATCACAGAATGCGTCCTCTTTTGCATTTGCCTTCTGTCGCTCATCATTGTCTGCAAGAGCCCCCCTCCCCCGCCCTGCCCTATTGCCTGTGGACCATGGTCTGTCTGCATTCTGATGTCTGTGCGGTTTTCCATTGCATGGTATGACACGGTTGGTTTATCCATCCTCTCGTCCGTGTGCATTTGGTTTGGTTCCAGTTTTGTGTTATTACACTGACACTGTGAACATTCTTGTGCGTGTCTTGCGACACACAGGTGTGTGCATTTCTTTTGGTGTCTTCCTAGGGGTGGAATTTGTGAGCCATATAGCCATGGAATTTCCTGAGCTCAGCGCCAGTGGATTGTGCTTGATCGATTTCTAAAGTGATTTTACCAGTTTATACTTCCGTTTCGTCCATATCCTCCCCCAAACTTAGCATTGTCTTTTAATTTTTGCCACGCCAATGGGTCGGTAGACAAAGATCACTGTGGCTTCATTTTTTATTTTCCTGACGGCCGATGAAGTTGAGCGCCTTGCCCGTTCATGATGGTCTATTTCAGTCCTTTTGGTTGATGTTTTATTGTATAGTTTTCTGTGTAGCCATCACGCACAGATTTTGTTAGATACTTCATGCCCATCAGAGCCCAATGTAGAGCTTGAAACAACAGCCCTGAGATCAAGTCCTGAGCTGAGATCAAGAGTCAGACGCTTAACTGACTGCAACCTAGGTGACCCTGATTTCCTTCTTAACTGTTATGTGAAATTCCTTGGCAAAGCCAAATGGGCATGGTGTGTTCTTTGTGTGAAAAATGTTAATTATGGATTCCTCTTCTTTTTTATATATAAATAAATAATGTACTTGTGTTTTATTTTTTTTTTAATTTTTTAATCATGTTTATTTATTTTTGACCAGAGAGAGACAGAGCATGAGCAGGGGAGGGGCAGAGAGAGAGGGAGACACAGAATCCGAAGCAGCTCCAGGCTCTGAACTGTCAGCACAGAGCCTGACACGGGGCTCAAACTCACAGACCGTGAGATCATGACCTGAGCCGAAGTCGGACGCTCAACCGACTGAGCCACCCAGGCGCCCCCTTGTGTTTTATTTTTTATTCACTTACTTTTAAGTAAAGTCCACACCCAATGTGGGGCTCGAACTCACCACCCCAATACCAAGAGTCATACCAACTGAGCCAGTGGGCGCACCCCTGGATTATTCTTTAATAAGACTATTCGGATTTTACATTTTTGTGCATGCTTGCTTTGGTAAGTTGTGTTTTGCTAGGAGTTCGTCATCTGAATTTTCAAATTTCTGGGCACACGGTTGTTCATAGTATCCTTTCATGATCATTGATATCTTTTTTTTTTTAATTTTTTTTAACATTTATTTATTTTTGAGAGAGAAAGAGACAGAGCATGAGCAGAAGTAGGGGCAGAGAGAGAGAGGGAGACAGAGAATCCAAAGCAGGCTTCAGACTCCGAGCTGAAGCACGGAGCCCGACGCAGGGCTCGAACTCATGAACCATGAGATCATGGACTGAGCTGAAGTCGGACGCTTAACCGACTGAGCCACCCAGGCACCCCGATCATTGATATCTTAATGTAGGACTCTTCATAACGCCCCATGTTCATTCTTGGTATCTTTGTGAGTATTTTTGTACTGATTTCCATAGCCTTTAGCAAAACAGCTCATGTCTTTTTTTTATTGTGTATTTTTTATTTTATTAATTTCTGCTCTCATCTTTACTATTTCTTTCCTCATTTTTAACTTCTTGAGATGACATTAAAGGTGGTTGGCTTTAGGCTTTCTTCCTATCTGGGCCTGATATATCCTTTAATGCTACGGAAAAATCCAGTGGAAATTAGAAGATCATGAACAAATTTATGCCAACACGTTTGACAACGTAGAGAAGAATGGACCAATTTGGGGGGCGCCTGGTCAGTTCAGCATCCGACTCTTGATTTCCACTCAGGTCATGATCTCGTGGTTCGTGAGTTCAGGTCCCGCGTCGGGCTCTGCGCTGGCAGTGTGGAGCCTGTTTGGGACTCTCTTTCGCCCTCTCTGTCTGTCCCTTCTCCGGTTGTGCGCACCCTCTCTCAAAATAAATAGATAAAAACAAAAAAACAAACTTAAAAAAAAAAAAAGAATGGACGGATTCCTTGAGAAATACAACTTTCTGAGGTTGACCCAAGAAGAAATCTTAAAATATGAACCATGATATATCTGCTGAATAAACTAAGTGCATAGTTAACCTTCCTACCCAAAAACTCCAGCCCCATAGACTTCACTGGAGGATTCTACCACCTTCTTAAGGAAGGACGCACAACTTGCACAAAGTCCCTTCCTAGCATCTGTCTGGGCTTCTCTTTTCCTACCTAATCCCCTCCTCCACTGTCCTTTCTATTCCTCCTTTTCCCAGTGCACTTGACTCTCCGTGTTCACCTCCTCTGGATGGGCCCCCCCCCCCGCCATCTCCTCCATACTCTGAGGGGCTGGAAGCAGAGGTCATGCTTGCACGCTGTGTGGCCAGCCATTCCATTGTCCCCTCCCAGCCTCTGTTCCATGTTTGCCCTGAGAAGCACCGGGAAGGCTGAGACTGGATCCTGTTTGCCTTGGGAAGGTTCCTTAACCCATCCTCATCCATAAAATAGGGGAGCTGGGGGATGGCGCCCACCGCATGAGGCTGGAATGAAGATTCAGGGAGGGAGAAATACAAGTGTCTAACAGCTCCTGGCACATGGTAAGCGCCCACTGGAGAGTTTGGTTGTGATCTCATTAGTACCACATGTCCTAGGCGTGATTTGCCACGGAGGAAGGCGTCCCGCAGTTAGAACTCATTTGTCTTCGCGGAGGGCTCCGCCCCTCCTCTGCCTCCCCCAGGGATGGGGGGGGGGCGGGTCATGTGTCTGAACCTAATCCCTGCTAATTCCCAGCCATTCTGCTGAGCCTGGACCATCATAAGAAGATTGGAGCATTTGCTAAATTAGTCCGGTTCAGGGAGACAGAGGAGACAACCAGGGAGGGGCCCGGAGACCAGGAGGGCCGGGGTGGGGGGTGGGGGGGGGAGGATGCAGACACATACCTGAGGGGACGGAGGAAGGAAGGATGAGGGAGGACCACAGTCGGAGGGGAGGGGAGAAAAGCCAGGGGGTCCCAGAGGGTCCGGCAAGATGAATATAAATCCCAGCCCTGCCTCTTCGTATTTGTGAGATCCTAGGCAGGTCGCCTGACCTCCCACTGCCTCGGTTTCCTCATCTGTGAAAGGGGGATGGTCACAGCACCGTCGGATACGAACAGCACCTCTCGCGTGGGTCATCTCTGAGAATTAAAAGAGTTTGGACTGGCTTTCTCCGGGGTCTGGCACATAGTGTGTGCTCAGTGGGTTTTTCCTTTTTGCTTCCAATTTATCGACGTCTCGTTTATATGGTATAAAATTGGCTCATTTTAACAGTACGGTTTGAGGCATTTGGACGATCACATAGAGTCATGGAACCACTACTCTTATCAAGACGTAGAATATTCCCCCGGGGCGCCTGGGTGGCTCAGTCGGTGAAGCGTCTGACTTCGGCTCAGGTCATGATCTCGCGGTCGGTGAGTTCGAGCCCCGCATTGCCGGGCTCTATGCTGACCGCTCAGAGCCTGGAGCCCGCTTCGGAGTCTGTGTCTCCCTCTCTCTCTGCCCCTCTCCCACTCATGCTCTGTCTCTCCTAAAAATAAACATTATAAATAAACAAACAAACAAACAAATAAACGGCATCGTGTAATATGTGGCCTCTTGTGTCTGCACGGCCTCTTCTGTGAATGTACTTAAAACCACCGAACTGCACACTTTTAAGATGATAATAATGGTCAGTTTCATGTGCGGGATATTTTAGCACAAAAATAAATGTTTATTGGACGCTCACCAGGTACTCGGTACAATGATCTCGTCTCATTCTCTCGAGGTAGGTCTTCTCAGTGTTACAGGTGGGGAAACTGAGGCGGGGAGAAATGCCCAGGGTCACGTGAGCAGAAGTGGCTGACCCCGGCTTGGACGGCAAGTCTGTCTGTCCCCACCAACCCTGGGTCCCCTCCCCAGGGACCCACAACACGCACACACCCTAACCTGGGACTCAGGGATGGAGAGCAGGGGCAGACAGTGGTGTTTTACAGTTGGAGAGACAGAAAGCCAGGGACAAAAAAGAAAAGAAAGAGGAAAGCAGAGATGAGAGGGACATGGCTGGGGCGGGGGGACTGAAGGTGGCTGATAGGGAGGGCTTGAATCTTTACACGGGCCACCAAGGCAGGAAGCGTGGCCATCCCCCCTTCCTCGCAGAGGGGGATGGGGGGGGTTGGTGCCCAGGGAGGTCACAGCAGGTAGGAGAAGCTAGCCGTCTGGAGTCCACATCCCTGCTTAATTGGCTTTAGGGAGAAACCGAGGAAAAGTCGGCGACCAGACGGAGAGAGCACGTGGACAGACCCATGACCCCAGAGATACAGGTGGGGGAGACAGGAAAAGGACAGAGCAACCCCCTGTCTCCGCCACCCCACCCCACCCCCACGCCGCCTGCCCCTTCACAGAAATTTTTTAAAAAATCACCCAGACTTCAAGCGAGAGTCAACATTTTAATTGTTGTCGCTCCGTGAGTGGCTTTTCGGGAAGGGGACTGGAGTTCCGGTGAGTGGAAAAAGGGATACAGAATGAGGGGGCCTCCTGACCTCTCAGCCCCGGTTAGCCTGTGTCTGTGGCCCCCAGCCCCTACCCCTCTGTGTATCCTTTGTGCCCCAGGCTGGACTCTGAGCCACTCCCGGGGGTCTAACGGCCCAGAGGCCAGCGTGGCCCAGGCCCCTGAGAGACGTTCACACGGCGTGCTTGAGTAAACCAGCTTTGTGGCCTCTGGTGACCCCAGTGTGCAGGGGTCTCGGGGGTCTAGGCTGTGCGCACCTGTCCTGGCCTGGACCCAGAAAACTCATCTGAGCCCCCCCAGCCTCTCTGCACACCGTGCCCGCCTCCTGACACCCCTTCCTGCACCAGGGGCCTGGGGCCAGCTCCTACCGGCTCGTGAGCCCAGATGGCATGCGTCCCGCTCTGGGTCCGCGAGCCCAGACTGGCGCCTTGAAATCAGCCACAGTGGGAGGATTCACACCACGGAAACCGGCCAGCGAGGCACCTCGGACATTCTCCGCTTCTCCTACCTCCTCCCACCCTGTGCCTCGTGGGGCCGCGGGCGCGGCCCCCGCCGAAAGGCTCGTGGCTGCCGATCACCCCGGCCCAAAAAACACGAAAGGGAAATTCGGACTGAGGAAGCAAGGCCAACGCGCCAAACTCCCACGAGTGTCAAAACTCAGAATTCTCCCAGTGCTGCTGTCGGACGCCGTGGGTCGGGAAGAAATGCAGCGCTGCCCCAGGAAAACTTCCTCGGGCCAGGCTCTCTCGTCCGGGTCCGCAATCGGGGCCCCAAACAGACTCTAAGAGGGGGACCGTGTATCTTAAACGTGGGACTGCCTCCTAATCCGTTTCTCCCCCCCTCCCCCCCCACGTTTAACAGCCACGTTTCACAGATTCCTCCTGGCACCTGCTCTTTCTTCCTGAAACACCCACAGCTATAGTTAGGACACCCCCAGGCAATGCCAAAATTCCTCCGATGTTTGGGTGAAAGTCACCTTTAGAAAATCCTGACACAGGGCCGCCTGGGCGGCCCAGTCAGCGGAGCGTCGGGCTCTTGGTTTCGGCTCAGGTCTCGATCCCAGGGTGATGGGACCGAGCCCCGCGGGCAACAAGGAGCCGGCTTGGGATTCTCTCTCTCTCTCCCCTTCCCTCTGCCCCTCCCCTGCTCGCTTGCTCTCTGTCTCTCTCTCTCTCTCTCTAAAATAAAATTTAAAAATCCTAAACCAAAAAGGTTAAAAGGAGACAGGAAACAGGCGACTTGCCTTCCATTCTCCCACCAAATATGCCCATTCGAATGATGACACAGTCGTCATTAGTTAAGAAACTAAGAAGAAAAAAAATAGATCCATAGATCAAACAGCCCCCTAAACCTACCATGTAAACCCAAGGTTCGTAAGATCTGCCAAATGGACGTTTTTAATTTAACCATACGACTGGCCTAAGCTTCCATGGTGGGGTTTCTTAAAGTCTGTCTTTGGATTTTCTAGAAGGATCTCTAGCCATATGCTAAGGAAGTGTCCCACACGGAAGGTACAGAATTGAGCCTCCCTCCCTGGGTGGTCGCGGGCCTCTTGATTCTGACCTCACCAGTACCCGTCCCCCCCTCCCCCGCCCCCCTTGCCGAGTGCCTTTGAATTTCGTCTCGGGGCGAAATTCTCACCAAGACAATTTCTGGAGTCTGGGGCTCGCGGTTTCAAAAGGCAGCTAAGAATCCACGCGAGCCGGGGCTGGGTTGAGGGTTACTAAGACCTACTGAAGTGTGCCCCTCGCCCCCACCCCTGCCCCCGGAGAGCGAGGAGACCCTCCCGGGAGGAGGGGGTGGGCCGTGGTGAGTGAGCCCTGCGCACGCACGAAGCCAGAGAGGCCCCGAGCTCCGCCCTGCTTCCCCAGGGACGCCCTCCCGGGGCCGGTTCAGACGAGGCGCGGAGACAGAGCTGGCCTCTACAAGATCTGAAACTTCCAGGCACTCTGATCCTTGTAGTCCAACGGGTCCGTGGGGTTGTAGGTGAATTTCCAGGTGCCTGTGGGGTCCCTGAATTCCAAGCTGTCCACGGGGCTGTAGGGACCGTAGCTCTGGCCTGACAGGGAGGTGGGGGACTGGGCCAGGGAGGGGCCCACGGAGGGGCCGGAGAGGGGGCTGAGGGCCGGGCCCCCCAGCTGGGGCACCATGGGGGAAAGATAAGGATCCAGGCCACTGAAATAGGAGCTCGGAGACCCGTAGGCCGAGGGGGAAGAGCAGAAAGCAGAGGCGGGGGTGTAGGTCATGGCGTAGGGCGCGGAGGTCAGAGGGGGCCCTGCCGCCACCAGCCCCGCCCGCTGGGCCTCGGGCAGAGGGGACTCCGAGGCGGGACTCCAGATGGACACCGTGGCCACGGCCGAGGTGGGGGAGACCGAGGGGCCGGGTAGAGGGGGGCTGTAGGAGTCTGAGATGCCCAGGGGATCTGGACAGACGTCCGAGGAGGATCTTGGCGACATGCCTGCCTTCCGCTTGGCCGGACGGGCCTTGGTTTGTGCCCCAGGGGGCTGCGGCTGCTGCTTCTGCTGCTGACGCTGCTGGCGGCATTTGGCCCTGCGGTTCTTGAACCAAACCTGGGGGGGGGGGGGCGGGGAGAAGGGGTGGGCGAGGGGGGGGGAGCCCCGGAGAGTCACAACCCCCCGGTTTTGGTCGGTCGCCAGGACACTCTATCCATCCACCCGACCGCCCGTCTGTCCGTCCATCCAATCACACACACACACACACACACACACACGATCGTACAAACACACACAGACACACTTATCCATCCATCCATTCCATCAATTCACAAACATGCGTGAACTCTGGGGATACGTCTGTGGAGCTGACATTCTTGTTGAGAGTGACAGATTATAAATAAACAGTAGGTAAGTACATTGCATGGCATTCCAGAACCTTCTAGAAGGTGATAAACACTATGGAAGAACCAACTGAGTGGGAGGAGGGGACAGTAGCGCGGGGAGGGCGAGGGACATTGCGAGTTTACTTTTTTTTTTTTAATGTTTATTTATTTTTAAGAGACAGAGAGACAGAGTGTGAGCGGCGGGGAGGGGCAGAGCGAGAGAGGGAGACACAGGATCCGAAGCGGGCTCCAGGCTCCGAGCTGTCGGCACCGAGCCCGACGCGGGGCTCGAACTCACACACTGTGACATGACCTGAACCGAAGCCGGACGCTTAACCAAGTGAGCCACCCAGGCGCCCCTAAACTTATTGCAACTTTAAATGCGAGAGTCCGTCTAGGTCTCATTGATGGACGTGGTGACCTGATTGGTTGATAAGCAGACTTAAAGTGATGGGGAAGAAACCTCCCAGGTTGGGGGGGGGGGGGCGCCTGGGTCCAGCTTCAGCTCAGATCATCATCTCGCGCTTGGTGAGTTTGAGCCCCCCATCGGGCTCTCTGCTGTTAGCGCGGAGCCTGCTCCGGAGCCTCGGTCCCCCTCTCTTTCCGCCCCTCCCCGGCTCGCACTCTCTCAAAAATAAATAAACATTAAAAAAAAAAAAAAAGTCCAGGTAGAGGGAACAGCAGGTGCAAAGGGCCTGTGGCCAGAGTGTGCATGGCAGGAGTGCTGGGGGAAGAAGCAGCAAGGAGGGTGGAGGGAAGGGTAAGAAAAGTGGGGGAGAGGGGTTATGAGGGCTCCTTATGACTTTGACTCCCCGACTCCCCCTTCTCCCTTCACGCTTGGGTCCCAGGAGGGGCTGGGGCTCGGGGTGGGGGAGGGGGGCGGCCAGAACATCCCACCTGAACCCTGGACTCGGGCAGGTTGATCTTCAGAGCCACCTCCTCGCGAGCATACACATCCGGGTACTGAGTCTTGGCAAACAGGGCCTCCAGCTCCTCCAGCTGGCTCCGGGTGAAGGTGGTCCGCTCCCGCCGCTGCTTTCTGGGGGCGCCTACGGCCGAGAGGGGACAGCAGGGCCATCAGGTGACCTGGGCACCCCCCCCCCCCCGTTCTCTTCGTCCGCCCGTAGGAGGCCCTGAGGCTGCCAAGAAGCCCTTTCTGGGTGCTCGTCTGGCCCAAAGAAAGGCGCGCCCATTCCCTGACCTTGTAGGCCTCACTCCGTCCCCCCCGGGAAATGGGGCTTCTCTTTGCCTGTTATCTCGGGGCTCCTGCCTCACCCCAACAACTGGCTGTAGCCCTGGAAGGAGGCTTATCCCCGTTTCTAACATTTCTCATGCCCTTGGGGCGCCCGGGGGGCTCAGTCGGTGAAGCGTCCAACTTCAGCTCAGGTCATGGTCTCACGGTCTGTGGGTTCGAGCCCCGGCGTCGGGCTCGGAGCCTGGAGCCCGCTCCGGATTCCGGGTCTCCCTCGCTCTCTCTCTGCCCCTCCCCTGCTCACACTGCGTGTCTTTCTCTCTCTCTCTCTCTCTCTCTCTCTCTCTCTCTCTCAAAAATAAATCAACATTAAAAAAATTGAATAATAAAAATAATAAAATAATTAAAAAATAATAAAATTAAATATAAAATTTAATAATAATAAATAATAAAATTTAATCAATAAATTTAATAATAATAAAATAAAACAACAAAATTTCCGATGCGCTGAGACACGTTCGGGGAAAACATTCCACCACTTGGGAGTGTGTAAAACTGCCAGGTGGGGCTAGAGGGCGCCACATCCGAAAATGCCATGACCATCCAACGCGCGCTCGGATGCCCCGAAGTCTGGCGCCTGCGAATGACCACAGACGGCTGATGCGTGGCTCTGAGGTCGCCCCGGGAAGTCCCCATCTTCTTCTCCCTGAGGACGAAGGACCCCAGGGACCACGGAGAGCTGGGCTGGCCAGGAGAAGGACCGTACTCACTTGGGTAGGACACAGCTTGGTGCATCAGATCCACACTGGGACCACTCAGGGCCAAGGCATTGACCGAGTAGTGGGGCCCCGGGTTCATATACGCCATCATGATCTTCGGGGACACTGCGGCCCAGGTCGGCGGGCCTGCAAGAGGAGACGGGGCGTTCAGACACTCCCTCCCCACCCGGTTAAAAAAGAGGGGGGCGCACCTGAGTGGCTCAGTCGGTGGAGCGTCAGACTTCGACTCAGGTCACGATCTCGCGGTTCGTGAGTTCGAGCCCCGCGTCGGGCTCTGCGCTGACGGCTGGAGCCCGGAACCTGCTTCGGATTCTGTGTCTCCCTCTCTCTCTCTCTGCCCCTCCCCCGCTCGCGCTCTGTCTCTCAAAAATAAATAAACATCACGAATTTTTTTAAAACTTTAAAAGCATTCCCCGGTGACTGCGTGGTGACAGGCAGGCCCACGTCCAAGTTCTGCCTCAGGCTCTCTTTAGGTGTGCGACCTTGGGCACTGATCTCTCCGGGCCTCAGTTTCCACACCTGTACAACGGCCCTCCGCTTAAAGTGGGCAAAGCGTCACTGAGACCCTGGCTGCCGCTCCCCTCCCGCAGCTGTTCTCGCTATGAGCCCAGAAAAGATGTGCAGCCTCGCACAGAATCACAGACGACCGCAGGGTGACCCGCTGTCCCGGCCTGCTCGGGGACAGAAAGGTTTCTAGAGACGCAGGCCTTTCCCCACAAGACCTGGAACAGTCCCAGATATGGCAGGACGGGAGGGTGGCATGCAAACGACAGGGAGGGATGATCGTCCCTCCAAGACCACACGCGACCTGCCTGGTGGGCTTACTTTAAAAAAAACAAATTTTTTTTTTAGACGTTTATTTATTTTTTGAGACACAGAGACAGAGTATGGGGGGGCGTGCGGGGGGCGGACAGAGAGAGACGGAGACACAGAATCTGAAACAGGCTCCAGGCTCCGAGCTGTCCGCACAGAGCACGACGTGGGGCTCGAACTCACGGACCGCGAGATCGCGACCTGAGCCGAAGTCGGACGCTTCACCGGCTGAGCCCCCCCCCCCCAGGTGCCCCATGTCTGGTGGGCTTAGTGACCCCAGTGGCGGCCTGGGCGTGGAGGAGCAGGCTCCGCACCGTGTCCGGGCAGTGGAACAAACAGGAAGCATCTATCAAAGCAACATGCCATCTTCCCTCTCCCCAACCTCCCACCCCACCCCTGCCCCGGGGGCCACAGCCTTCGGGGTGCCTCAGTCCCCCTCATGGGAAAATGGGAATGAAAAGAGCCTTTAAGTCTTTAGATGGTTGTGAGGGTAAATGCGTGATGTCTGTCAGCCCCTTAAACTAGCACCTGTTACAGTCGGTACCTGGTGCGTCGCAGCTCTGGGCCCTCGCTGTCATATGCGGGGACATGTTTGCAGAGACTGGACGCTGGGATTTCTTTCTTTTTTTGAGACAGAGAGAGAGTGCAAGCGGGGGAGGGGCAGGCGGGGACAGAGAGCACCTGAAGCAGGTTCCACCCTCACCGCGGAGCCCGATTCGGGGGGCTCGACCCCACAACCCTGGGATCAGGACCTGAGCAGCGATCAAGAGTCCCACGCGCAGCTGAGAGCCGCCCAGGCGCCCCATCCTGGGGTGTTGAATAGAACCTCTCAGGGGCGCCTGGGCGGCTCCGTCGGTTGAGCGTCTGACTTCGGCTCAGGTCATGATCTCGCGGTTCGCGAGTTCGAGCCCCGCGACCGGCTCTGTGCCGACAGCCTGGAGCCTGCGGATTCTGTGTCTCCCTCTCTCTCTGCCCCTCCTCTGCTCATGCTGTTTCTCTGTCTCTCAATAATAAATAAACATTAAAAAAAAATTTTTTTTAATCCTTGGGGCTCCTGGGTGGCTCCCTCGGTTAAGCACCCGGCTCCTGATCTCAGCTCAGGTCGTGATCTCATGGTTCATGAGCTCGAGCCCCGCACTGGGCTCTGTGCTGTCAGCACAGAGCCTGCTTCAGATTCTCTCTCTCTCTCTCTCTGTCTCTCTCTGCCCCTCCTCCACTCACACGTGCACACACTCCCTCTCTCTCTCACACACAAAATAAATAAAAAAGCATTTTTAGTTTTTTATATTGTTTATAAAATTTTTTTAATTTTTTTTTTAATTTTTTTTTCAACGTTTATTTATTTTTGGGACAGAGAGAGACAGAGCATGAACGGGGGAGGGGCAGAGAGAGAGGGAGACACAGAATCCGAAGCTGGCTCCAGGCTCCGAGCCGTCAGCACAGAGCCCGACGCGGGGCTCGAACCCACGGACCGCGAGATCGTGACCTGAGCCGAAGTCGGACGCTTAACCCACGGAGCCACCCAGATGCCCCTAAGTAAGCCTTAAAAAAAAAAAAATCCTTGATCTGTGCTTATTACGTATATGGCTGAGAGCCACGTCTTTTAATTTTGTAAAAATTGCACTTTGACGATAGAAGCGTGCGTGGGCTACATATCGTATATTAACGAAGTGTATATTTAATACATATCGTACGGCATATACATATGCGATGTGTAGGCTTCGGATTCTGTGTCTCCCTCTCTCCGCCCCTCCCTCGCTCACGCTCTCTCTCTCTCTCTCTCTCAAAAATAAACAAACAATGGGGCGCCTGGGTGGCGCAGTCGGTTAAGCGTCCGACTTCAGCCAGGTCACGATCTCGCGGTCCGGGAGTTCGAGCCCCGCGTCGGGCTCTGGGCTGATGGCTCAGAGCCTGGAGCCTGCTTCCGATTCTGTGTCTCCCTCTCTCTCTGCCCCTCCCCCGTTCATGCTCTGTCTCTCTCTGTCCCAAAAAATAAAATAAAAAACGTTGAAAAAAAATTAAAAAAAAAAATAAACAAACATTAAAAAAATAATTAAAAAAACAAACACACCAGAAGGCATTTGCTTTACCTCCTTCCCCTCTGTCCTTCGCGTCCCCCACTTGGGGGACCGTGTTCTATTTCCATTAATTGGGGCCCTACAGACTCACGGGATGGAACTTCTGGGAAAATGAAATGAGGTAATGGGGTGGTGGCGGGATCTGGGGTGAGGGTGAGGCCTCTCATCTAGATGGTCAGGGAAGACCTCTCTGCAAGGAGATGACCCCGGAGGGGCGTCTGGGTGGCTCAGTCAGTTAAGCGGCCGACCCTGGATTTCAGCTCAGGTCACCATCTCACGGTTCATGGGTTTGAGCCCCGCATCGGGCTCTGCACTGCGCTTGGGATTCTCTCTCTCTCTCTCCCCCTCCCTCGCTGGCTCACTCTCTCTCAAAATAAATAAATAAACATTTAAAAAAAAAACTTAAAAGAGGGGGTGACCCTGGCGCTGAAAAGCGAAGGCTCAGTCAACTTGGGAAGGGGCCTCCAGGCAGAGGGAACAGAGGTTGCAAAGCCTGGAGGCTGAAATCGGTTTTGCCTGGTTGGAGGAGAAACAAGGGGCCGGCGTGACTGGAGCAGAGCCCGTCCGGGTGGAGAGTGAACCGGGTGGTGTGGGACCCGACAGGAAGGTGGTGGGGAAGCTCAGGGCTGACGGTTTCAACAAAAGCAGAAACCACTTTAAATCGGAAGAATCAGACCCCCGCCTCCTCCCCGCCCAGTAACCTTCACCCTGGCATTCGCTCCCCTTGGGTTGTCCCCACAGCCACTAAGGGCACCGCAGAAATGACAGGGTGGCCTCCAAGGCTGCTGCCGCTCTGGGGGAAGCCTCGGGACCGAGCCGCCCCCCCGCCCTCCCCCCCCCCGGGGGAAGGTCAGGGCCAAAGCCTCAGACAAGCCTGCAGGTGACTCAACCTTCTGGTCGACCCCTGACTACATCAGCGCGAGCGTCCTGAGCCAGAATCATCCAGTGGGGCCCCCCGGATTCCTGTCCCCCAGAGACTGTATGAGACCGTAAATGCGTGTTGTTTTCAGCCGCCGAGTGTTAGTGTGACTCGTTACACAGCTGTGGAGAACTCAGCGCACACGAGACTTACGTCCTCCGCACATCCCTGGGAGGCAGGCGCTGCGTTACTGCTATGCCCCCATTTCACAGACGGGAACATCTTGAGGCTCGGGCATGGTTCCTGGCCCAGGGTCATACGCAGGCCGCCAGCGGGGACTCGGGGTTCCAGCCCGGGGGGGTGGAGGTTCCCGAAGGCTGTTCTCCCAGCACCCGGCCCGGGGCTCCCTCTGTCCCTTCTCTCTGTCCTCCCACGGGGCCATGATGCTACACCAGAGGTTCCGGAGAGCCTGGAAACGGGGAGGCTCGTAAAAACCGCCCCGCCAGGGACCACGTGCAGGGCCTGAACGAGAGCATCCAAGGTCACTGTCCTCCCCACCGACTCAGTGCCCCCCGCCTAACCAGGATCAGAGCTTGGCCTTCCAGGAAAGCCCAGCCTTCTCGCACGGGGATGATCCAGCCTCCAGACGGGGAAATCCGAGCCTGGGGTGAGGAAGGTGCTCGCCCAAGACCGAGGAGCTGATGGTGACCATGACCCCCAGGACTGAGGGTTTGCCCGCTGCTCAGATAACCAACAAGTAAGGGCCTTGTGTTCAAGGTGGCAGCAAAGAATAATAATGGGGATAATATCGACACCCGCTGACATTTTTCTCTGTGTTTGGCAACGAAACGAGGGACCTCACGACCTCAGGACGTCCTCGCTCTGCACAGGCTTTTCGCGTGCGCTTCTTCCCCAGGAGCACAGACAGCAATAACTACAACATCTACTACTTTTGGCTGAGAATTTTCGAGAAACCGGACCGCGCTCCTATCACCCTCCTGCCTGGTGAATCTCAAGGCAATGGTGCCTCATGATCCCAAAGATGGGCTGAGGGGGACCCTTCTCCCTGCCCCAGGGACCAACCTGTGGGACCCGAGGCTGGCGCCCGGGGCCCCTGATGTTCAGCGGCCACAGGGTCCAGGGTCCCATCTGGAGCAGGTAAGGCTCACACCCACCTTGCGGGTAGTCAAGGAGAGAATCCCTGTAATTCTACAGGTGGGGAGACCGAGCCTGAGGGGTGCAGAGGAAAGTGCCCACCCCTCTTGACAGCCATAAGGACTTCCAGCGGGGATCCCAAAACAGCTCAGACATTTCACTGAGGGCCTCTGGACTGAGATCTCGGGGAACAATAAGCTTGTGAAAACTTCCCACAAGGTAGGTCCTCGTATGATCCTCGCTTCACAGAGGAGGAAACCGAGGCTCAGGGAGGAGTAGAGTCCCCTGCTCTTGACCCCCAAATCTACCCCAGATCCCCCAAAGCAGGATGAGGCCAACTCCCTCTCCTGGGTCTCCAAGCCTGTGACACGGGCTCCCCATGGCTCATCCGACTGCATCGTCATGGCGCCCCATCCTTGCGTCCGCATAGCAGACGGGGAAACAGAGGACCAGAGAGGTCACGTGAATGGCCCAACGGCACACAGCGAGGCTTCAAGCCCAGACTCAGGTGGCCCCACATCCGCCCCCGGCAACACTCCCCGAGCTCAGCCACGTTCCAGGTCCTCCCTTGCTGGATCTCCGCCACCATTCGCCGGGCCACCCTGTCCGACAGGAGCTGAACTGTGCATGCTCATGACCAAGGTTGGACAAGCAGGAGTCTGTAGGGCAGGGAGGCCCCTACCTTAGTAATCACTCCACCAGCATGGGATCCGAGAATCCCCGAGAATCCCGGCATTCCTGGCCCCATGGGGCCATCCCAGAATCTACACTTCCTCCCTCCTGCTGTCGGCATGTGGCTCTTAGCATTTTATTTTTGTCATTCAACCCCCACTCGACAGAGAACCAGGCACCCCAGCCACACGCCCGGGCACTGGGAGAAGCCAAGGGGGCAGCGGGGAGACGGGTGGGCTGTCCGTGAATAAACCCACCAACGAAGAGAGTTTCAGGCAGTGCACGTTTCGAAGAAAACACAAGATGATGGGCTAGGAAGTTGCCTTGGACCAGGAGCGAGAAGCCCCCAGCCCCGGACACGTCACCAACAGGCCACTCTGAGCCCCACCCCCCCCCCCACGCGCGGTCCACCCTTCGTTCCTCCTGCTGCGCTCACAGCCCGCCCCGCACCTCCGAACACCGGGACTGAACCTCTGTTCCCCGTAGGTCCCTGCACCGCACATCACACACGCCTGTACCGGGTGCTGAGAACCCAGGTGGGGAGAAAACATACCCAACTTCTGCCCCCTGTCGCCCCCCCCCCCCCCCCCCGCTCTGCGTCCCTCCGTCCCCTCTCCCCTCTGCCACTCCTGCACGCACCTTCAGAAACAGGGACGGGGCTCTCCCGGTGGCCCGGGACCTGGGCGGGAGTTGTCAGATGGCAAAGCCTGAAGGAAACAGGTCCCCTCACATGGGGAGATTTTAAGCTCCGGCTGGGAGTGATGTCATTTGCGGTGGCCTGGATCTCGGAGGGTAATCCTGGCCCCGGGTGGGGGACTTGACTGGGCGCCAGGAGGTGACATTGGCTGGGAGGGGGAGGGGCACCCGCCTGCCTAATCCCCTTCCCCTCCCCACGACATCTTGGCAATTAGGGCTGATGGGGACGGGAGGCCCCAGCTCCTGCCTGTGACCAGGAACCACCCCCCCACCCCCCCCACCCCCGCCCCCGGCCGCCATCGCCCCGCCACTCCTCAGGGAAGTTCTTCCTTAGGTCTAGCTGGTGTCCTTCCAGCTTTGGTGTCCCATTAAAGAGGAAAAAGAGAAAGGCCAGGTGTTGCTGAGAGATCGCTCGACACATAAAGGGGTGCGGGTCTTTCTGCCCTTCTCCCCCACACTCTGCCGACCAGCTGAAACCTGTACGGCCCGCATCGTTCACGCTTTCTGCCTCCGTCTCCCCAGTTCCGTCCGTGTGCCTCTCAGCCTCTACCGCTCCCAGGCTACGCCACTCCGGCCACGTTGCCTGCGCGCCCCCACCCTCGTCCCTGTGTCCCTGTGTCCCTGTCTGTTCACCTGTCCCTGCAACCCCAGCCCCACCCCACCCCACCCCCCAGCCCCGCTGTGTTCCTTTATCGGAGCCTCGCAAGTCCCACTGTTCCCGTTTCTCTCTGTTCTCCCCCAAGGTCCTCTGCTCCCTGCTGCCTTTCTCCTCGGTTTCCCCTGCGTTTCTGCCTTCGCCCTATCTTGGTACCTCTCTCATTCTGCACTTTGGATCGTCCTTGCCTCTGTCTCCCTCCCTGGGTCTGTTCGTCACGACACACCCGACAGGCACACATGATCGTGGGGGAGATGGCGGTAATCCTGCCTTGTGGCCGGGTCATTGTGTCTCACCATAAGGGGCTCTTTCTTTCTCCCCGCACCCCCCCCCCCCCACCGCAAACCCCCTGCCGCGGGAGATTAAGGCCAGCAGCCTGGCTGGGGAATCAGGACAGGTCTCATTAGCTTGAAGAGAGAGGGAGGGGCTGTCTGACCCTCGGGGACCAGTCAGGAGGCTACTGATGGGAGAATACAGTGCTATACCGGACGGTTCTGGCCCGCGGGAGCAGGGAGAGGGAGAGAGGGTCCTTACAGGCCCTCAGAGAAGAGTGTCGGCCTCTCTACATCACTGCCTCCCTGGACCGTGCACCCATCCGCTGTCAGGCCCAGAGTCCCCTGGGGTGGGAGGGCGTGGAGAGGTGAGTCTCAGAAGGTCAGGCTCATGGCCCTAGGGTCAGTTCCCTTCTTCTGCCCAGCTGGATCCCCTGGGGCAAGGGGTTTTCTTTGTCATCTACGCCCAGTGACTCAGGAGGAGTGCCTGACATTTAGCCTTGACCGCTCCCTTTTCCCTCACGTCCCACGTCCGATCTGTCCCTAAATCCTGTCATCTCCTCCTTCAGACAATTGTCCCGCTACAAACAACAAAGCGGTGCTGGGAGAAGGTAAAGGAAACCCGAGTCGGGGCGCCTGGGTGGCTCAGCCAGTTGAGCGTCCGACTTCGGCTCAGGTCATGATCTCACAGTCCGTGAGTTCGAGCCCCACATCGGGCTCTGTACTGACAGCTCGGAGCCTGGAGCCTGTTTCAGATTCTGTGTCTCCCTCTCTCTCTGCCCCTCCCCTGTTCATGCTCTGTCTCTCTCTGTCTCAAAAATAAATTTAAAAAGTTAAAAAAAAATTTTTTTTAATTGAAAAAAAGAGAGAGAGCGAGAGAGAGATCACTATCCCCAGTATAACCTTTCCTTACCACCTAGACGACCTGGAGCCCCTCCCGAGGCTGCGGAAGCCCCGCCCTTCCCGCAGCCCCGCCCCCCCTAGCAGGTGCCGGAGCCTCCGCTCTGGATACCGAAGACCAAAGCCTTAACTGGGGCCACACCTGGAAGAATAATCCACCCTGTGCCCAGCTCTGTGTGATCTGGTCCCTCACCACTCAGTCCCCTTCTGTCTCTCCGGCTTCTTCCTGTCCCCAAACTAGCCAAGCACAGGGAAGGAGCCCAGAGGAGACAGGGTCCTGGGGCAGCTGGGGGTGACAGACACTGGGGGAGATCAAACGCTGGGAGACAGAGAGAGAGGAAAGGAAGAGCTATAAAGAGGAAATCGATATTCACTGGTTGATGATTGAATGGCCAAGAGAGATGTACAAAGGACCGCCCCAGGCCCACGGTTGCCACAGGAGGGAGTGGGTTAGAGTGTGGGGGCCTCTCCCCCTGCACCCCCATAGCTCCCTAGCACACTCACGCCTGCTTGATTTTCCACAAAACGCTTACTCCCGTCTTGTTTCTTCTCCGCCCCTCACAGGACCTGAGCCCCCCGGGGAGGCCTGGGACCTTGTCTGCCTGGTTCTCAGCTGTATTCTCGGTGCCTGGAACAGTCCCAGCACACGGTGGGTGCTCAGTAAAGGGACGGATGGAGGGCCGAGTGAGTGGCAGAGGGGCAGAGACAGGTGGATCCACACACACAGGGCAGAGGTGCGGTGTGGTTTCACCGACGGGGCCACGGGCCTGTGGTTTCAGCAGGAATCAGGGAGGTCAGGCTTTGGAGTGCCCCCACGGTGTTTGGGGATAAGCACGATGCTTCAGGGATCGCATTATTGCCGAATTCACCAGTTCAGGATCTAACTGTCCCCACAAAGCCAGGTTGTCTCCGAGTCTCACGTCGGGCAAGGTGACATCCACCCCAACTCCTCGTCCCCCACTGGACAGGGGAGCCACCAGGGATGCAAAGTGAGGGTGAACCCAGCTACGCTGGGGGCGCCTTGCCAGGACTGATGTCGAACCACACGAGTCCGGGTTTAAAAAAATTTTTTAATGTTTTTATTTATTTTTGAGACAGAGAGAGACAGAGCATGAGCAGGGGGGCGGGGCAGAGAGAGAGAGAGACACACACAGAATCCGAAGCAGACTCCAGGCTCCGAGCAGTCAGCACAGAGCCCGACGCGGGGCTCGAACTCACGGACCATGAGATCATGACCTGAGCCGAAGTCGGATGCTCAATCGACTGAGCCACCCTGGCGCCCCAAATCGGTTAGGCGTCCCCGAAGCAGGCACTGTGCCATCAGCGCACAGCCTGACACGGGGCTCGACCTCATGAACCGTGAGACCAGGAGCTGAGCTGAAGTTAGATGCTCAACCGACTGAGCCACCCAGGCACCCTAAAACGATGTATTTTGGGGGCACCTGGGTGACGCAGTCGGTTAAGCGTCCTACTTCAGCCAGGTCACGATCTCGCGGTCCGTGAGTTCGAGCCCCGCGTCAGGCTCTGGGCTGATGGCTCGGAGCCTGGAGCCTGTTTCCGATTCTGTGTCTCCCTCTCTCTCTGCCCCTCCCCCATTCATGCTCTGTCTCTCTCTGTCCCAAAAATAAATAAACGTTCAAAAAAAAAAAGAAAATTTAAAACGATGTATTTTGAAGTGGAAACATAAGCATGTTTTCCGAAACGAGAAAAGTTCACGAGAGGAGCGGCTCTGGGTAAGGGTCTTGCAAATCCCCTTAACGTTGGACCAACTAGAAGACAGCCGGGTCCCCACCGCAGCCTCTCTGTTCATTAGGACTGTTCTTCGGGTGCCTCACATCTTGTAGCTTCTAGAGAAGCCCCCTGTGGGCCGGCCAGAGAATGAATGAAAGGGGTTGATTCTCCCTTGGCATTATTATGAAAATAGTTTCGACCAGGTGAGCCTCCCCCTGTAGGGTCTCGGTGACCCACCCCACCCCAGAGGTCCCCGGGCCACCCTTTGAGTGGCCTTTCCTCAAACACAAAAGCGATGCATAATGAGACCCACAAAACAAAACACACACAAAACACAGAAGAATCTCACAACTCTTAACACTGAGCAAAGGAAGCCAGGCAGTGGGGTCCCCCGGGGGGGGGGGGCTCAGTCGGTTAAGCGTCCCACCTCGGCTCAGGTCATGATTTCACGGTTCATGAGTTCGAGCCCCAGGTCTCATTGACTGACATGGTGACCTGATTGGTGGATAAGCAAAGTGATGGGCAATAAACCTCCCAGGTAGAAGCGGGCACCTGGGTGGCTCGGTCGGTTGAGCGCCCAACTTCAGCTCAGATCGTGATCTCACGGTTCGCGAGTGGGGGCCCCCCCATCGGGCTCTGTGCTGACAGCACGGAGCCTGCTTCGGATCCTCTGTCCCTCTCTCTCTGTCCCTCCCCCGCTCAAAAATAAGTAAATATCTTTTTTAATTAAAAACAGTTCAAAGTATTTTTAAATACTTATACATTTATTTAAAATGTACGGGGCGCCTGGGTGGCGCAGTCGGTTGAGCGTCCGACTTCAGCCAGGTCACGATCTCGCGGTCCGGGAGTTCGAGCCCCGCGTCGGGCTCTGGGCTGATGGCTCGGAGCCTGGAGCCTGTTTCCGATTCTGTGTCTCCCTCTCTCTCTGCCCCTCCCCCGTTCATGCTCTGTCTCTCTCTGTCCCAAAAATAAATAAACGTTGAAAAAAAATTTTTTTAAATAAAATGTATTTAAAATTCTACGTGAAATGCCCTACGCGGGCACTCCAAAGCTGCCGGAGCCCTCAGGGCTCTGCGTAGATTCCTGACAGGTCAGACCCCTCTGGAACATTCCAAGTCATCTCTGAGGGCCCTGGTCGGACGCCCCCAGACCTCCACACCTATACCCCCTTTTCCCGGTCTCCAGAACCCCCTGTCACTTCCAAAGGGACAGAGCAAGGACGGCGGAAAGGAAACCAGGATATATGTTCATGATAAATTTTCTACATGGACAGTGTTGTCACCCTCTTAACCCTTGTAATGTAGTTTCCTAAACAGCCGGCTGGTGCTAGCTCTGTTCCCCTCACCGCTTCTCTGCTTCTCTGCCTCTTTATCTCCTCTGCTGCCCCCCTGTGGCCGTCCTGGCCCCGGGGGGGGGGGGGTGGGGGGAGTCTCCCCACAGCTGCTTCTCTGACCCCGTCCTGGTTCCATTTAGCAAATGCTCCAATCCTCTTAGGCCAGACCAGCCTCAGCAGAGCAGAGAGGGAATTAGATCAGATTTGGGGGAGGGGGGAGGGGGAGACACGTGACAGGCTCTAGGGGAGGGGAGGGGAGTGGACAGACTGTCAACATAGAATAAAAACTCCTTCTGCTTACCTGAAACCCCACGAGGAGGTCTGAGACCTCTCACCTCACGCGCTGAGATCCCAGGAGGGGACAGGGGCAGGGAGAGGGGGACACCTGGAAGCTGAGACGTCTTGCTCCCCAGGCCTGGAAAGTGTTTTTCCACCTTTGGCTCTCACCTCTGTGGCCACCATAGAACCTATCGCTTCTGCCTACATTTTCAGATCTCTCCTCTCCGTAGGGAGGCTATTTTCTCCTCCAGAACCGTTGGTTCTTGGCATGCGTATTTTTACGGGACGGATGTTGGCTGTCCTCAGCTTCCTTCACAGACAGCAGGTCGGACAGCGGTTAGACTAAGGAAGGGTTTCCGGGGCAGAAGAGCCGGTAGCTTTTAGCATCCGATAAAAGTCCTTCCCGGTGACACCAGGAACTCACGAACCACATTCTTTCTGGAACCTTCTGAATAGGGCAGGGTGGGACATCAGGAGGCCGACGGCTGTCTGGTGAGGGAACCAACGTTAAGGTTCAGTTCTACCCACGTACCCGGCACTTTGCTGGGAATTTTTGGAACGCCTCCCCCACCAGATTAGACTGCAGTCCTTATCAGAGCCCCTTCCTGTAAAGCTTAGATTTGGAAGTTGACTTTTTTTTTTTTTTTTAGAGTAGGTTTCATGCCCAGCTCAGAGCCTGCCTCGGGGCTTGAACTCAGGACGGTGAGATCAAGACCTGAGCTGAGATTGAGAGTCGGACGCTTAACCGACTCAGCCACCCAGGCGCACCCCCCTCCCCAAATTGACTATTGACCTGCTTTGCTGTGATTCTGTGAGTAGTTATGTCCTATGAAGACACCTCAAACACCAAATTAGCAAATTTGGTCCCGTTCCTTTTCTGCGAGCCTCTGGCCATTTTTACACCAACTCATCGGTATATCACCTTGTTTAACAAGGACCCAGCAATTCCACGCCGAAAGCAGCCACTCACACCGATCGGCCACGCGGTTCACAACCGCCGAAAGCAGCCCGAGTGTCCATCAACAGGTAAATGGAGAAACCAGATGTGCTCAACCCCTACAGTGGAATAGTATCCGGCCCCAAAAAAGGAACGAACTGCTTGGACACACGACACCACGGATGAACATCGAAGATGTAACGCTTCCGGAAGAAGCCAGACACGGAAGGACAAATATCGCGTGATTCTACCTCTATGAATTACCTAGTCAAACTCACACGGACGGAAAATGGGTTGGAGAGTCCCAGGGGCTGCGGGCAGGGCAGAAGGAGGAGTTCTTGTTTCTGTCGGGGATGATGACGAGGTTTTTTGGGTTTTTTTTTTTAATGTTTATTTATTTTTGAGAGAGAGAGAGAGAGAGAGAGAGACAGAGCGCGAGCAGGGAAGGGGCAGGGAGAGAGGGAGACAGAGAATCCGAAGCAGGCTGCAGGCTCCGAGCTGGCAGCACAGAGCCCGACGCGGGGCTCGAACCCACAGACCGCGAGATCATGACCTGAGCCGAAGTCCAACGCTTCACCGACGGAGCCACCCAGGCGCCCCATGATGATGGCAAAGTTTTAAGGACAGACAGTGCTGACGGTTACACAATAGTGTGATTGCATTTAATGCCACTGGAGTGTGTATTTACAAATGGTTAAAGTGATATCATGTCAGATACCTTTTACCATAATTTGGGGGAGGGATTGTTTTTTTAATTTATCTATTTTGAGAGACAGAAAGGGTGAGTGGGGGAGGGGCAGAGAGAGAGAGAGAGAGAGATAGAGAGAGAATCCCAAGCAGGCTCCATGCTGCCAGTGCAGAACCTGACTCGGGGCTCAATCCCACAAACCATAAGCCGAGCTCAAGAGTCAGACGCTTCACCACCTGAGCCACCCATTTTTTACCATTTTACCACAATTTTTAAAAGCATAAAAATACCCCCCCCAAAATGTGGCACTAAATATTCCTCCAAAGGACACTCGTTTACGGTATAAGAGCTGAAAGGAAAAGGCAGCCGGAAACAACGCGAGGTCCATCACGCGAATTTGTCACCACTCTGCACTGGTCTGGGAACAACCAGGAACACGTGGGGAGGATCCGTTTGGGGGTGACAAGTTTTAGCAAATAGGCAGAAACGCAAATACGGAAGCCGCGAAGGATGAGGGTGGAGTGTATTTCAGACACGAAAGAGGAAGCGGAGAGCAAAGTCTCGAGACACAGAGAGGAATGGCCATCACAGGAAGTTAGGGCAGAAGGTTCTAGAAGGCAGGGGCCAACTCCCTCAACCCCATCTGCCCGTCGCTCCAATGTTGTCTTCAAAGTTCAGCTTGCTCTTCTCTGACCTCCCCAGGGGACCTCCCCACCCCTCAGGGAGTGAGGCCTCTCTTTGCATAGACAGTAGGAAGGTGTCTGGCTATCTGGGAGCATCCTAGGGGCGGGAGGCCGAGGTGAGTCAACCACACTGAGTGGACTAAAATCAGGACTTGCCTGGAAGGGACTTGCAGAAGAGATAAGGCATTAACGGCTGGGGAGGAAGCCATCGTTTCTGTTCTAACCGAATCAAGATAAATGGATTAATCCTTTCTTCTTAGCACCGTTTCTCCTCCATCAACTCCCTTCTCACTTCCTTCCCTTGTGGCCCAAGCAGATTCTGGGCTACAGACAACCTCCCCGTCCGTCCCTCTGAATCTGGGAATTGGATGGCAGTCTGGGAAGCCCAGGGACTCTTGCCCCACCCTTCCCCAGCTGTCCCAGGGGGGCTTGGCACCCACCGGGTTTCCACCCAGCCCTGCAAGGAGTCAAGGTTCAGAAGAACAGAGGGCCAAGCATCGATGTGTCCTGTGCAGCATCCGAAGCCAGGAATGTTCCTTGTTTTTTCTTCTTGTAAAATAAACAAATAATAATAATAACAAGTGGAAATGAGAGGAAATGAGCATTTGACATTCTCCATAATCGCTGGGTTATTAATCAACTGCTGGGTGTCTTACTGTTGCCAGTCAACATATTATATATATGTATATATGTA
Source organism: Herpailurus yagouaroundi (assembly GCF_014898765.1). Taxonomy (NCBI): domain Eukaryota; kingdom Metazoa; phylum Chordata; class Mammalia; order Carnivora; family Felidae; genus Herpailurus; species Herpailurus yagouaroundi. The sequence continues at coordinate 4,215,964 of NW_024412451.1, read as the reverse complement.
TATATGTGTATATATATATATATATATATTGATCTTTTCAGTGTGCTTAAGTACATGCATTCTCAAAAATGAACAATGTGCCTGAGACATTACTGGATGTCAGCAACTGTAGGCTCGTTCCATCATTTAACATATTATTAGTCATCAACTTTGTGCCTTTCTAACTCTAGAAGAGAGGACTCCATAGCAAAAACAAAAAAAAAAAACAAAAAGACCTCAACTAAACAAAAAACAAAAAAACAAAAAAAAAAACTCAACTGAACAGAAAACAAAAAAACTAAACTAAACAAAAAACAAAAAAACAACAACAAAAAACTAACCTAAACTAAAATCCCAACAAGGACTCCATGTTTGGGACACACGTACTCTGCAAAAAGAAAACAGACCTCCACCACTCGAACAAAATAAAAAATACACTAAAAATCACCAACCGTTACTAAAAGTTCCACCCCTGATTCCTTCTCACTGTTCAGTAGCATTCCACGGGTCTGAGGTTGTGGAGAATTTTTTCATCATTCCCTTTTTCGCGCGCATGAACTCATGTAATTAACTCAGTTACTTGAAATCGCAAATAGATACATTCGAGCGTGTTCACAGCGGGCAAACATTCTCCCCGGGATAAACCTCTTAGGATCAAACCACTAAGGCAGAAGGGCACTGTGCTCATTCGATCCTTTCTCGCATCCTTAGTGGCATCAATTCAGGCTCCAAAATCTCCAGAAATTCTTTTCTGACCGACCTCGACTCCTGCGATGGCAACAGAAAGCCGCGTTCCCTGCCCTGCGCCCCGCTAGGTCTCGATAAAACCTGTCGCTCAGATCTGCGTCGAACCAGGGGCAATATAATAAACATTTCATTAACGTATCCACATCGTATAAAATTCCCCCATTTAAGGTGTGCAATTCAATGTGTTTTTTTTGTTGTGCATACATCACCGGAACTAATGTAGGACATTGCATCACCCCAAATAGAAACCTGGTACCTGTCACCCGGTGGTCCCCCCCAACGGTCCCCACCCCCCAGTTCCCGGCAACCTCTAATCTACCTTGCGTCTCGATGGATTTCTCTATCTTGCACATTTCATGTAAATGGAATCGCACCTCTGTGACCTCTTGGGTCTGGCTTTTTCACTTAATGTAATGTTTGCAAGGTTCATCCGTGGGGTAGAATGTGTCCGTCCTTCCTTCCTTTACGGTTAAATGATATTCCGTTGTGTGAATATATGCATATTACGGCGTTGTGTTTATCCCTTCATCGGTTGACAACATTTCGAATGTTCTTTTTCTTTTTAATGTTTATTTTATTGATTTTTGAGAGAGAGAGAGAGAAGTAGAGAGCAAGCAGGGGAGGGACAGAGAGGGAGAGACAGAGACAGAATCCCAAGCAGGCTCCAGGCTGCCAGCAGAGAGCCTGACACGGGGCTTGAACTCACAAACCGTGAGATCACGACCGGAGCCGAAACCAAGAGTCGGACGCTTAACCGACTGAGTCACGGTTGACTCAGACATTTCTACCTGCTGCCACTTTTTTGCTATTCTGAACGGTGGTGCCATAACTCTCCTGTATTTAAATGCGTATTTTCACAGCACGGGTGATCGTGTCCTTCCATTCACGCCCCTGTTGGACAACTCAGTTGCCACACAGCAAAATCGCTGAGGGCAGGGGCATCGCTTTCCGGGTCACCGCTGTGTTCTCAGTGTATTTACGAAGTGTCACATCTGGGGCTCCTGGGTGGCTCAGTCGGTTTTGAGCTTGATCTTCTGCATAATCTCCGGCTCCTTGCGCTGTTAGCCTGGTCAGCTGGGCTCTGCCCTGACCCACGAGGGACCTGCCTCGGGACACAGAGTCACCCACCCAGGGTCTGGACAGAACAGATGCGTTTCCAGCGTCCTCGGCTGAGGTCTGAGGCTCTTCTGCTGAGGGGTGTTGACAGACACGGACAAATTCGTCTCAAAAACCAACCTACGTTATCAAAGCGTGGGGAAGTCAGAGTCCCCATCCCCTCCCCCGCCCAGCGCCAGGCACGACCCCTCTTCTCCATCTCTCCCAATCTCATCCCCAAAACGGTACACTCATTTATTTTGAGAGGAAGGGTGAGTGGGGGAGGGGCAGAGAGAGAGAGAGAGAGAGAGAGAGAGAAAGAATCCCAAGCAAGCTCTGCACGGTCAGCGTGGAGCCCAATGCGGGGCTCGAACCCCTGAACCGCGAGATCATGACCTGAGCCGAAGTCAGCCGCTCAGCCGACTGTCTCATTTTTTAAAAAGAAATTAAGTGGACTTTAAAAAATAAGTAAAAATTAAAGTAAGAGAGAAGGCGGCCTCTGGGCGCATCTTAAAGACCAAGGACATTGCTAGAGGATCCCTTGTTGACTGCAGAGCCCTCGACTTGGTGACCCCTGTGTTCCCACCTGCCCAAGAAGGAGAAACAACGTCCAGTGAAGGCGGAATGTTGCCGGAAAGGAAGAGCACGGAGGCGCACTGACGCTGTGATGGCACCGTGAGATGCTCGGGCCGTTCAGGAGAGCGAGGTCCACCTTGAACAACGCGATCCCTCTGCCACCTATGATTCGGTGCGCGATCGCCTAGTTAACCTTCATCTAGCACTGATGATCATAAGAGGCCCCTCGCTGCCCGGGAACTGAGGCTTGTAAGCTGCGTGCTTCGGACTCGAGTCCTGAGCAGACCCCAGGCCAGCGAGGAGCTCAGCCTGAGGTCTAGATGTGGGTCTATGCAGCTGGGGGGGGCGGGGGGGCTGGGCCCCTGTGACCCCAGCTCCTGAGTCCAGCCCCTAAGGCAGCCCCAGCTCATTCATTCACAAAGACACGGGGGCAGCCATCCACCTGCTGCCCCGTCGGCCTTCATCCCATAGGAAGACCGGCACGGACCCCGAGCCATCACCGGGGCCACGTGTCTGAGCACCCGCCCCGTCCAGGACTTGGGGGGAGACTCGGAGAAGGGACCAGAGGGCGAGCCTGGTGTTGGGGGCCAGCGGGGAGGCTGCTGGACCGACCAGGCGGGAGAGGAGGGGGCTGGACAGGGAGGCCCCCAGGACTCGGGGGGAGGGGACGACGCCCGGGGCACTGGCTGGAGGGGCCCTTTCCTGGGCTGGGGACCCCCACAAGGGGCAATGCGGGCTTCCCTGGGCTAGAGCCCCCCGAGGGTGGCACCAAGGCTGTCTGGCCACTGAGGCCCCAGCCCCCAGGCCCCAGCCCAGGGCCTGGGTATCCAGAAGCTGCTCAGTAAGGAAAGGATTACTCCCTCCTGGGACTCCTCCGGGGGCGGGGCTGAGGGTGGGGAGAGCGGGAGAGTCCCAGGACCCTCAGGGTGTGTCTGGGTGGGCACGGCAGGCAGGTGGGATTTAAGGCCCCGGTGGGGCGGGCAGGGCCCCACACGCAGGCGCAGGCGGCGGACCAGCGGGCAGGATGCAAGAGCCAGGCTCCCCTGAGGGTGCGCCTGGGCCTGCGCCAGGGGCCGGGGCTGAGGCTGGGGAGGCCTCCGGGCCTCCAGAGGAGGCCCCCGGTGTTGGGGAGGGCGTCCCGCACCGGGCTGTGGGGACTTCGTGGGGCCGGGACAGAGGGCCTGGTGCACGGCCGCCCCCTGTGAGCAGCGTCAGGGTGGCCCTGGCCCTGGATGGGAGGGGCTGGGGGGCCAGGCGAGGTGGGAGCCCGCCTGCCTGGGGCAGCGGCCTGGCTGGGCCTGGGGAGCTCAGCCTGCCTGCCTTCCGCGGCCGTGGGTGCTGGAATCACAAGACAGCCGTCACTGCGCCCATTTCAAAGGTGTGCCCGCTGAGGCCCCGACACAGGGCACAGAGACTTGGGCTGGACCGCGAGAGCCAGGGCCCCACCCCAGGGCGTCGGGTCCAGCTGCCACCTCTCATGCACAGCCGTGCCTCCCACCTGCTCGTCGGGGCCTGGCCCGGGCAGGGGGAGGGTCTTTGGGGGACGGGGGGCCGTCTGTGGGGCTTGTCTGAGCCCGTCTCTCCTCGGGTCAGGTCCCCCATCAGCCCGAACGCTCCCGAGGCCCCGGAAGAAGCGCACCGTGTACCTCAAGGAGCAGCTGCAGGAGCTGGAGAGACACTTCTGGGCCAACCGGTACCCGAGCTACCAGGAACGCGTGGCCCTGGCAGCCGGGCTCAACCTGGACGAGCACCAGGTGCAGGTAGGACCCCCGCCCCCTCCGTCCCCACTGGCCACAGGGTCCACTAGGAAGGTGGCACTCCTCCGGCCGGACCACCTGCCGTCTGTCCCGGGCTACAGGGGAGAAGACACGCCAGAGGGTCCGAGGGCTCCCCTGGGTCACAGGGCTAGCAAGGGGTCCCCTGTGGGGACTCAGGGCCGGACCCCAGGCTCACGGCCACCCTGTGCTGCGCGAACCAGCCGGCATGAGCCCGCCCAGACTGACGGTTGGCTGGGTGTCGGGGCACCAGAGCTCAGGGCCTCTGCGAAGGCGGGGGACCCTCTGAGGCAGGCCCCTTCCTGGCCCCCGGGCTCCCGGTGTCCAAGCCCTGCCCCCACTGCCCCCTGCATCCTCGGGGGACCTTGAATTGGGCTCCGGGGGCCCTAGGGAGAGCTCTGCGGCTGCCGTGTCTCCTGAGCCCCCCACACCTGGGACAGAGGCGGGGAGGTGCCCCTGCCTAGCCCGTTTACCCCTCCGCCTTGTCCCCTTGGTCCCTCCAGGTGTGGTTCAAGAACCGCCGGGCCAAGCACTCCAGGCTACCCAAAGGGCGAGGTCGGGGAGCTCACATGGCGCCAAGGGACCCTGGAGCCCCCAACTCCCGCTCTGTTGATGCCCCTGTCGACGAATCCGCCCCTGTCCCCGAATCCGTCCCTGTCCCTTTTCCTGTGCCTGCTCCTTTCCCTGCCCCTGTCCCTGCTGGCCCCATGTTCCCAGGGACCCCAGGCGTCCGCAGCCCCGCTCCGCACGGCCCCTCGAGGATGCACCCAGCAGCAGAGCCCGGCACCTGCAGCCGGGACCCAGCCTGGTGGGCCCCAGAGCTGGGCTCCCAGGAGTCCGTCCCCGCCCCCGCCCCTACCTGGCCTCAGAACTCCTTTGGCGCCGACTTTGTGCCAGACCCCTTGCTAGCCCCCAATTCCACAGCGGTCTTCTCACCCCAAGACCCCCTGGAGGGACCCTCTGACCCCGTGATGTCCGGATACCAAGAAGAAGAAGGCCCTGCAGAGGACGACTCGGAGCTCATGACGTTACTGAATTTATAGGGGAATCTGCCCCCCAAAAGTCCTCGAGTTCCCGCGGAGCCAGAGGGGACTAGGGTGTCCCGGGCCCGCCCACCCCGCGTCCACGTGGGTGGGGACGTCGCGGGGGGGCGGGGGGTGGTCCAGCCGCGCAGCCGATCCCTCCCCTGCGGCGGGAACACACCTCGGTCCATCCCACCTGTGGAGGTGGCACCTGTTCCCTGGGTGGCCCCCACGCGTGGCGCTGCTGTGAGTGTCCCCGCAGCATGTAGGGCACACGTGAGTATTTATGTGGGGTCCCAGGGGTGGCATGGAACCGATGCCCCCCGTGTCTGCTCCCTGGATGCTCCGAGAGCCTACTCGGTGCCTTGACCAGCCGGGAGCACTCCTGCTCGCAGCGTCCTCCTAAAACAGTGAGGATGTGACAGCTTTGGATGGCAACCTGCGGACTGAGGCTTTGCTGTGGTTCCAACATTCGTTTACTGATCAAGAAGTGAGGCCCTCGCGCGCGTGTTCGTTGAACATTAGTACTCACAACGTGAGTTTTTGTTTTAAGGGTTTTTTGTTGTTGTTGTTGTTGTTTTGAGAGAGCAGGGGAGGGGCAGAGAGAGGGGGAGACAGACAATCCCAAGCAGGCTCGGGGCGCTGTCGGCTCAGAGGGCAACGCAGGGCTCGAACTCACCACCCCTGAGATCAAGAGTCTCTCGGTGCCCTCCTGGCTGAGCCGGCCAGGAGCCCCATTTTTCCTGGTCTTTGACCCATTTGTGCTCCCTCCCTTGTTGACAATTTAATGTACCACAAGTGTTTGTTCCTATTTGTATTTTACTCATACGCAAAAAATTTCTCAGTTTTAATGTCATCTATTTTCAGTGCTTTCCGTTATCTGTTACGGGCCAGTTTCTTCCTTCTTCCTTGCTTGCCATCAGTGTATCCAAACGCTGTAAAGCAAAATAAAGTTATTTAATAAAAATTAACAATGCCTTTCACAAGGCAGCCTTCATTTTGTTTCTTTTTTTTTTTTTTAACATTTATTTTTGAGACAGAGAGAGACAGAGCACGAACAGGGGAGGGGCAGAGAGAGAGGGAGACACAGAATCGCAAACAGGCTCCAGGCTCTGAGCGGTCAGCGCAGAGCCTCACGCGGGGCTCGAACTCACGGACCGTGAGATCGTGACCTGAGCCGAAGTCGGACGCTTAACCGACCGAGCCACCCAGGCGCCCCGGCAACCCTCATTTTCAAGTTGACGGGAAAGTTTATAAAAGCTGGCCTCCAGGGTGTCTCCTCGCCTTGTCACAAACCGGAGACGGTTTACCGAAGTCTGAGGTCCCCAGGGAACTGCTTGGACTATAGCTCGGGTTTGCTTTGGTTTGGGTTACTTTTCTGCTCTAAGATAATGCCTTTTATTTTTGCTTTCTTGTTTAAGAAACCTTTATCTAGCACTTGGTTATAAAGGTGCTGTTTTATTCTCTAAAATATTCTTAGTTTTGTCTCATATTTAGGTCTTTTTTTTTTTTTTTAATGTTTGTTTTTGAGAGAGAGAGCACGAGCAGGAGAAAGACAAAGAGGGAGGCAGAATCCAAAGCAGGCTCCGGGCTCCGAGCTGTCAGCACAGAACCCAGCTGCAGGGCTCGGACCCACCAACCATGAGATCATGACCTGAGCCGAAGTCGGACGCTTAACCGACTGAGCCACCCACGCACTCCTCCAGTTTATTTATTTTTGAGAGAGAGAGAGAGAGAGAGAGTGGGGTGGGGAGGGACAGAGAGTGAGAGAGAGAGAGAGAGAGAGAGAGAGAGAGAATCCCAAGCAGGCTCCGCACCGTCAGCACAGAGCCCAACAAGGGGCTCGGACCCACCAACCATGAGATCATGACCTGAGCCAAAGACAGACCCTCGACTGACTGATCCACCCAGGCACCCTTCTTTAATGCATCCAGAATTGATTCTGTATGGTGTGAGGAAGGGATTCACATTTCTTCTTTTTCCTCGGGGGTTTTTAGTTAGTTGATGGAGAGGCTGGGAATTTCTCATACATCAAGGGTCCATTCATGGATGGGTCAGTATCTAGAAAGTCTGTACTTGGGGTCCATGGTCTCTAGATCCTTCCAGTTACGTGCCCCCTCTTGTCTCCTGTCTCCAGTTTCTCTGCTGCCCCCAGTGGCCACCCTGGCCCCTGTACTTCTCCAGAGCTAGCTCTCTGACCCTGTCCTGTTCTATTTAGCAAATGCTCCAATCCTCTTAGGCCAGGCCAGCCTCAGCAAAATATAGGGAGAATTAGTGGGGATTTAGAGGGACATGTGACAGACTGGCATGGCGGGGGGAGGCAGGGGGGGCACCACTGCCAGGATATAATGAACCCCCTCCTTCTCAAAGAGCTGCTGACAGGGACGGACACAGAAGGACACAATGAGACCCCGCAAGGAGACTGAGGGGCAGAGAAATGGAAAGACATAGGGGGAGAGAGGGGAGAGATGGGGGGGGGCGCGCAGAAAGAAGGGGAAACTGAGGCACTGGCATTTCGTGCTCTCAAAGGCAGAACAGGCGGGCCCCCCCTTCCCCCAGCACTTCCCACGGGACAGCAGCTGCCGTACATGCTCTAATATCCTTACGAAAAAGGTCCTTTAAGGCAGGCAGCCTAATCCCTTGCCTACAGGAGGTCACAGCAAACATCGGATCATTCAAAGTGCCTTTCCGGGGAGACAGCAAGCCTCCGAGCGGGGCTAGCGAGCACCCGGCTGCCCAGCTGGAGGGCACAGCCCTTAACCTCCCGTGCCAGCCTGCAAACTGTACCAAGCCCATCTGCTTCTCGGACTATTCGGAATACGACATGAGGACAGCTGGACGTCCATGAGACTTTGGGTGACAAGCACACCCTCTCCGTGGGTGTGGGTCATGGGGAATGTGACATTTACGCGCCCAGCACAGAGCCTGATTTACAGGGAGCGCCGAGGAAACGGATGGGCTCACCATTCGGCCATCAGACTAGTCTCCCGTCCCACCATCTCTTCCCGTTTCTGCCACCTCTCTGCCCTGCACAGACCCTCTCCTCCCCTCCCCTCCCCCTCTCAGCCCCTGGGCTTCTCCCCAGCAGGTTTCCTGGGCCTTGGCCTGACTTGCCACCCGTCCCCACCCTCTTGGGCCAAGTCAACATCTACAGAATGTCAGCCAGGTCAGAGGAGAGAGGTGACGGGGACATGGGGACGTGTCGGCAGACGATGGCGAAAGCCTTCTCAAGGGCCTGCCCGCGTCTGCTCACACTGCTTTGGAGGCTGTGAGGCTTCGGTTACGGCAGTGGGTGCCGACAGGGGGTGTGTGGGGGTCCCTCCCCGACACAAGACCCAGGAGATTCGAGATGCTCTCTGGCGAAGCGGCAAAATCTCCCCTCCTTGATTATCCGCGATGACCAGGCAGTGGACACGACGCGGTGCACAGGCATAGTTGGCTGAACTCATACTCTGAATCAGAAAATTAAGTTGGGGCGCCTGGGGGAGGCGGGGGGGCTCAGTCGGTCAAGCGTCCGCCTTCGGCTCAGGTCACGATCTCACGGTTCGTGAGTTCGAGCCCCACGTCGGGCTCTGTGCCGACAGCTCGGAGCCCGGAGCCTGCTTCGGATTCTGTGTCTCCCTCTCTCTCTGCCCCTCCCCCTCTCGTGCTCAGTCTCTCTTTCTCTCTCAAAAATAAATAAACATTAAAAAAAAAGTTAAAAAAAAAAAACCCTGTCTTCAACGATGAACCACAGGGATCTACCCCGAAAACCAAGAGCACACTTTACACGCTGTATGTTAACCAATTTGACAACACATTAAGTAAATAAATAAGTAAATAAATAAATACTTTTTTTTAATTAAAAACAAAGTCCGTCTCTTCAAAAAACCTTGCCCTTCGGTAAGGTCAAAGCCTGATACTCAGAGTTGACTTCCCGTGGAAGGCACACACCCAGAAGCCACTGGAAACTGATAACGCGCATCTTGCAAGGTGCCGGGATGCAAAAACCAATGAACACAAAATGAGCTGTATGTCTATACGGTAGCAGTGATCGCTGGGAAAAGGCTATTTCCAAGCCAATACTTGTGGCGCAAGCCCTGAGAGTTGTTTGGGTTTGGTTTTGGGGTTTTTTTTCGTGTTTATTTATTATTGACAGACAGAGCATGAGCGGAGGAGGGGCAGAGAAGGAGAAGGAGACACCGAATCCAAAACAGGCTCCAGGCTCCGAGCTGTCAGCACAGAGCCCGACGCGGGGCTCGAACCCACAAACCGCGAGGCCACTGACCTGAGCCGAAGTCGGACGCTCGACCGACTGAGCCAGCCAGGTGCCCCGGAACGGTAAGGTTTTTTCGTGTGAGGAGTTCTTGGTGAGAAGGAAGGACCTGAGAGGGATGAAATGAGGCAAATCAAAAAAAGCCTTTTTATTATTATTATTATTATTATTATTTTAAGTAGACTCCACACCCAGCACGGAGCCCCATGCAGGGCTTGAACGCAAGACCCTGAGATCAAGGCCCGAGCTGAGATCAAGAGTCGGACGCTTAACGGACTGAGCCACCCAGGCGCCCCTCAACTCGTACAAATCTTAACCGAGCCCGAGCGTAGTAAATGTTCAACAAACGGTTAATGACAGCATCGTGTAAAGACTTCTTCGTGTCTTTCTCGGCCTCTGTCTCTCTCGGTCCCTCTGCCTGCCCCACCTCTTTCCTGCCTCCTTGTCTGGGTCCTCAGGCTCCGCCCGCCTCCTGACGCTCTCCCTCCTCTTTCCCCTCCTGCCTCTTGGACTCTCATCTCCTGTTCTCTGTGTCCCTGTCACCCTGAGCCTCTGTAGGGTAGAGTAATGCAGAGCTGGACCAGATCCCGGCAGCACCAGGAATCTGCTGTGTGACTTGAGGCAGGTAACCGCACCTCTCTGAGCCTCAGCAACGTCCGCTGTGCGCACAACGGGCTGCACGTAGTGATTCCCTTCCAAAGAGCACAGCCCCGACGGGGCGCCTGGTGGGGGGCTCGGTCTGTGAAGCGTCCGACTTCGGCTCAGGTCGTGATCTCGTGGCTCATGGGTTCGAGCCCCGCATCAGGCTCTGCACGGGCAGCATGGCCCCTGCTTGGGATTCTCTCTCTCTCTCTCTCTGTCCCTCCCCTGCTCCTGTTTGCGCGCCGTTCTCAAAAAATAAATAAACATTTTTAAAAAGAAAAAAAAGGCATTTGGCAAAACGAAGGAAAATTGAATAAATCAGGGGCTTTTAGTTAATAATAGTGTATCAGTGTTGGATCATTCATTATAACAGACGTACCTGCTAATAGAACATGTTAATAAGAGCCAGCTAGATGCTGGATACATAGCTTTGCAACTTTTCTGGAAAGCTGAAAACCTCCCCCCGCCCTCTGTTTCTCCCCAGTCTCTCCCCCTCTGGTGGGAGCACCCCTCCCCTCTTCCCGCGCCTTCTCTCCCGCTTCCTCTGCCGCCCCCCTGTGGCCGTCCCCACCAGCCGCTTCTCTGACCCCGACCCGGTCCCACTTAGCAAATGCCCCAGTACTTTTAGGCCAGGCGGGCCTCAGCAGAGCAGAGAGAGAATTAGACGGGGTGGGAGGGAGGGTGGGGGGCGGGGGGGACACGTGAGGGGCTGTGGGGGAGGGTGGCCCCACGTAACAGGGCGCCCAGGCAGGGGGGCTACCGGGATGTAACAAAAGCTCCTCCCACTTCTCTGCCAGACCCAGGTAGGGATGGCCAGAGAGGCGCCCTGGGGAGACAGGTGCCCTGGGGAGACCCCGGGCAGAGGCGACGAAAGGTTAGAATGAGTCCCCCGATCACACAGGCGTGAGCAGTGCTGGGCGTCTTGACCCCTTGAAGGCCTGACGACTCTCTCAGACCGGAATACATCAAAGATCTAAACGCTGATGGGTTCCCACTGGCCCTCAAGAAAGAAAGAGAAAAAACACAATTGGAAAAAAGGCGCCTGGGTGGCTCAGCCGGCTGAGCGTCTGAGTCTGGATTTCAGCTCAGGTCATGATCCCAGGCTTGTGGGATCGAGCCCCTCATGGGGCTCTGGCTGACAGCACGGAGGCTGCTTGGAATTGTAAATAAAAATAAACTTTAAAAAAAAAACACACTTAAAAAAATAACCCAAAAGAACGGTCAAACAGGTGGAAAGAAAAGCTCGTACGGGAAGGTTCCCAGCAGCGCTATTCACAATGGCCAAAAGGTGGGAACAAGCTAGAAACCCATCAACGGGTGAACAGGCCGGCCAAATAGGGTCGAGCCACACGACGGAATAGAATTCTGCCGCGCAAAGGAATGGACTTCTGGTACCTGCTACCACACGGAAGACCCCTGATGACACGTAAAAGTGAGTCAGACACAAACGGCCACGCCGCGTAGGGTTCCGTTTATATGAAACGTCCACAAGAGACGCATCTAGAAAGTGGACTGGTGGTCGCCACTGGAGGGAGGGAGGAAGGGAGGGAGGAATGGGGAGCGGGTGCGGAGCGGGTTCAGAGCTTCTTTTTGGAGTGATGACATGTTCTGGAACCGGGAAGTCGCGACGGTTGCACAAGATCGGAAATGTACTGCGTGTCCCTGAATCAGTCGTGTACCTTACGAGGTTTAAAATGGTTAAACATTGTGGGGGGACAGGTACAAAAAGAAAGTGCGCCGGCAGGGCGTCTCCTCTTCCTGCCTGTGTTGAACACAGACGTGATGCCTGGAGCTGCAGTGGCCATCTTGCCACCACGAGGCCAAAAAACCAAGCAGATGAAAACCCAACAAGCTAAAGAAAGGAGACGAGGGAAAGACAGAAAAATTCTGAAACCTCGATCTTGATCGCATTGTTGAGCTGACTACCAACCTCAAGGCTTCTTAACAATAAATGTCCTTGAATTTCTTTTTTTTTTTAAATTGTGTTTATTTATTTTGAAAGAGAGAGAGAGCGTGCATGCACACAAGCAGGGAATGGGCAGCCTGATGTGGGGCTCCCAACTCACGAACTGTAAGACCATGACCCGAGCGGAGATCAAAAGTCAGAGGCTTAACCGACTGAGCCACCCAGGAGCCCCTCTTTCATTTGTTTAAAACAGGCGCCCCACCGTGGGGCTTGAACTCACGACCCTGCGATCAAGAGTCACATGTTCTACTGGTTGAGCCAGCCAAGTGCCCCCAATAAATGTCCTTGAAATTAAAAAAAAAAAAAAAAAATTTAAGGTGGGAGGAACTACCTGTCATGAGGTGCTCTGTGCTGACAGCTCAGAGCCCGGAGCCTGCTTCGATTTCTGTGTCTCCCTCTCTCTGCCCCTCCCCCGCTCATGCTCTGTCTCTCTCTGTCTCTCAATAATAAATAAATGTCACCCAAAACTTCCAAGAGGGACGACCTCATGATGCTACCACAGAGGCCTCGAGGGCAAAAACCTCTCCTTTTGCCCTCGACCCCCGGTGATGCCCACCCGGCCTGGGGGTTCTTTGATCCCTCACCCCCATTTCCCTTGCTTCCTCCCCCGCCCCTCACTCATCACCCTGAGAAGTGACGTCACCTGCCTGAGGTCCCACAGCCAGCAAGTGGCGAAGCTGGGACTGGTGATAGACTAAATAGAAGGGGTCCAGCGAGAGAAAGTGTTTGGAGAGAGAGGAGATGTACTTTTCCCTCTTCTTTGTTTAGTTGAAAAGTGTCACGTGACCACGGCCAAAAAAAAAACAAAAAACACGTGGTGATGGACTCGACTATTCTGAATCTCAATGAGCAGAGGGATTCCACGGGGATGCTCGTATGTACCTGGAGCGACGGGGGTGCGGTTCTCAAGCTGGCCACACGGGGTCGCTGTCGGACAAGAATTCGCTGGGTCTCCCGGTTGGGGAGGGGAGGGGGTTTTCTGGCTGCGTTCTTTTTTCTCGAAGGTGTGAATTGTCCCCGTGAAGCCAAAAATAGGATCAAGGAAGGGTCTCTTTCTCTTCCATGCCTAGGGTAAAACTAAAATGTGAGGACCGTGGTAGATATTTCGAGGGTTTGCCAACGCCTCCCGCTCACCTCCCCTTCCTGAATTCGGGAAGGCCTCGGTCCCCCGCCCACTTCGGCAGGTGGGCGGGGCCGTGTGCCTGTTCTGGCCAATGGGCTGAGAGAAGACGTGATGTGCGTCACTTCCCGGCTGACGCCTTTAAGAGCGTGTGCGTGCTTCTCTGCGGCCTTTTGGGGGGGCCCGGCCCACGGGGCGATGGACGCGGTGGGTCCGTTGGCCGCAACAGGAGATTCCAGAAGCCTAGATCTGCAACTGCTCAAGAGGGTAACCGCTGGCACATGCCATGCGTGTTTGATCGCGCGTTTATTTTTTTTTTAATATTTTTTTTAACGTTTATTCATTTTTGAGACAGAGACAGAGCACGAAAGGGGGAAGGTCAGAGAGAGAGGGAGACACAGAATCCGAAACAGGCTCCAGGCCCTGAGCTGTCAGCAAAGAGCCCCCCGACGCGGGGCTCGAACTCACGGACCGCGAAATCACGACCTGAGCCGAAGTCGGACACTTAACCGACTGAGCCACCCAGACGCCCCTGATCGCGCGTTTAAATAACGCAGAATAAGCCATTCGGCTCCTTGGTCATGGTCACCACGTCTCAAGGGCTCAAGGGCACCCGTGTGGCCAGCAGCCTTAGTGTTGGACAGAAAAAGTCCATCATCACAGAAAATTCCGCTGGACGGTGCCGAGCTAGACCGATGGAGGCCTGCACGGAGGCCAGTTGCCCAGGGGAGAGGGCTTGTGCATGCGCTGTGCTAATCCACTGAGATGTGCGTTTGGTTTTGTTTGCTTGTTTCCACTGAAGCGTAGCCTAGCCTAGCCTGACCCATCAGATGTCCGGCTGAAGGGTCTAGAGAGTTTGGTGTCTTTGAAATTGTCAATGGGCGACACGACGCTAAGCCCAGTGGAGAACTGGGAGCTGCAGATGTGACGCCGGGCAGACCCCCAATATGAGCTGAGCTGGCAGACGGGGTGGGGGGGGTGGCTAAGATCAGACTCCAGCAAGTTTCAGTTGCCCACTGGCCTCTTTCTGTGATCTGTCTCTCTAGCTGGCTTAGAAGTCAACCACCGAAGAATTGTCTTACTGGGGGCACCTGGGTGGCTCAGTTGGTTAAGCTTCTGACTTCGGCTCAGGTCGTGATCTCCTGGTTGGTGAGTTCGAGCCCCGCGTCAGGCTCAGCGCGACAGCAAGGAACCTGGAGCCTGCTTCCGATTCTGTCTCCCTCTCTCTCTCTGCCCCTTCCCCGCTCGCGCATGCTCTCTCTCTCTCTCTCTTCCTCAAAGATAAACTTTTTTTTTTGTTTAAGTTTAAAAAAAAAAAAAAAGAAATGACCTGCAGAGGTGGGGAGGGCCGCTGTCTCTTGTTGCTACTGTGGATGGCTGTCTGGTGACTTTTGCTGGAAGTCCCAGATATAGATCGGTGGAACACGGGCACAGCCTCATGAGCCATCGGCATTTGGCGGCCGGCAGGAACCGCATCCTCTCCGTCATCCTGGAATGAATGGCTCCGGCCTGAGAGCTCATCAGCTTGGAACTCGGAGTGGAGGCGAGTGACCTCAACAATTCAGAAGCGTGGAGTCCCCCAGTCTCTAATGGTCTTTGTGTGACCATTGCCCTTGACCCGACCATTCCGCTTCTGGGCATGCGCCCAGAGGTACTGGGGCCGGGTGCTCAGACAAAATCTTGCGCGCTCCGTGCAGGGTGGCGCCAGTCACAACACCCAGAAAGTTAGAAACCACCGACCTGTCCAGCAGCTGAGGAAGCGATACACAGGCGGGTATCCAGGCAGTGGAATATTTCTCAGCCACTACACAGAGTGAAATGCCGACCCGCGCTACTACAGCGATGAACCTGGAAAACATTACACCACGTGAAGGAGGCGAGACGCAGAAGGCCACGGGGTATACGATTCCTTTCATACGAACTCCCCAGAGCAGGCAATTCCCCAGAAACAGCAAGTCGACTACTGGCTGCTGGGGGCTGGGGGAGGGGGGTGATGCTAAAGGGCATGGGTTTTTTTTTTTCCCTCTTTGTGCTGACGAAAACGTTCTCAAATCGACTGCGTTTGGGGCAGCCTGGCTGGCTCAGTCAGTGGGAGCGCGCGACTCTTGATCTCGGGGTTGTGAGTTCAAGCCCCACGTTGGGTGTAGAGATTACTAGAAACTAAAATCTTTAAAAAAATAGTTTAATAAAATTGTAAGTATTTATTTCTGAGGTTGTGGGGGGGGTGGGGGGAGAGGGGTGGAGAGAGACAGAGGATCCAAAGCAGGCTCCACGCTGTCATCAGAGAGCCCCACGCAGGGTTCCAACTCACAAACTCTGAGATCATGTCCTGAGCCAAAGTTGGACACTCAACTAACTGACTGAGCCCCCCAGTCGCCCCTAAAACTATTTTTTTTTTATTTTTTTTCAATGTTTATTTTTGGGATAGAGAGAGACAGAGCATGAACGGGGGAGGGGCAGAGAGAGAGGGAGACACAGAATCGGAAACAGGCTCCAGGCTCTGAGCCATCAGCCCAGAGCCTGACGCGGGGCTCGAACTCACAGACCTCGAGATCGTGACCTGGCTGAAGACGGACGCTTAACCGACTGCGCCACCCAGGCGCCCCCGCCCCTAAAACTATTTAATAAATAAATAAATAGAGTTGACTGTGATGATTGTTGCTTCCATCTGTGAATTATATTATTATATAAAGCCTTCAACTTATACACTTTAAATGGGTGAGTTGTATGGGATGTGAATTATATCTCAATAAAGCTGTTTAAAAGAAGAAAAGTGACCATTTCTGAGGCTGTGATCTTTTGTGTCTCAGGCTCTCTCCCTCGTGTCTTCACCCACTGACCAGCCTCTTCCAGAGAGGTTTTGTAGATGTCTCCAACTTCGCAGCCTCAGAGACTGGGACTTTCCCGTCTAGATGCTTCTATGTGGCACCCAGCGGATTTCCTCACCTCACCCGGGGCCACCCGATGGCCTGGCTCAAGTGATCAGAGAGAGGACCGGAGCATGATTAGGCACAGCCCATCTGATCCAACATTTTCCAGAGTTGTCCTAGCCGGGTCGTCCCAGTGCCCGATCTGTTAGCCCCGTAAGGATAAAGAGCTGTTAGAAGGAACATAGTAACACCTTTCTGTTCAGGGGGGGCCCTTTTATAAAGAACCTGGTGGGTTTTACACACATGCAGTTTTGTTTGTATGTTTTGGTGATTTGAGTCAACCTTTCCAGGGAACATGGATGCATTTAAGGTATAAATGGCCTTTGGGGCGCCCCCAGTGGCACAGTCGGTTAAGCATCCGACTTCGGCTCAGATCACCCATCTCGCGGTTCATGGGTTCCAGCCCCACATCGAGCTCTGTGCTGATAGCTCAGAGCCTGGAGCCCGTTTCGGATTCTGCGTCTCCCCCTCTCTCTGCCCCTCCCCTGCTCACGCTCTGTCTCTCCTTCAAAAATAAACATTTTTTAAGTTTAAAAAAAAACAAACAAAAAAAACCTGTCCTCACCTTGACCTCAGACTCCCGGTTTCTGTTGTTGGAACCAGTCTGGTCTTTTTGACGGCCACCCTAGCAGACTCGTACAAGCCTCTACGAATCTGGGGCCACGGCAGGATGTACTGGGACCAATCTGGGAGCCCGGGTCTCGTTTAATTGAACATCACTGCCGCGTGCTGCCTGATCCCTCGTCGGCACGACCTCGGAGCCACTATGAAGGGCTTCGTAATCAGCAAGGCCCGTTTCCTGGGCCAGAGATTGGGGGGGGGGGTGGCACGAGGCTGGGGAGGAGGTTCCAGGGGTAAAATGGACACACGCAAGACACGTTTTGTTAAACTCATCCAATGTTTACTGAACGGTAAACCGTTACGCACGCTGCTGAAATCTACAACTCACTCATCCCGATCCCTTTCTCCACCACCCCAAGAAGGAAGCCAGGAGCAGGAGTAACCAGGGGGGGTGCTGGGGGATTCGGGGGCAAGTGGGGAGAGGAGGGAACAAGGCAGGCAGGGTGCAGAGCTACATGCCTGGACACACACACACACACACACACACACACACACAGAGGCAAGGACCAGAGGCGTCAGTCTCTGCCCCCACGCGGCGGCCGCAGGGACATCAGGGAAAGACCAGGCGTCCACCAGACATTTCAGTCCTTCCCGTCATGAAGCGTCGGCCACGAGGGGCTGGGCCAAGGTCACTGGACTGCAGAGAAGAGAGGGGGGAGGGGTCAGATTGCAGGGAACAAGGCCGGGTTTGGGGAGTGAGGGCCCACGATTAAGGGGAAAGAGAGAAGCGATGGGGAAAGGGGGCCCGGGGCGGGGGGGGGGGGGGCTCGGTCGGTTGAACATCCGACTTGATTTCAGCTCAGGCCATGCTCTCATGGTTCTTGGGTTCGAGCCCCACACTGGGCTCTGCGCTGGCCATCGCAGAGCCTGCCTGGGACTCTCCCTCGCCCTCTCTCGCTCCGCCCCTCCCCTGCTCGTGTGCTCTCGGAGAAACTGAGGCACAAGGACCAGGGGATGCCCGTGACGGAAAAATTGTAACCCTACAGGCAACGTGAGCCAAGACTTAGTTCTCAGTCGAGTCTCTCGTGAGAGAAATGAGGCTGGGGGTGGGGGGGGGAGGAAGTGCTAGAGGCGGCCACTAGGAGATGTGACTGAACACCTATCACGTGCACCCCACGGGGAAACTCGGTTTCCAGAGAAGCCACCGACAGAAACGGGCTTCTGGGACACCCGCGCCCACCCACTCCAGCTACGAGCCCCAGAAAAGACCTCTTCACGGTCACCAACCGGCTGTCCCAGGCCTCAGGCGGGGCCCCAGCTCCTGAGGGTGACCTCTCAGCCCTGGGAATGAATGAATGTCCCGCCTGGGGCCTTGGGCCACAGGGACTGGTCTATGCTAACAACGTGATTCATGGTGGGGCCTTGGGCCAGGCGGTAGCAGCTCCTGACTTCTGGAGGGGCCGGGGGCCAAGGTCGGCCACGGCTTCCCTGTTGCAATACTCCTCAGTGACGCGGGACCGCCAGGACCCGGCCCTGCTTCTCCCTTCGCTGCCTTTCGCCATAATGAACCGTAACCGCAGGCGTGACCTTGCTGAGTTCTGAGGGTCCTTCTAGCGACTCACACATCCCGAGCGTGGTCTTGGGAGACCCTGGAAGCCGCACCCACAAGACGTGCAAACGAGAACCACGGCACCTTCCTTTCTCTTGCGTAAACCCCACTTTCGCTCGCATTGGACGAAACCACCCGTCGGTGGACGGCCTCTCTGGGACCCAAGGAAACCTCGTGCTGATTTAAGTAACCGCCTGAGCTGCCGACGGTTCGGGAGCAGCAAATGGTTACGTTTGTGCAGGAGAGGTGCTCTGTGTCGGCCTTTTCAGAATTCGAATCCCCAGCCCCACTGCACGAAAGTGTTCAGCTAGTGCAGCTTTAGAATTCCACAGTTCTTGATTTTCTCTTTTTTCCCTGGCGGGGGGGGGGGGGGGGGGCGGGGGGGGGACACACTGCTCGCTTCAGACCCCTGCACGTCAGGCAGGACGCTAGTACGTTTATACCACACCCGTTCAATCTGTTCTGCCGTGTTCAAGTTCACACTGCAATGTGACCTCCCTCTGCTCCAGTAAAGGACGTTAAGGAAACGGAACTTGCAGGGCTCAGTTAAGCGTCCGACTCTGGGTTTCAGCTCAGCTCATGATCTCACGGTTTGTGAGTTTGAGCCCCGCGTCGGGCTCTGTGCTGACAGCTCAGGGACCGGAGCCTGTTTCGGATTCTGTCTCCCTCTCTCTCTCTGCCCCTCCCCCATTCATGCTCTGTCTCTCTAAAAAATAAACGTTAAAAAAAATTTAATACATAAATAAATTTCAAAAAAAAAAAAAAAAGGAAAAGAAACAGAACTTGAGTTTAAAGCACCTGAGAACCAGTTTTCTGGAGCAAAGCACCCTGGGGACAGGAACTTGGGTTCACAGGACACTGGGATGGAAGTTAGTTCCAGAACACCGGAGGAAAGACTGACTCTTGAGATTAGGGAACGGTACCAAGTCCTTCCAGACTGCCGAGCGTCAGGAGCTAGACCTTGGTTCTGGTCTGCCCAGTTCTAGAACAGGCCGGATTTGGGGCTCATCTGGAACACGTTGGCCGGGAAATGGGAAACCAGGCTCGGAAGGTGCTGAAAAGCAGCTCCGTGATCCAGAGCACAAGATAGAAACCGCTACTCGTTCTGGAATACATTGGGTTGGAAACTTGGCCTTGGGCTCCAAACTAGCTGTCAGTTCCAGGAATGGGGAGTCAATCACAGTGTCCAGTGGCTGGGCCCCCCTCACCTCTGCCTTCGGGGCCCATTAGCCCTGAGCCAAGGCGGCTTTGATGGCGGCCACCAGCTTCAGAAACTTGCTCTCTGTGTCCACGTAACCATCGCCTCTCTGGGGGTGTGAAGAAGAGGGAAGGAGTAAGCTAGGACCGGGATCCCCACTCTCAGCCAGGCTGAACACAAGGTAGGACGGACGGACGGACAGACATACCTTCTTGGAGTGAACCAACTTCCCCCCTACCATCACTTCAAAGAAGCCGGTGGCCTGGGGAGTCCCCTCGCCGCACTGGGAAGAGAGAGATGTTGGGGGGGCTGAGATGCCCTCTTGGGGACACCTGCGCCTCCAGGAAATGGGAGAATATGGGTGAAGAGTAGGGCCGACCCGAACCACCCGGCGGCCACTCAGGGCTGAGGGGACACACCAGGAGACCGTCTTTGATTCTCTCCCCCATCCCCCAGACTCACGATGTCCAGGCATCCGGGGAACTCATCTTCTAACTTCTTCTTGAGCTGAAGATACTGAAAAGGGCGGGGGAGGTCACATCGGGGGTCGACAGGGGCCGTGCCACTTGCCGTCCTCCCTCATCTCCCAGGGACACGTCTGGGGGCTGGCCACTCTGCTTACCTTGGACTTGTAGCCTCAAGCACCACTGGTGGGAGGTCCGAGAGAGTGGGTCCCAGGGGAGAGGGGGAAACGGTGGGGATCCGGGGGCGGCGGGGGGTGCGGAGGAGGGAAGAGGCAGGCAGCAGGGAGGCAAGAGGGGAACCGGGAAGGGGGCCCAGGAAGACATCAAGAGGGACAAATGACAAAAACAAAGAGGAGACAGAGAGAGGAGAGAAAAGACACACAGAATGTTGAAAGCCGCACAGGCACAGGGGACGGGGGACACCCACACACAAGGAAAACCGACAGAGGAGGAGAGACAAAAGACACGGGGTGCAGAAAAGGGGGGTGACAAAGAGAGACCACAAGTATGAGACACAGGCAGGAGGGAGGGAAACAGAGAACCGCGTTAGGGTAAGAACCGCGGAATCACCACCCCCACCCACAGCCACTGGGAAGGTCTAGGGGATGAACCCGTACTCCTGGATCCCCAAGGTCCTACCAGTCCTGAGGACGGGTTCCAAACGCTTGCCCAACCCCCACGACATGCTATTTCTGGACTGGAGTCTGCAACACGCGCCTCCTGGGGGCCTCCAAATGTCACCCCACCCTCTGCTTTGCTGAGGCTGCAGGAACATTTCCACGGCTGAGACCGATCTGAGTCTTTCAAAACCAGCGACTGCCCCCTGGCCATTTCAGACTCGGGCTTCTGACCTGACCCCACCCTCTCCCACAACCTATAACCAAAACGGAGCTAAAATTCTCCTCCTTTCTGGGAGGAGACACGCACCGAACAGGCATTTATTAAGCGCCTACGTGCAGGCGTGTCTATGCAAGCCCGCACAGCACTAGATGCCAGCCCGGGGGTGGGCGGGGGGGGGGGGGGGGGGGTGCATAACGCAGTCAACAAGACAGAAAATCCCCGGTCCACTCGGGACTTTTTCCCTGCAGGGGGGAAGCTGGATCCAACATGTTTAGCGCCCAATACCGGCACTCCATCCGCAGCTAACTACTGAGGTCACTCTCTCCCCTCTGCAGGTGGAGAAACCGAAAAGATGGGGGGTTCCTAACGACGGGCATCCACAGTATTCGTGCCTTTCAAACCCACGCTGGAACATTCTGGAACCTTCCGGACTCTCGCGGTCCCCACCCCAGGGCGGTTGACGGCGTTGGGGGAGGGCCAACCTTAGCGATGACGGAGGCCCCCTCCCATTACAAAGCTGACCCCACCCGCGCCCCCCCCCACGGGGTCCCCGGATGTCTAAAATGACCACCCGCGTGTCCCAGTTCCACCTTCGAGAACCTGAGCTGTCCTGAATGCCACGCCCTGGGGGGTGGGGTCAACGCCCTTCCTTCTCGCCCTTCCGCTCACGCCCACCCCACCCGCAGAGAACCCCTTTTCTCGGGAAAGGATCCCCATAGGTCCAGCCCCCAGGACCGTCGGGTGGAGGATGGGGTCCGACAGGGGGTCGCGGAGGGGGCCTCTGGCCGTCGTGCTTACCAATAAACGACTCGGATGGCGAGGGCCATGGCTGGGGACCGCAGCATGGGCGGGGCGCGGACAGGCGACCCACCTGCAGCGTGCACCAGCGAACTCCGCTACACCCGGACGTTCGCACAAAGGTTGTTGCTTGGCGTTACACGGCGCGAACCAACGCGGGAGAAAGGCGGGGGGAGGCGGGAAGGGTGGGGGGAGGCGGGCCCCACGGCGGGGGCCCAGGGACCCTGCCGCCCGTCACCCTGAGCCCCCACGCGGGCTCTTCCCCTCCCCCGCTGGGGCCAGGATGCATCCGGACAGGAGTCGTCCCCGGGGAAGCCCCTACGCGTCCCCTCGCGGTCCCCCCCATCCGGGCCTGAATGGTATGGCCCGTGGGGCGGGGCTCTGGACCAGACGTTCCGCGAACTAAACGGAATTGCTAATAAGGGTGATGGTTTTTCCAGCGCCGGCCGGGAGGGGGCAGGCCCCAGGCCCCTTTTCTCCCCGGAAGAGGGTAGGAGGGCGGGGTCCGAAAGCATTGGGGGTGTGCGGGGGCGGGCCCCGGAAGCCCAGGTTTCCAGGGAGCGCTGGAGGGTCCCCGCGTTCTTATTCAGGCCTGGCGGCTGGACCCGGGCGCCGCCTGGTCGCCGTGGCGGTCGCCGGCGCTCTCCGGCCAGTCGTCTCCAAGGCAAGGGGGTTCATGCAAGTGCCGGACGCCAGCAGTTAAAGGGATTAGAGCGTGGGAGCCTTTCCCTGAGCCTCAGTTTTCTCCGTCTGGAAGATGGGCGTAATCGCCTTCAAGGACTACTTACCCATTTAACCAATTTGTACCCGCGTACCTGCCTGCCATCAGCGATGCAAAAAAATAGACAAAATCAATCCCTTCCCTAGTGGGAGTGATTTAGCCTGGGGACAGTTGGGGGGAGGATGGGGGTTGATGTGCGCACGTTCAGTGCGATCCTACAGGTGGAGAGCCTTGAGTGTCTGACGCGTGGAGCTAGCTAGCTCGAGAAAGATGAACGCTGCCCTAGACCTTCCCGCCCCAGCTTCTGCCTCCGCCTCCAGGTCCTTGGTCCTCACCTGCTATAACCCTGCCCCGAGGCAGGTGCCAGTTCGACTCTAAGGTTGGCTGTGTGACTTCTGATCCCCGCTGTCTCAGAAGGCTATAATGAGCCAACACACAGGGCTGGGTGCAATCGATGTCCCGTATACAGAGGTCTCTCTCGGTGGCTTCCAGAGCCCTCAGAACAAAAACCCAAATCTTGGCACGATCTGTCCCTGCCCGGTCTCAGTGCCCTAGCCACACGGAACCACTGCAATCCCCCCTTGGACCGCACCCCCCCCTCCGGCCTCTGGGCCTTTGCACATGCTGTTTCTGCCCTCTTCCCCTGCGCGATTCCTGCTCGTCCTCCGAGAAATCGGCGCCCACGTATTGTCGGCAGCTAGACCCCAAGACCTGACCTTGACTGCCCGCCTGCTCGTACTCCTCTGCCTTTGTGCCCCCCCCCCCCCCCCTCTTTGCCTTGAGCTCCTTTCCAGTTTCTCTCTTCACTCAAGCAAGTGAAAAGCAAAACCTAGCCACTGCCCAGACGAGACCTCCGGCCAGCCCAGACCACCCAGACCGGCTTGAGCGTAACCCCCTGACCCCACGCGTCCCCGGGCGGGCGGATGATGGAGCGATCTCTCCAACCGCGGACAACTACCTTTACCTCATTTTAATACTAACCCCGCCCCCCAGCGCTAGCCTCATTTACATAACACACCAGGCGAGCGTCGGGCTGTTGCCTTCAGGCGCTCGCAGGACCTCCTCCCTGCCTCTACATCCGGGAGGGGGCGTCCCTGTGTAAATATCCATCCCACCGGGAGTCACGTTCGGAAGCTGTTTTCCGAGATCTCCTTCTTGGCTGCAGATAAACGCTTCCTTGTGCGACGGCTCAACCTGGTGCAGTTTCTGCCTCGCCCAGGAGCGAAGGGACGCAGGTTCACTTACAGTGTGGTAGGGAAAACCGCGTGCTTCCGTGGAAAACTGTGTGCACCCGGTGCGGTGGGAGTTCCAAGTTCCCAGTTCTATACGGACACAAGTCACGCTGGATACCCTCCTCCAGTATGACATCATCTTACCTACTGACATCCACCGGTGAACCTGTTTCCAAAGAAGGTCACATAAGGACGTCCTGGGGGGTTAGCACTTGGACAGACGTGAATTCGGGGCAGGACGTAATCCCACACAGATCGAATCCTTCAGGATGATGGGCTCTGGTTTTTGTTTGTTTGTTTTTGTTTTTTAAATCAATCCTTCAGGATGATGGGCTCTGGTTTTTGTTTGTTTGTTTGTTTTTGTTTTTAAAAATTTTTTTTCAACGTTTATTTATTTTTGGGACAGAGAGAGACAGAGCATGAACGGGCGAGGGGCAGAGAGAGAGGGAGACACAGACTCGGAAACAGGCTCCAGGCTCCGAGCCATCAGCCCAGAGCCCGACGCGGGGCTCGAACTCACGGACCGCGAGATCGTGACCTGAGCTGAAGTCGGACGCTTAACCGACTGCGCCACCCAGGCGACCCATGATGGGCTCTGTTTTAATACCCTGCAGATTGTGGGTGATGCACACGAACTCTCTGCAGGCATGTGCATGAGTTCTTTTTTTTTCATGCTTATTTCTTTATTTTTAAGAGAGAGTGAGCGCATAAGCAGGGGAGGGACAGAGAGAGAGTGGGAGACACAGAATCTGAAACAGGCTCCAGGCCAAGAGAGAAGGGGACAGAGGATCTTAAGCAGGTTCTGCACTGACAGCAGAGAGCCCGACGCGGGGCCCGAACTCAAAACCCACGAGATCATGACCGCAACGAAGTCGCATCCGCTGAGCCACCCGGCCGCCCCCTAAGGGGGATTTAATCTGACCTACGATTTCTTTCTTGCCTTTGTTCCCCCATCACTATGGAGGCGAGAGTGATGTTGGCGCTCCAGGAAACTGAGTCAATAGGTTTTTCTGGAGATTGGGCTGTTGACAAGACTGCCTTTTTCTTGTCATTTGCTAAGATATCCTAAACTGATGGAGACTCACGTCGGGCACGACCTGATCTCTTGGCGGGTACAGTATTTGTTTTTCTTTGTTCTGGGGCAGCCAGGAGCGCCTGGGGAATGTCCCCCCCCCTGGGGGGGGGAGGGGCGGGTGTTGCTAGATTATTCTTCGCCCTCTGCACCCGGAGCGCCTCCCCAAACGTTTTGCTTCCCTTTGAACACGCGCTTCAATGTTCCTGATCTGTCAACGTGTCTGTTCTTTGGTCCTGCTCCGAACAGGTTGTAACACCTCACGCGTGCGGACTCCCCAGTCCCCAATCGCACGTTCACTTTTGGATTCTGTGTGAGTCCTGATTTTCCTTTTTTTGTTTTTTTTTTCCTCCAAAACCTATCTTGTAACAGGACCGCCCTCAAGGAAGCCCCCCTGAGCCCCTTGGCCTGGGTCACGGTCCCCTCGGGGCTCCCCCAGCCGTGTCCTGACTACTCTGTCAGTCACAGGTATGGGTCCCTGTCCCCCGCGCCCGGCCCCCCCCCCCCCCACTGGCTTTCCCAGCACACCCAGCAAGTGGCCGGGCTGGGCACCCGCGCAGAAGCTCCCCAGAGTGTTTTGTTGGCCAGCCTTTGGGTGGAGAACTTGCCAGAAGCCTCGAGAGAAGAGGAACACCACCCCCCACCCCCCACTTCTGCCCTTGAGAACAAAGGGGTCTTTGTTATCCAGCAGTGGGGAGGCTGGGGGAATTAGTAATGATCCCTGGGCTGGGATTCTCTCTCTCTCTCTCTCTCTCTCTCTCTCTCCCCCTCCCTCCCTCCTTCACACACATACACAGACCGATGGTAACTCATAAGCTGTCCCCGCCGCCCCCCCCCCCACCCGGCTACACCATGGCTGCCTCCTGGGGCTCACAATGTGACTGGGGAGACGGACAAAGGAAAAGCCAGAAACAAATACGTATTCCCCGAGGGCGTAGCGAGTGCCGGGAAGAAAAATAAAGGCAGGAAAGGGTGGCAGGCAGTGACGGGGCGGGCCGAGAATTTGGTAAACAGATCAAGGAAGGCAGCTATGTAATTGGTAAGGGCAGCTGGGGCGCCCGGGGGGCTCAGCCCGTTGAGCATCCGACCCTTGATTTCACGATCTGATGGGTTTCCAAGTTCGAGCCCCACGTGGGGCTCTGGGCTGACAGCCTGGAACTTGCTTCCCTGTGATGATCCCATTTTCCAGATGGGCAGACTGAAGGCACTCCCCTGAGGTCACGCAAAGCACAGAGCAGGGGTTGTGACCCCGGCTGTCTGGCTGTGGAGCCTGCACTCTGAGCCACCTTCCTGTGGGCCACACGGGCGGGGCAGGGGGGGTGATGATGTCAGGGAGCCCGAAAGCTCCAACGCCTGGGTGCAGGGTAATTAGCGTCAGGACCACCTCCGTCCTTCTGTCTGTCACTCTGCATGAGGTCAGGGCCTCCCTGGGGCTGCGGCTCCTCTTGTCCCCCTCCCCCACCACCTATCCACATAGGACCACTGAGCCCTGCACAGACTGAGCCATCTGGGGAGGACCCCGCTTCGGCCGGTCATGGGTCCAGCATGTGTGGAAGCTTTCTTTTTTCTGTTTTAATTTTTTTTAATGTTTATGTATTTTTGAGGGAGAGAGAGAGAGAGAGAGAGACCAACAGAGTGCAGGTGGGGGAGGGGCAGAAAGAGAGGGAGACACAGAATCCGAAGCAGGCTCTGAGCTGTCAGCACAGAGCCTGATGCGGGGCTTGAACCCACGCACCGTGAGATCACGACCTGAGCCAAAGTCAGACGCCTAACCGACTGAGTAACTTTCTGTTGGGTCGCTCATCTAAATTGTTAAGTTGTAAGTGTTCTTTATATATTGTAGCTATGAGTTCCTTTGTTGGAGATACAATTTGCAAGCACTTTCCCAGTCTGTGGCGTGCCTTCTCATTTTTGCAAGTTTTTTTTTTTTTTAATATTTATTTATTTTTGAAAGAGGGGGGAGAGGGACAGAGAGAGAGAGGGAGACCGATGCGGGGCTCGAACTCACAAACGGTGAGATCATGCCCTAAGCTGAAGTCGGACGCTTGACCGCTTGACCATCGGAGCCACCAAGGCGCCCCTTTGCAAGTGTCTTTTGACACTTAATTATTAAATTAAGCAAAAGCTTAAATTTTAATATTAAATATTAAAAGCAAAAGCTTTTAATTTCGATCAGGGCTTGCTTAATTTTGCTTTCATATTTTTTCTTGCGTTTTCTCTTTGTCCTTTTTCGCGTCCTATGTAAGGTATCTGTGTCAAACCTCAGGCCATGTTTCCTTCCAGACGTTTTTGTGGTTTTAGCTGCTGGTTTAGATCTCATGTTTTCCGTTCCTTATCTGGCTTCTTATCTTGTTCAAATCAATCACTGCCCGTCTCTGAGCCGGGGCGTCAGGGGGGAGGAGAGAAACCGGGGTGCTATCCTTAGAAAGCACACCCCCCCCCCCCCCGCTTGCGAATTTGGCCCTTGCCTTGCGTCTGGGGAAATTGGCTGATAGACGCTTCCCTCTACTGATATAAAACTTCCCTAAAGGATAAGGAGGCTCACTGCGCCACGGTTTGGGCTTTTTGAATGAAACAATATCTTTCCCGCTGACACCCGCTGTGCTTTTGGAGTTCACGCCAGGCAGATGGCCTGCTTGGGATTCTCTCGCTGCCTCTCTCTCTGACCCTCCCCCTGCTCACACTCTCTCTCTCTTTCTTTCCCAAAATAAATACATAAGCTTAACAGAAAAATAAATCAACTACGTACTGACTCCCGTGGGGCCTTCTGGAGAGTCTTGGAACACAGGGGTGGTTTGGGGCCCCCAACACAACCGGTACCCCTGATGGAGAGGAAAGACTGTGGAAGAAAAAGTCAGCAAAACACAGAGCACCCCACGTTGTTTGACTGTGTTTGCCCTTGAGGGGCCCGACTGGAATCACTTTACAAAATAAAAATTCTGCTGCGCTGGGTAGGGAGAGAATGGGCAGATTTTCACAGATTTGGGGGCTCATGCAAATTCCAAATGCATATTTCCAGCCCCTGAATTCCAGATTTTTACATCCAACTGCCTGCTTGCCACCTACAATCGGGTGTCTAACTGGCGTCTCAGACCAGAGCTCTGGATACCCACCCCCACCTCTGCCCCCCGCCCCCCGCCCATCTGGAAACTGGAAGGTCCAGACCAGGCATAAACCTTGACTTTCTCCTTTTCCTTGTACATCAGCCACTTTTGGTGGATTTCCTTTCAAAACGTACCCTGGATGCACCTGCCCCTCCCCACCTCCACCTGCTAGCCCTGGGGGAGCCAACATCACCTCCCGCTGGGGCGCCCTGGGGCCTGCCCCACCTCCGTCCCCTGCCGCCTGTTCCCATCAACGCCACCAGGGGGCGCCAGCCCCTCTTCTGCTCAGAACCCTCCAGGGCTCCCGGATTAGTCTAAGCAGAGTCCTCACTGGGGACCCCTAGGGCCCACATGTTCTGGCGCCCTCCCTTATCTCCGATCTTACCCCTCCTCACAGAGTTTTTTGGGTCTTTTTTTTAACTGAGGGATAATACACATAACAGAAATTAATCATTTTAAATCTCTTTTTTGTTTGTTTTAATGTTTATTAGAGAGCGAGCGGGGGGGGGGGGGGGGGGGAGAGAGAAACCTAAGCAGGCTCCACACTGCCAGCACGGAGCCGGACGAGGGGCTCGAACCCACAAACTGTGAGATCATGACCTGGGCCAAAACCAAGAGTCGGACACTGAACTGACCGAGCCGCTAGGCGCCCCTAAAATTAATCATTTTAGAGTGCACACGTCAGTGGCATTTAGTGCGTTCACAGAGCTTTTTCCTAATTTTGAAAATGACCCTTAAGCCATCATTTCTTCTAGGAAATTAATGGCGACGAGGGATAGGAGTCGTGCATGTGTGTGTGCGCGTGCACATTTTTGCGTAAATATATCTTACGGTGTGTGAGCTTTTGTGTCTGACTTAGCATAACATTTCCAAGGTTCCTCTCAGAGATTTTGCATGGGCTGTTCCCTCCGCCTGAACGCTTTTCCTTCAGACAGTCACAGGGCTCTCTCCTCACTTCCTTCAGATCTTTGCTCAAATATCGCTCCATCCCTGATGCTACCGAAAATGGTAACCCCTCCCCAGTCTTCTGTGTCCCGGCTTCCCCCTGGCACCTACGCCCTTGGCATCTTACGTATCTTACTCACGAATTGTGGATGCTGTCAGGCTGTCTCTCCCCTAGAAAGTGCGCTCTCTGGTTTTCTGTCGTGTCCTCCTCCCTGGTACGTGCCCAGCATGTGAAGCAGTGAGTGGCTTATGGTGGGCACCCAGGATATACTTGTCAGATAAAGGCAGCCTTAAACAAGTATATTTAGGGGCGCCTGGGTGGCTCAGTCGGTTGAGCGTCCAACTTCGGTTCAAGTCATGATCTCGCGGTTTGTGGGTTCGAGCCCCGCATCGGGCTCTGTGCTGATGGCTCAGAGCCCAGAGCCTGCTTCGGATGCTCTGTCTCCCTCTCTCTCTGCCCCTCCCCCACTCACGCTCTGTCTCTCTCTCTCTCTCAAAAATAAATAAACATTAAAAAAAAAAAAGAGTGTATTTAAGGGGTGCCTGGGTAGCTCAGTTGGTTAAGCATTGACCTCGGCTCGGGTCCTGATCTCAAAGTTCATGGATCCGAGCCCCCCATCAGGTTCCGTGCTGACAGTGCAAAGCGAACGAAGTCATTCGTTAGCACCACGAGGAATCCTTATCTTCCTCTCCCTGCGAGAATTCTTACCTCTTTCGAGGCAAGTACCAGGCGCTCGGAGTTCGG
>NW_024412451.1:4163521-4186468 GCF_014898765.1 Herpailurus yagouaroundi | reverse complement strand
AGATTTTGGCTGATGCAAAGCATAGTTGCATCCTTAAAGGGGAAGGGAGTATTTCAGATTTTAAAGGTTTTAAAGGAAGGCTTGTAGGCTCTTCCTCCACTGGGGAGCGATTTGCCCAAAGTCCCACGGAGTTCTCATCGGTCCTCTTGTGTTTACACGGGGCATACGGTGCCAGTGACACACTGGTACATCGGGCAGGGGGAGGGAACGCAGCGTGACTTGTTCTCGCAGATACGGAGCCCGAAGGAGCGAGGACAAGTGTTGAGGCGGGGGCCACGCCAAGGAGCACCTGAGTCTGTACCTGCAGAAGCCTAGGAACATGCGGGGGTGCTGGTGATATAGGTGCTGACTCAGATGTCACCTCCTCAGGGAGGTGTTCCCTGACCATCCTTTTTTTTTTTTTTCCAAAGAAAAATAGTGAAGTGCACCTTTTTTACAAATTTGCTTTTTTTCCCCACAGTAAAGTGGGCGAATCTTTTTTTTTTTTAATTAAAAAATTTTTAATGTTTATTTTTGAGAGAAAGGGTGAGAGCAGGGGAGGGGCAGAGAGAGAGGGAGACAGAGAATCCCACACAGGCTCCGCATTCACGGTGCAGAACCCAACGCGGGGCTCAGACCCATGAACCATGAGATCATGATCTGAGCCGAAACCAAGAGTTGGACACTTAACTGATCGAGCCGCCCAGGTGCCCCCACAAAAAAAAAATTTAAAAGTAAGCTCTACGCCCGGCATGGGGCTTGAACTCACGACCCCCAGAGATCAAGCGTAGCACGCTCTCCCGGCTGAGCCAGCTGGGGCGCCTCGAGTGCCCAAATCTTAACCATACAGCTCGGCGATTTTTTTCATGCACGTAAGGCCGTTGAACCACCTCCCAGATCAAGATACAGATCGTTTCCTTTTCCAAGAAGGTCTCTCATGCACGTTCCCTGTCAGTTTCCCTACGAGGATCACCAACGACCTACACCACCACACTGGTTTGGCCTGTTCTAGAACTTCGTGGAAATGGGAGTCCCACAGCATGCTCTCTGTCTCTGTGGATGCATGGATAAGCCATCAGTGGGTGGATACGTGGATGGGTGGATGGATTAATAGATGATAGATAGATAGATAGATAGATAGATAGATAGATAGATAAAGATCCACTGATGGATGAGGGGGTGAACTGATGCCCGGCGACCCCTAGGGGTTTGAGGTGAGGTCTCAGCCTGACAATGGGGGAGGGCACAGGACAGGGGAACGGGGTGGGGTGGTCAGGTGGGAGGCTTGGTACCTCCGGCCCACAGAAGGTGACAAGGGCCGGTAGGGCACCTGTCTCCCAACCTTCTGGCCTCGCCCTCACCGCGACCTACACACGTCCCTCACGGGCAGGGATCCGTGTCTGTCCTATCCTCCCGCTGGCCCTCACCCTTGAAGCCCCGCCCCCCGGCCGCCCCCTCCAGGTCTGCGACCCCGGCTCACCCCCCACTCCCCCACCCCACCAGGGCAAGGTCCTGGTCCAGGCCCAAGTCGGGGGGTTATAACCAGTGTGGACAGATTGGTCAAGTCTCGTCGACTGCCCGGGACCTTTCAAGCCTCAAACGGCAGCCTGCAGGCCCGCAGACCCCCCAGAAGACACCCCCCTGGGTGGACCTAGAGAGACTTCTCCAATCCGCTCCTGCCCGTTCAGAATGCAGCAGCTTCCTCCCACCGGGTCTAGCTTTTATCCCACTTGCTGCAGTGTGGCCCTTGCAGGGGTCCCGAGTAGGGGTGACGGGGGATTAGGGTCGCGCGGAAACCTCCCGGAACGGCTTGTTCCGGGCGCGGGCTCTAGGCGCCCCCTGGCGGCCACTGCCTCTCCCGCATCTCCACTCGCTTCCCCTTGAACTTGGGAGACCGTTAGGAAAACATTTTGACCGTCAGAACCAGACAGAGAAGGACGTTCGTGTTCACGCAGGTCCACGGGCGGCGCCACGAGACCGCTCCGGGCACGGTCACCAGGGGCGTCCCCGCCCTGGATCCCCGGGGCAGTTCTCGGCAATGCAGCCCGGCCAGCCCTCCTCCCTCCGGGGGTACTTCCAGCCTTGTCGGGGTGGGGGCGGGGGCAGGAGTGGCTCATCTGCCGTCCTGGCCGCTTCCGCCGAGTCCCCTTTGCTGCCCCCCTTCCCCTCCCTCTTCCCTCCGTCTCCCGCCCCTCTCGCTCCTCGTCTACATTCAACTCCTAGAACCCACTCCCACTGCCTCAAAGGTCACCCGTACCCACAAGCTGACCAGCCCCCTGTGCTCCAACCCGTGTCCAGCCACTTCAGCCACCTCGCCATTCACAAGCCTGATGGGAAGCTCGGGCTTCACGGGGCCAAAGTCCAGCCCAAATTTCTCTGCCCCAAACCCAGGCTCTCCCATCTCCATTGATCTTTTTCCTCGTGCCTCCTGCGTTCGCGCATTCCGTCTTCACGCGTTCTGTCTCTCTCTCCATCTGCGCAACGGCAGGGGAGAGGTTAGAGCTGTACTTTTTGGAGCGTGTGTTCCCTCCTGTCCCAGCTCAGTACAGGGCACCTCCATCCACGCAAATGCTCTGCCAAGAACATCCCTGGCGCTATCCTCGACCTCCCTCTGGCCTTCGTACCAACACGCAGCCTCCGACACGATCTGTGCATTCTACCTCTCAAAAGACCTATCAAAGACCCGGCAAGCCCCCCCCTCCCTTGAGTCCGCACTGGTCCAGGAGCATCATCTCCTGCCTGGACTACTGCGGTTTGCCTTGTCGGTGGGTTCCCTGCTTCACCTCTGGCCCCCAACAACCCGTTCCCTGCCCACAGTCCGCGCGACTCTCTCCTCACGTGGTCCCTATGGCCCTGTGTGATCCGGTCCCAGGTTGCAGCATGGGCCTCACCTCCCACGCTCTCTCCTTGACTCACTTAGTTGCAGGCAGCCAGGTCTCCCTTGCCCTTCCAGACATTCTCCACCCCAGGACCTTTGCACTAGCTGTTCTCGCCACCTGGAAAATTTCCCCTGTGATGTCTGCATGGCTGCCTCCTTTGTTTTATCCCAGTCTCTGCTCAAATACCAGCTGCAGGAGAGGACCGGTATTTTGGCTTAATACCGAACCTGAACGAGGCTGGGGACAAACGGAAGGGCTGTTTCAAAGGGACAGGGGACAGGGCTTGGGCTGGAATCTCAGATCTGGACAAGTCTGGGCTAGCCACTCCCCTTCTCTGTGCTTCAGAGTCCTCAGCTGTAAAACAAAAAGCGGGGAGGGTCACAGTATCTGGACACAAGCACTTGAGACAGAAATGGCTTTGTACAGATGAAACCGGCATTAATTTTTAAAATGGCATTACTGCCATTAAAAGAGAGAATACATCATGTTGCCAGGCTTCTGCCCCGGGGGGAATCATGTAGGTGGGCTTCCAGACTTTGGCTCACGGGACTTTTGATCAGTCAACTTCCTCCTCGCCCCCTCAGCCCCCACGAACATACACAAAAGGTAAGGCACAGGGGGGTGGAGGAATCTTCAGCTGTCTGTCTGTCTGTCTGTGCTCCTGCCTCATTCATGGAGGGCTGGGCTCTCCAAGGGGAATGGAGGAAATCCTGGCTGGGCCCGGACTCTCTCAGCAAGTCTGTGAGTCTGCGTGGCCTTGGGTAAACGTCTTACCCTCTTTGGGGCCCCATCTCTGTTGCGGGCAAATGAGCACGGCAAAAGTGTCAACTTTTCACAGTGGTTTACTTTCCTTAGAAAGCGCTTTAATATTTTAAAAATGATTTTCCTGAGTATAAGAGCAACGCACGCTTGTGGGGGGCAGGGATGGGAGCTGATATCAGGTATTTACACCGTGGGGGGCTGGAGCCGCGGATCTGGGCCGCGTGCTCCGGAGTGACACCCAGGACGACAGCACAGACCCCTCCGAGGCCGCTGCCAGGACCGTTGGGTTCGAGGACGCCCCGTCCTGGCCGTGACCCCGGGGGTCTCCTCTGCCGCCCACGGGTCTGGAGGGAGTCCACCCGCGGGAGGCTGCTCTCTCCAGAAGGCGGCTGCGGGGGCGGCCGGGAGACCAGTCGCTGCCTCCAGCCTCTGCTGCCAGGGGTGCAGAGGTCGGTTGGGCCCACCTGGCGTCCCCTGCAGTGAGGAGCCTGGGAGGACCCGGAGAAGGTACAGAAAAGCGATGTAGGGAAGGAGGTAAGAATCCACCGTGATTCACCTTCAGGGGCACAATCTCCACGCGCCTTTGTCTGTGCATGTGTCTCCAGACGTCTTCAAACTGGTCGAGGTGCTACTGTGCCCTTGGCCCATTTAACAGTTCTGAGACGGATCATCAGTATTTCCCCAGCTCATTAAAAATTTGTCCAAAAGCTGCCTTTTAAAGATGGCGGTGAAACCTCCCAAGTGTAGACACACTGCTTGTAAAAACCCGTTTCCTACTGTTCTGTGTTTGGATGATTTCTGCGTCCCTTCTTAATCAAGCAGAGCCAACAGCACACAGCTTCCTACATATGGAGGATTCTTTGTCCGCATCTGAATTCCTTTTTTGCTTTTGCTTTTAAGTAGGCTTCACATCCAGGGCGGAGCCCAGGGCAGGGCCTGAGCTCCCAACCCTAGGATCAAAACCGGAGCCAAGATCCAGAGTGGACGCTTAACCAATCGAGGAAACCGCTCTGGGGCCTCACGAATTCCTATTTTTAAAAAGGCTTTCTCCACGATAGAAGATTCGGGGAGGCTGGAAAAAGGGAGTAGCAAGGAGAGAGCACCCCCTGGAATCCCGGCGCCCGCGGGACCGGGCGCTGTGGCGGGGACGGCGGCAGATCCCGTTTGCTCTTTGCACAAAGCGACTGACGTAAACACGTCCCGGTCGTTACTCGTGCGCCCGACCCCTCGGGTAGCGGCCGCGGAGGCTTCCTCCCGGAGGGCCGGGCCTGCCCACGTCCATTACCGCATTTCCGTCCATTCTGCACAGCACTCGGGCCGACCTGCCTCGGCATCGGGCCTCCCCCCAGACTTCCGGCCTTGCTTAGGGCACGTTCCCAGGAGTGCGATCAGGGGTCAGAAGGGAAAGAGCATCTGGGAGGAATCCCTGGCACTGACTACAAGGTTCCGCTTTAAAAAAAATAAACAACCCATCTTCATTCTTTTCCTAACACTGTTAGAATAGCAAACGCTCACAGAACGTTCTCTGCTAAGGACGGTCACGGGCAGTCTCACCCGATCCTTGTCGAAAGGCACCGTGAGGTACCGTGATGTCCATACTGCAGATGGGGACCGCGAGACACAGAGAGGTGGTGTAACCTTCACAAGGCTGCACAGCTAGCACGTAACACAGCTGGCTTTGAAATCAGGATGCCGGCTCCCACATCCGGGCTCTTAACACCTGCAGGCTGCAGCCAGAGACGGGCCCCGTCCCTTCCAAGAGCCAAGTGCCCGATCTGCTGTATAGACGGGGGATTGCTTATTCAGCCAGGACCCAACGGATAGGTAGTTCTCCCATTTCTGCGTGCAGGACAGTCAGAGGCAGAACTGGATTTTGCGGTGCCTGAAGCTTTTACAATTTGTGGGACCTGCTTCAGGAAAAGTAACGCAGGTTGAAAAGCAGGCGCGGGGCCGTGGAAGGAACCAGCGCGAATAGTCCTGACGCTTGGGCTCCATTACCATCACCCTGACGTGCACGTCCGGCCCCCCCAAATTATGCATTTCCGACCGCAAAGTGGAGAGTTTCCCGTGTACCCCACCACCTAGATCACGTGTCGCTGCACTTGTCTCAAGAGGCCTCCGGGCCCCTGTCCATTTCTCCTGCCCTATTGTTCCTCGCATTTCAAAGGAAGCTGCACACATCAGCATGGTGCTGGCAGATCCGCTTGTGCCCTTTGGGCGTAAAACTTGGATGTGAAACGTAATTTACGTGCAGAAAACCACCCACACGGGCCTGTGCCGCAGACCCGTGTTCTTCACACATGGGAACAGACGCATTTCCCTAGTGGACGGACCGGCGCGGGCTTCCAGAGGGCTCTAAGGTCCAGGCTGCACCGGGTGTCCTCGGGGAGCTGGCCAGCCCCACCCCCAGGTACCCATGTAGTTGGCGGATGCGCTGATGCCCATCTCTGGGCATTAAGAGTTTCCTCCCCTCTTCCAGAAGGTTCTTTGACGCTTACTCCCCAGAAGGGACTTACTGGGTCAGAGGCTGCGGCTTAGAGCTTTTCTCAGAGTGGCTTCCAACCCGTCCCCCGGCTCCCCCTCACACATATGCACAAAGAGCCATTTTACTGTCTGTACAACATCCTTTTTACTTTTAAGATGGGAGAGGGGGCGGGGCAAGCGCAGACCCTTAAAAGCTGTGATGTTTGACCGGATATGGGAGTGGGGAGGGGGGACACTGCCATTACTCTCTCCCTTCACCCATTTCTTTTATAAACTGCTTGCTCTATTTTTATAAACCTCTCATCCCAGAGAAACCTTTCCAAAAGCCACAAGAGAGGGAAAGGCTAACAGAACACCACAAACACTGAATGCCTCTGACAAACGATACCTTACAAGAAGCAAAAAGCCAAGAGCCTGGGAGAAATGTTTGCAACAGGCGTGACAGAGACTTCAGGATCCATAACAAGTAAAAAGCTACTGCAAATAAACAAGAAAAATGACGAACAGTCTAAGAGGAAACTGGTCAAAAGCTTTGAACCAGCATTGAAGAAAGTGCCAATGATGGGAAGACACACATATATATATTCGACCTCTCTGGTAATCAGGCAGAATTTAACGAAAGACGTGAGATCAGACAGCAAGAAGGCTGCAAGCGAGCAAGTGGGCCCCTACGTTGCTGCAGGGTACAAATCAGCACACGCTACGTGGAGAACAATTTGGCCGAACCTATCAAATGACCTTTTGCACAGATTTTCCCTAGATTTTACCAGAACGAAGTATGGTATGATCGTATCCGTGACCCAGCAAAGCCAAAACAATTCTATTTTCAGGGGCTCCTGGGTGGTTTGGTTGGCTAAGTGTCTGACTTCGGCTCAGGTCGTGATCTCACAGTTCACGGGTTCGAGCCCCGCGTCGGGCCCTGTGCTGACAGCTCGGAGCCTGGAGCCTGCTTCGGATTCTGTGTCCTGCTCTCTCCGCCCCTTCCCCACTCATGCTCTTTCTCTCAAAAATGAATAAATGTTAAAAATATTCTCTTGGGGCGCCTGGGTGGCGCAGTCGGTTAAGCGTCCGACTTCAGCCAGGTCACGATCTCGCGGTCCATGAGTTCGAGCCCCGCGTCGGGCTCTGGGCTGATGGCTCGGAGCCTGGAGCCTGTTTCCGATTCTGTGTCTCCCTCTCTCTCTGCCCTTCCCCCGTTCATGCTCTGTCTCTCTCTGTCCCAAAAATAAGTAATAAAAAAAAAAAAATTCTCTTTTTGTGCATACATGGATATAATTTTATAGAATCACACGTGGAACTTAATGGAATCATTCACACTGACCTGCAGTGACAGCTACTTGGCAGGGAAAGGCATGGGTCTGAATGGAGAGCAAAGGTCAAGGGCAATAGTCACGGTGTTCTGGTGTCCTTATGCACTGTATCTATGATTCACAGCAAGAAAATGGTCCTTTATTACTTGTACAAAAAATGGTTTAAAAAAATTCTTTTTAGGGGCGCCGGAGTGGCTCAGTCGGTTAAGCGTCCAACTCCTGATCTTGGCTCAGGTCATGATCTCACGGTTCGTGAGTTCGATCCCTGCATCGGGCTCTGTGCGCACAGCATGGAATCTGCTTGGGATTCTGTGTCTCCCGCTTTCTCTGCCCCTCCCGTGCTCACGTGTTCTCTCTCTCAAAATAAACAGACTTAAAAAAAAATTCTTTCTAAAGGTTTGGGGAGAGGAAATTAGTCCTCACGTGCTTGTTTCCGCCCCATTTTAACGGGGAGGACTGCCCCCCCCCCCAACTGGGTTGTCATGACGGTCAGTGAGTGATTCCATCTGCTTAAAAGCACAGTAGGTGCTCGGCAAACGTTACCAACGCGACAGGGCCATATGCAAGACCTGCCTCTCGTCACAGGGACAGAAAGACGTGGGCTATTTCGCATCAGACACCCAGGTGTGATCCCTGCTGCGCACCCCCCCCCCGTCCCCCATACCCACCCAAGGAGCCGGCAAGCCCCATTTCCTCTGCCTCCTGTCCCTAAGATCTGGGTTCTCACCAGGCTTTAGGGAAGACGAACGTTCTGGTACCTGCGTCCCTATGTGCTAGGGAGGGACACACAGAGGAAGAAGCCGCCTCCAGGAGGGAGTCAAGCCACACACAAGGCCCAGGGTGTTGGTCAGAGGTGTTTTATTGCAGGGAGGGGGCTCTGGCATCCCGCGGCGGCTATAACCTGGGGACAGAGGAAAATGGTCAGAAGGTTTGAATCAGCACAGAAGAAAGTGCCAGTGAGACGAAGACATACTCAACCTCTGGTAACTGGGGTGTAACTGGGGCCTGAGGGTGCACGAGGGGAGGGAGGGCCCCATGGCCTCACTCGCTTGACACCCCCCAACTCGTTTGGGCCCTTCCATCTCCCTTTGGGGCCTCTCCCCGCCCCAGCTCTGGGTTCAAGTGCATCTGGGGGGCTGCCCTC
The DNA here is from genome assembly GCF_014898765.1 of Herpailurus yagouaroundi. Classification (NCBI taxonomy): domain Eukaryota; kingdom Metazoa; phylum Chordata; class Mammalia; order Carnivora; family Felidae; genus Herpailurus; species Herpailurus yagouaroundi. The sequence continues at coordinate 4,177,910 of NW_024412451.1, read as the reverse complement.
CCTGGGTCTGGCCAAGGGCTCGTTCTTATTTAAGCAGGTTAGAAGTGTTTCTGTCACAGCCGAGGGACCAGTCTGCCTGGCAGGGGAAGGGGACGGCCACTCACTGGATCTCGCGGAACGCTCGCCTCTCCACGAGCTTCACTTTGTACTTGCGCTTGAACCTGCACAAGGGAAGGGAGAGGTGAGTAACCGGCAAGCCCGCCAAGCGCAGGGAGTTTCCCGACACCCTTGCTCCCCCCGCCAGCCCCGAAGCCTCACTTGGCTCTCTCCCGAGGCTCGATCATGTTTCTTTTCTGGAAGCTCTTGAACCGGTCGCGGAGGATATTGCCTTCGGGCTGCGGGACACAGAGAGGGAAGCCTCAATGGGGGGCCCTCTGACCTCTCCACGGGGCTCAGCCTGGCCCTCAGCTGGGGGGGGGTGGCGTGTACGGATGCACAGACCCGGGCTGGGTGTGCAGGGATCAACGGGAGGGAAGGAGAGGGCACGCCAGGCAGGGGCGGAGGCCAGGGTGCACGGTTGGCACACTACTGAAGCAGAGCCGGTCGGAGCCCCGAGGTGGGCCAAACTGTGCGGTGCCCATGGCTGTAGTGAGAAGCCGAGGCCCGCTGGGAACCACGGCAGGCTCTGAGCCAGCGAGGGACAAGGCCCGTTCCGGGCTTTAGGGAGATCTCTCTGGCACTGAAGAGGGGGAAAGGCGGGGGGGGCCAGGAGACCAGGGGCTGGGAGGAAAGGCCTTCTGAGGGTCACAGGCTCAAACCCCCACACCAGCCGGCCCCTCACCCCCGAGGACCCCGTGCCCTCAGCCCCCAGGCATCAGCCCAACCGGCCCATCCCGGGGGCAGCCATGATGTCGCCCACAGCCCCTGGGGGCACGGGGAGCAAGGATGGGATCATCACCGGGCACGGGGGCCCCCCTACAGCACGTCACCCCACGTGGGCAAGTACCTTTAGGGTCCTAAGCGAGTCAGCGAGCTCCGAGCTGAGCTGCACGTCGATGTCGGGGTCCTGATACCTGGAGAACACGGGCGGGGGGCGTTCAGAGGATCCGCCTTGCCCAGGGCAGAGCCCAAGGGCCCCATTCGGGCAGTGGGCCTCGGAGAACGTGGGGCTTTGTGGGGGAAGAAGATGATCTCCCGGGAGGCCCCCCGCCCTCACCCCCAGCCCGGCGGGCCTCACTTGAGCCGCCCCAGCCTGCGGGGCCTGTCTGCCTCGGCCAGTCTCCGCGCCTGCCGCTGCTCCTGCCGCCGCGCCAGCTCCGCCAGTCGCCTCGCCACCTGGGCCCTGATCCCACGCAGCCTGAAGAGCTCCTGGTGCCGGAGCCGGGCGGCCCGCACGGCGGCCTGCTGCACTCGCTGCGGGAGGGCCGGGCGGGTCGGTCAGGGGCGGGCACGGTGCCGTCCCCGGGGGACCTTCCCTCCACCGGGCGGCCCCCTTCACAGCAGCTGTCTTCGAGGCCCCCCCTCCTTACCCACGGGTGGCCCACAGATCCCACCCCCCAAGTATCAGCACCAGGGCAGCACGGACTTGATCCCCACTGCATCCTGAGCCCAAGTGGTGCCCGGAGGGAACCAGGAAACTGGTCTCGACTGACCAGAGCTGTGAGGACCGCAGACAGCACAAAAAAGCAGGCCGGGGGGTCAGAGAAGGCGGGCCGTGAGCACGGGAACAAGCAGGCCGCGGGTGGGAGCCACCAGGCCGCGGGGGCAGGAGAGGCCGGGGCCTGCGGTGCTCACCATCTTCCGGGCGGCCTTCTCCCGCCGCCGCTGCTGCTCCGTCTTCTTCTCCACGGTGGCCGGGCGCGCGGCCACGACCGAGGCCTCAGCTCCCTCGGCCTGCTCCCCTCCAGCCTCGGGCCCCTCGTCCTGGCCCTCGCCCGACTCCCCCTCCCCGTCGGACTCCTCCAGCAGCCCCTGGCACATCTCCTGGAATGTAGACTCCTGGCGGGGGGGGGGGGGGTGGAAAGGACAGGAAGTGGGGTGTCAGGGGCCGGGCACCCCGAGGGCCAGGCCGGTGGGCGGGGCCGGGGAAAGGAGCAGGCGGGGCGTGGGCTCACCTGGGTGGCAGCCTGCTCCGGGCTGGGCAGGGCCAGCTGCCGCTCCAGCCTCTCTGCCTGCTTCTGCCGCTGCAGCTCGACCTCGTGGGCCGCCAGGAGCAGGGTCTGGAGAGGAAGGGGTGGAGGTGAGGACCCGGGCCACCCCCGGGCCACTCCTGGGAGTCACAGACAGACCAGGCCCTCTCACCTCCCATCGGCGCCCCCAGCGCCCAGCCCCTCTTCCCCTCCAGGGTCTCCCCAAGCAGCCAGGAGGGACTCTGCTCCCAAACCACCCTCCGCTCTTTGAAGGCCGGCCGGGTCCCTGCCCACGGTAAGGTTTCATTTACGTGACACACAGAACAGGCGATCCTGTAAAGAGATCTGCGGGAAGGACAGCGGTGGCCGCCTAGGGAAGACGGGGCAGGGGCGGGGGGTGATGGCTGACGGGCGCCCTACTCTGTCAACGTTCTAAAAACCCTGAGACCGCGCCAGAAGCGGGCGAGTCCTGAGGCTGAGGGCTGTCTCTGCAACACCGTCGGGCAAAGAGCCAAGACAGACTGCTCTTCCCAGGTCCCCCCCCCAGCGCCCACGTCAGGCCGGACTCAACGACCGCGGCCACAGGCCCCTCTGCTCGCGAGCAGCCTCGCCCCACTAATGCTCGCTGTGACGAGGCCTCTGCACCTACAGGTGAGGACCCCGCTCTCTCCATTCCCGGGGGGCCACGAGACACCCTCTCTTCGTGAACGAGGCTGAACCGCACCCGCCCGCGTGTCCCGCATCTACCGGACCTGCATTTCTCTCCGGGAACCTGTGCTCTCCCGGGGGACAAAGGGCTCGTCCCCCGTCCACGACCCCCGCGGTTAACAGACATCTGCGTGACAAACGGGGACTCTCACAGCCAGGTTCTCCTGTTGCTAAACTATCCTAGGCCTTAGAGAAATCTCGCTGGTCAGACTGCTCACCGTTCACTGAGACCTTTTGCGCCCGTCCCGTGGACCGTCCCCCAAAGGTGGCCTGGTCTCGTGTACCTCTGGGTCTTTGTACATGCTGTTCCTGAAACACCCATTCCCCTCTTCCCGTGGCACACTCCTCCTCAGACATTTGGTCGAAGCTCTGATGTCCCCCTCCTCCAGGAAGCCCTCCCTGACCCCCAAGTCTGGATTTGGCAACCCCTCTGGGTCATCACTGTCTGGGAATGGGTCCGTCCCCCCACCCCCACCGGACCACAAGCCCCAGGGGGGCAGGCCGGGGGCTGCCTCAGTCCCTGCTGACTCCCCAGCAGCGGTGGGCACAGAGGAAGCGCCTGGTGAGGGCACCAACCAAGCGGCCAGGCGACGACGGAGGAGGGACCCCCTCAGGGCCGCGTACCTGGTGGTCCTCAAAGGACGGGTTGTAGGAGGCCCCGGCGGGCGTCACCTCCACGGCAGGGACCTGGGAGGGCTTGGCGTGCAGATGTGGCGGCCGCTGGAGGAGGACAAGGCAGGATGAAGCCCGGGAGCCCAGGACCCGAGAGCTCACAAGCCGGTGCGGGATTCCTGGCTCAGAAGATGGCAGGGGCCTCAGCAGCACCCACAGCCTTCACACCGGGAGGGGCCTCTGCGTCCGGCATCCAGAGCAACAGACACTGGCTACCCACCCGCTATGCTACCCTCGGGAGCCACGTCCCCAGGACGAGCAAGTGCCCTGCAGGCAGGGGCTGTGCCTGCCTTCCCTGAGAAAAGCCCCTGTGACCCCCGAGGGGGGCAGCAGTTGCGGAAGCACAGGGTACACGGCACCTGTGGCTGACGCCTGCAGCAATGTTGGCAGAGGGCGCGAGGCTGTCTGACCTGCCTCTGACCTGCATCGCTCAGAGCAGGGCGCGGGTGACATGGGGCTGACGGAGACCCCTAGTGTGGCCCTGGGCCCTGTGGGAGCTCGTGACAAAGGCGGGAGGTGGTTGCCTGGGTGGCGCGGTCCGTTAAGCACCTGACTCTTGGTTTCAGCTCAGGTCGTGATCTCCCAGTTCGTGGGTTCAAGCCCCGCATCAGGCTCTGGTCTGACAGCTTAGAGCCTGCTTGGGATTCTGTCTCCCTCTCCTTCTCTGCCCTCCCCCGCTCGCACTCTATCTATCAAAAATAAGGAAACATTTAAAAAAAGAAAGGTCCACACAGACGGAATCTGAAGGCAGAGGCCGTCAGTCTCCAGCAGAAGCCCGGGGGGAGCCCTGGAAGAAGCCCTCTGGCTCCCGCCCTCTCCCCACACCCACCGCCCGCGGGTCCCAGGGTTTCCGCCCAGGGGTGTCTCGCCTCCATCCCTGTACCTCCCACCCCCACACGCCACAATCCCACCTCCAGACCTGAACGTGGCCCCCACCTCTCCCGCACGAAACCACTCAAAATAAAACTCTGAAACCTGAGTGGTGCTCCCTCCCGCCAGGCCGGCCTCCTCCCCAGCCTGCTGCACGAACCCACCCTGGTGTCCCCCAGTTCCTTGCCCCCCATCTAGGTACAGCTGCCACCCCCAGTTAACTGGCCAACACCGGCTTCTTTTCAGTGACCTTTGCTCATCTCCCCGGGGCACCTCCTGCTGACCGCCAGCCTGCTCTCTCCTCCGGTTCAGAGGCACCAGGTTCCCGCACGTGGGGTCTTGGCCACAGGCAGAGACTGAGGAGCCAGGGCCCCTGTGCAGAGCAGCTCCTAGCACCCCAGCCCTCCCCCGAGCAGTCGCCCAGGACGCCCTGCTGCCGCGGCCTCACCTTCACGCCTTTCTTCTTGGTCTGCTCCAGGAAAAAGGCGTCCTGGCCAGCCAAGGGTCGGTCCAGGAGGTCTGTGGAGGCAGTGAGGGGTGGCTGCTGGGGGCTTTCCAGTGTGGCCCGAAGGGCTCCCTCTGATCCCTCCCCCTTCACAAAGAGAGCACCGAAGCACACACGAGAAAAGGACTGACTCGGGCTCCAAGGGATCTTGAGTGCCAGGCAAAAGAGCATATGGAGAGATCCAGAAAGCAGAAGGGAGCCAAGGCTGAGGGGCACAGGGTGCCCTCAGGAAAGGAAAGCCACTTCCAGATGCTGAACTCTGCTGCGGATCACCAAACACACACTTGCAGAGCGGTTCTCTTAAACACTGTGCTCTTGTGCGGTGCACAACCTGCACGAATGGGCATGGCAGCCCAGTCCCCACCCACAAGTGACAGCAAGGGTACTACTCACTGTCTTTGGCCCAGAGGTCATAGAAAGGCCGCTCAACGGTGTCTTGGGGCCCGGGCTTGGCTTTGACCGCAGGAGGGTTCCGAAGCCGGGCCTGTGCCTTGCGCACCTCCCGGGGCAGCTCGCCCTGCTTGGCCAGTTTCTCCCATAGCTGCTCCTTCCGTTTGAGCTTTCTGGCATTGGGGACCTGGTGAGCAAGGACACTGGGGCGAGGAGAAGCAGCAAGTTGGAGTGGGTGAAGCAGAGGCCTGGCTCCTCCCAGTCGGGCTCCCCCACAACCCCCTGCTCAGCAGCCCCCGTCCCAAGCACCCTCTCCAAGGCGAACGTCCTCGTGGATCCTCCTACACCTCCTGCCTAGCTTGAGCCCATCTCCCCAGGTCCGTCTCCAGCCCAGGCGTCTGCCCTGACCAGAGCCAACGACACAACGGCCTCTGCAGCCCTCGCCCTACAGGTCTCCTGGGCAGCTCAGCCGTCACCTCAAAACAGACCTCAGGTTTGCTCCCACAGCCACTCCTCCCATATCCCCACCTCAGGAGCCGCCCGCTGTCCACTCCATCACCGGTCCAACCTCCCCTCCTTCAGACCTGTCACCAAGCCAGCCCGATGGGCCTCCGGATGGCCCCCCTCCACCCCGAGGTCCTGGCCGGGCCTGGGCCCTGCACTTGCCTGCCTCGGCCACCACACCCCAGCCTGCACCTCGCTTCCCCCAATCTGCCCCCCCAAAGCCACAGGCCGCGCCCCGTTCCTCTCCTCCAAGTGACCCTCACCTGCCCCACCCCCCGGAACTCCTCAGGGCCAGAAAGCGAGTGGCAGCTGCTGTGAAGACGGAAAGACGGCTCCGGGGGTGGCGGGACACTCACTCTTTGGGGACAGGGACCTTGGACGTGTTCTCTAGGACGAGGTCAACGCGAAGGGGTTTCTTGAGTAGAAGTGACCTTTTCTGGCTTTTGGTTCTCTTCTTGTTCAGCTCTGGGAGTGGAAAGGAGAGGAACCCAAGGCTCAGGCCTCCTTACTTCCCGACCCCCTCACCCCAGCACACACATGGCGGGGGGGGGGGAGGGGGGCGACCCCAGGCTTCTACCTGAGGACAGACGTGCCCAAGGTGTCCAGGCTCCGACCACCCCCACCCCCATTTCCCGGGCAGCCCTGTGCTGGGAGCAAAGAGTCAGACCCACAGCCCTGCCCACTAGAGGCTTCCGGACAAGGCACAAAAAACGGCCACAAAAACAGAAACGCTAAGGAGAAACAAGGCAACCAAGTGACAAGGAGACTCAGGGCCCAAAAGAGCTGACCCTCAGCACGACAGTTTTCTGCCTTTTTCGACTGAGCGTGAAAGGCAAGAACCCCAGGACAAAAGATACTAGGGCAGAACCCACACCCTTCCGTTTTCTAAGCTCCTTCACAACACAGACTTCGCTCATCTCTGCTCCCACAATGAGAACACGGACGCCTACCTCCACGATCGTCTGGAAAGGTAATCGCTATTTTTTAAAATTATTTACTGACAGTGCGCATGAGTGTGGGGGGGGGGGGAGGACAGTGGAGACAGAGAGACAGAGAGAGACAGAGAGAATATCCCAAGCAGGCTCTGCGCTGTCAGCGCAGAGCCCGATGAGGGGCTCGATCCCACGACCCGTGAGATCCTGATCTGAGCCAAACTCAGAAGTTGGACGCTTAACCTCCAGAGTCACCCAGGCACCCTGAAAAAGGAATTATTGCAACACAGACACGGCGATCACCTGGGAAAGCCCATGATCGCTACTATCGTCACCCACCCAGCCTTTTTTTTCTCTCCCTTGTGTCCCCAGGACCTGAAACCGAGAGCCACGAGTCAGTCAGTCACGTGCCGTTGGGATTGCTGTCGCACTGGAATGGAGCCTGTAAGCCACAGCTAGACTGACAGGCCACGAACAGTGCCTATACGTTTCCTTTTTGGTTTCTGTACATAACGTTTTTTTAACGTTTATTTTTGAGAGAGAGAGAGAGAGACAGAGAAAGTGCACACCAGCACGCAAACAGGGGAGGGGCAGAGGAGAGGGAGACAGAGAATCAAAGCAGGCTCCGGGCTCACAGCAGAGAGCCTGATGGGGGGGGGGCTCAAACTCGCTCACTGTGAGATCCTGACCTGAGCTGAAGTTGGACGCTTAACCAACTAAGCCACCCAGGCGCACCTAGCTTTCTTTTTCAAACCGAAAGCAGGGGCACCTAGGTGGCTCAGTCCGTTGGGTGTCTGACTCGGGCTCAGGTCATGATCTCGGTTTGTGGGTCTGAGTCTCGTGTCCGGCTTTGCGCGGACGGCGTGGAGCCTGCTTCGGATTCTCTGTCTCCCTCTCTCTCTGCACCCCACCCCATGCACGTTAAAAAAAAAATCTTTTTTTTTTTTTTTTGGTAAATCTAAAGCAGGACCTATAAACTGCTCCTCCTCTGTTCCCAGAGAGACTTCATACTGGCCACAGGAGGCCTTTGCGACCACCCTAGGGCAGGTCCTGACCTCCCCTCGCTGTTCACACACCAGGTCAGCTCACTTCTGTGAGCATCGATCGCTTCGACATCATCATCTCTCACTTGCTCAAAGGTTCCTGCACCTCAAAGCAGAGCCCTCCCTCTTTTGCTTTCGCCGAGACAGCTCCTCTCATATTCCTCAGAACAGAGCCGGGGACTGGACTCCTACGTGCTCCCCGAAGGCATCCTGTTGTGCTCATAAAAGCAGACCCCTTCGCTTGTTTCCTAGCCCTTCCTTAAAGCAGACGTCTACTCCTGGTCTGCTTTTCTCCTTACTGACGGGAAGCCTGCTGCGCACTCCCGGAACCCCTAACTCACCTCTCCAGCCCTTTCCGCACCACCCTGCCTTTTGGCAGATAAAGGCGCGCAGATTAGCACGAGCTTCTTACCTACTCATCAGAGCAGATCTGCTTATTCTTATTAAACCGCATCTTACAAAAAAGTCTCCTCCCTTAACAGCAAGGCTTTGACTTTGCCTTTCTGCAAGTTAACGAGAGCCCTGCTACTTTCCGTCTCCTCTACTCAGGGGCAGACCCCTACCGGTCTCTCCGTGCATGGAGAGCTGGGATGCCTCAGTATCTTTAGCTTCCTTTCTTTTTTTTTTTTTTTAATTTTTTTTTCAACGTTTATTTATTTTTAGGACAGAGAGAGACAGAGCATGAACGGGGGAGGGGCAGAGAGAGAGGGAGACACAGAATCGGAAACAGGCTCCAGGCTCCGAGCCATCAGCCCAGAGCCCGACGTGGGGCTCGAACTCACGGACCGCGAGATCGTGACCTGGCTGAAGTCGGACGCTTAACCGACTGCACCACCCAGGCGCCCCTTTAGCTTCCTTTCTGTACGGTCCAGGTCCTCTTGTTTACGGCAAAGCCTCTTTCTAGCAGATGTCTGCCATCCGAGCCATGATATTAACAGAGACTCTCGAAAAGGCTGAGACAGGGTGACAAGGACCCAGCAGGCGCCGCTGAAAGCTCCTTACCTTTTTGCTTGGTGCCGGTGTCCACGAAGAAGAGTTTCTCATCGGGGGCCTCGGATACCAAGCCACTGGGAGACGGGAATGCAGGAGGTCAAAGATGTTGGGAAGGATGCAAGCTGCCGGGGGGTTAACCTCTCTGGGACCCAGCTTTCCCCCACTGTTTGGCTCGTTCAAGCACCTTCTTCCCGCCATGCGTTCCCTCCAGGCTAAAGCCTTTCCCTTCGCTTTACATAACTTGCTACTGAACAGACCGCAAAACTTAAAATATTAACCTAAGGTAGGTGCGTGGGTCGTTTTTACACTACAGCTACTAGTAATTTACCTGAATCCTAACTTCACACTGGTGGTCCTACACCCAGTAATCTTATCAGTCCCCCAACCTCCCGCCCAGAGTCCCCAACTTCCCCAGAGGTGCCCGAAAAGGACGCTCCCAGGCCCCCAGGAGTCCCCCCCGCCCCAAGCACGCTGGGCCTCGCACCCCGCCACGCGGAACGGCGCCCGGCTCCCGGAAGTCCCGCCCCACGCACCCGCTCGTGCGCTCCTGCAGCCGCACGTCTTCCAGGAACTGGTCGACCTCCAGCCCCAGCGGCTCCTGAGCGAGCCGCCGCCAGCCTCGCTTTTTATTTCTTGGGCCTCGCCGCCGCCGCCTCAGCGCCGGGTCCACCGACGTGGGCCGCAGCCCCAGAAAGCCGGAATCGGCCTCATTTTTCGAGCGCCGTCCGCCGCCGCCGCCACTGCCTCCCGGCGCCATCTTGGCAAAGGAAGTATTCGGCCGCGAGCGCCCCTCAAAGCGGATTTGTGGCATGCGCGCGCAGATCTCCCGCCCCCTCCCATGACCTACTTCCTGTTGCCTCCATCTTGGTAAAGTGGCTGGAGCGGCAAAGGGGCGGAGATAAGGGGTAAATGTCTCCTCCCTCCTATGCAAATTCCTCTCGTCTGTGGGTCGTAGGTTCGCGGCTCTAACCCTAGGCAAACGCCTTTCCGGCTGCCCAGGAATTTTTTTTTTTTTAAGTCTGCGTGTATTTTTAATTTTTCTTATTTAAAAATTGTAAAGCTTATTTATTTTGAGAGAGAAAGGCAGGGAGGAGCAGAGAAAGAGAGAGAGAGAGAGGAAGAGAGAGAATCCAAGCAGGCTCCACAGTCAGCACAGATCTGGCCCGATGTAGGGCTCAAACTCAAGACCTCTGAGACCATGACCTGAGCTGAAATCAAGAGTGGGCCTCTTAACGGACTGAGCCACCCAGGCGCCCCTGTATTTTGTTGATTATCTTTAATACAGTTTTCTTTAAAAAGAAAGAACCGTGGATGGCAGATTGGGCAGAAGGCACACCCTGGTCTCAGAATGTTTGGCCTTTCAGTGTTCTGATTCCCAAATCTTGGAAATCCAACAGCTTTCGGAATGTCGAGGGTGGGAGCCCAGAACCTCGTTTGCGAGGAGTGTTCGAAACATACTGTTAGAAGTGCAGGCTCCGAGGAATGCCTGGGTGGCTCGAGTTAAGCACTGGACTTGGGCTCCGGTCATGATCTCCAGGTTGGTGAGTTCAAGGCCCGCATGGGGCTCTGTGCGGACAGCTCAGAGCCTGGAGCCTGCTTTGGCTTCTGTGCCTCCCTCTCTCTGTGCCCCTCCCGTGCTCACGCTCTGTCTCTGTCAGAAATGAATAAACGTTTAAAAATATATATAAAAAGAGGAGCAGGCTCAGAATCCTTAATCTTGGACAAGCTGCTTAGCTGTGTCTCACTTTCCTCATCTGTGAAATAGGGATAACGGTACATCTGCCTTATAAATTGTTCAGGAGGCGAAAGGAGATCATTAAACGCACGTCTGGCGTCTAAACATTAGCTACGGTTACTGCCTCGCCCCCTGGGACCTCGTCTTAGCATCAACTGATCTTTGCTGTTTACGAATAAGGAAGGAAGCTCGGAGGCCCTTGCGCGCTGGCAACCGTTCCTCGGATTCAGAGCCTCACACGGGCCGTTCGGGAATGGAAAAGGAAGAAAGGACAGAGAGGGAGGGCGCCCCGCCGGGGGCGCACGGCGGCGTCCAGCTGGATCCTTGCGCTGGGCGTGGGCAGGGTGACCTGCCCCGGGGCCCTGAGCCTCTGCGCCCGGGGCCGCCCGCGGGCCTCGCACAGGGGTCTCCGCGCGCAGCCCGCGCAGCTCCCGTGTGGCCGCCAGGGGGCGCTGGGGGGCCGCGAAAGCGGGGCGAGCGCGCGTGGGCGGGAGGAGCGCGCGGCCAGCGTGTCCCGGGCGCCGTGGGTGTGGTCTGGGCGTGTGTCGGGGGTTCAGCCCGCGGGGTCTGCGGCGGAGCCAAGGCCAAGTCCCCCGGGCGTGAGCGCGCGGGCCCACGCGCGCGCACAGGCTGGTCTTTGGGGGCAGCGTCCCCGCCTCTCCCCCGGGACCCCGTGTGTCCCTGGCGTTACGTGACGCGAGGGGCGTACCAGGCTCTGCACGCCAGCGCTCGGGGCGGAGGGGCGGAGGCCCCGAGGTGCCCAAGCCCGCGCGCACACAGCCCCACGCCCCGCGGCTTGGTTCCCAGGCCCCCGCGGCGGGAGGTGGGAGGGAGGGATGTCCCGGAGGGAGGGCCCCACAGTCACTTTTCTTCGGAAAATATGTTGGTCTGGCCCCCAGCCCGGGGCCTGAGTCATCAGGCTCCGCTGAGTTGAGTCACGGCCTCCTCCCGCCCCGCCCCGCCCCGCCCCGCCCCTGAGACCTTGGAGGGGACACCCCCACCCCCGCTCAAGTCCCACCCAGGGCTCTCCTTCCCCGGGGCTCGGAGTGGGGGGAGAGCGATCCCCCTTCTCCCCCCACCCCCCCCCCACACACACACAACCCGTCCCAAGACAGCCTGACTCCCACGTGGAAAGAAGCCTTGACTTTATTCGCTCTGTGGGGACGCCGTTTGCTGTTCGGTTCCCGGGCACCTCCCAGGCATGGGGCGGGGGACGGGCAATGGGGAGGAGGGGGATCCCAGCGAGCACCCTGGAGGGGGGGGCATCGTCCCCACCTAGGTCACCCTTCCCCATCTTTCCCGTGGGGTCCCCCCACCAGGGCCAAGCACTAGTCTGAGGTGAAGACACGGAAAGGTGGAGGTGGGGGGGGGGGGGGGGGGGGGGGGGGCGGCGGCACGGGAGCGGCCCTTTTAAGGAAGAGGAGGGAGGGTTGTAGCACCAAGAGCCCCTCCCCCTCCCCCACGCACCCCCTTTGAAACGGGGACTAAAATAAAGCCCCGGGGCCTTTATAGCTGGTAGGGGCTCTACTTAAATACGGGCTGATGGCAGAGAGGGCAGCCCCCCCCCCGGTCACCCTAAAATTCAGGCCACCAGCCTCGGGGAGCTCGGGGGAGGGGGCGGGCAGGCTGAGTTTTCAAACCAGGGCAGGTGGGCCGAGGGCAAAAAGACCTCGAAGGGGGCACGGTACGGGTGAAGCCAGGATCCAAGGGGCTCTTCGGTGGCCTAAGAATCCTTATTAAAGCAAGGGGTGTGGCTAGAACCGGGGGGGGGGGGGGGCTGAAGAGGGGTCCGTCTGAGCAAGGAGGTTGGGTCTCCCGCTCCGAACTCCCCGTGGTCCCAAGGCCTGAGAACATGATAGAGTGGGGGGGGGGGTGGGCTGTCCTTGTCTGGATGTCAAGAAGTGGGGCCAGGGGGACTTTCCCTTGGTTATTTCGAACAAATGGCCGTGGAACTATGGAGAGAGGCGAAGATTTCCTGCCCAGAATCGGGGATCAGACTGGTTAGGGCCCCGTGTGTGTCTGTGTCACAGTGCAGGTGCTCTGTCCTGAGAACGTCAGCCCCCCCCCCTGAGGGCAGATCCATGTGTTCTGCTCTCTGCTGTAACCCCCAGGGCCTGGAGGAAGCTCTGTGCCTTCAAACATAGTAGGTGCTCAATAAATACTTGAATGGCCCACCATCGAATCGATGCCTCTGTGTGTGTGTCTGTGTGCATGTGTTAAGGTCGGTGTGATGTGCCTAAGTGTAGGCGAGGGTAGTGGTGCAAAGGCCGGGCAGGGTAAGCCTTGCCCCTCCCCTGGTCCCCACGGTCCGGCGGTGGCGGGTGGAGAGACCCCCATCCTTACGGCTGGGAGGGTGGGCAGGCAGCGCGTGTGGCAGGCTGGGGCGGGGGCGTGCGTGAGGGCGAGTGGGAGGGAGGGCCTGCAGGCAGTGGCCGGCTCACTCTGCAGAGCCCTTGTGACGTCGCTTGGAGGGTGGCACCAGGCGACGGGGCAGGTTGGTGGGCAGCCCGTGGCCCTCCAGCTTGGCCTCGATGAGGTGGCTGGCCAGGGCGAACTCCTCGTCATCCAGCATGCCATCCCGGTCGACGTCGCTCAGCTTCCAGATGCGCCCCAGCACCGAGTTGGGGAGCTTGGTGCCCACCATCCAGGTCTTGGCCTTGGTGCCGCTCAGCTTGCCATCGGCCGGCACCAGGTTGTAGAAGATCTCGTCGTACTTGGACTTGTCCTTGGTCACCACCCACTCGGCCTCGTCGTCCGAGCCCTCCTCGCCGTCCTCCAGGGCCTCATCGGGCCCCCGCTCCACGAACGGGCCCATGTGGGTGCCCTCGAAAGCGCCGCCCTGCACGCCCACCTCAGTGTTCTCCAGCTCCTCCTGCCGCAGCAGGGGCATGAGCTTAGCGATGTCATGGGTCAGCATCTCGTCAAGGGCCTCCAGCAGCTTCGGCTTCAACGAGTGGAATTTGGTGAAGTCGTGAGCCATCAGCAGCTCCTGTCGGGGGAAGGGGAGAAATGGGGGGGGGGCGATACTGGGAAGTCAGGGGACATCATCCTCCCGGGTCCCCAGCCCCACCTGTCACCAGGACACTTGGGCAGCTCAAGTGGATGCTGCATAAGAATTCAGATACGTGTGCCACGCTTTCCACTAGGGCATCACCCCTCAGAAGACACTTGGGCAGCGGGGTCCCGGAGGCCCTCCCCCCTCCCCGTGTCAGGTGTACCCCCAGAATCACTGGGCGGTAGGGGGGCTGGGGGGGCCCCTCCGATGACTCAGCGCACCCCTGGGTCTGCCCACCGTCCGTGGCACCCCTAGCTGCAGCCACCCAGCACCCCCACCGTTCTGCAAGCTAAGAAAATTCAGTTCCCACTGCTCGGTTGGCTCTGTTAACCCGCTTCTCAGAAACTCGCTGCCAAGTTTGGAGGTTAGGTCCGAGGTGGCCAGATCGCTGGGAGGTCCTGGGACCCCCTCCTCCCCCAAGAAGTCAGCGTGTGCTACAGCAGCCGTGGGGGTGGATTTGCGGTCCTGCTCCTTCCCACGTGGTAGCTCGAAGTCACCCGCACCAGGAGAGTCGCAGCAAAGACCGATCCATTTAATGGCACCACCGTCATTTCCGGAGCCAAGGTGGAGAGTCGGCCCGCTGATCTGGACATAGAGGGGTAGGGGCCCGGGCCCCAGGGCCAGGAGGCCCAGGTTCCAACTGGGTTCTGCCCCTTAGGAGCTGCGTGTCCTCGGGCGAGTGACTCCACCCCTCCGGGCCTCGGTTTCCAGATTTGTGAAAACGGAACCCTAACATTAGCACTCCCCTCATTTGGGGAATCGATTCATCTGGATAAGGTGTTCAAGACATGCTAACATAACCAACAGCTGCTGTGCATCTAGCCCAGCGGCTCTGGTTCCCAGCCAGGGGTGACGTTGCCCTTCCCCTGCGGACAGTTGGCAAGATCCAGAGACGTTTTTGATCGTTACAGCT
>NW_024412451.1:4162533-4163421 GCF_014898765.1 Herpailurus yagouaroundi | reverse complement strand
AGGTTGCTACTGACGTGCAGTAAGCAGGGGCCAGGAGGATGCACGGGACACCCCCGACCACGAACGCTCTGGCCCCCAATGTCAGCAGCGCTGAGGTCGGTCGAGACCTCGATCTAGCCCAAACTCCCGTTCACACGCTGTACCCAGGGGGCTGCAAGCACCGGCCGGTTCCGCACCCCCAGCAATAGATAAGTGCTGCCACCGTGCCCATTTTCGAGTGGAAGAAACCGAGGCTCAGAAAAGGGGACTCGCCCAGACTCTCGGAGGTTGCAAGCGGCCAGAACGAAATGCCCTGCACCACGATTCCTCAGGGGCTTGGGTGAGCAAACATCTCAGACCCAAAGGGCACCGGCTTTGAGTGTCAGCCGAATGCAGTCTCCAGACGGAGGCTCCGGCCGGGCCAGGGGAAGGGGGCGGGGTGAGCTAGTCCCCACCTCCAGGCCTGAGCCCGGACCTCTGTCCCCAGGTTCATCAGCAGTTCATCATCCACCCCAGGGCACGGCACCCGGACCCAGGGATCTCCCCAACGCTGGTTAATCCTAGGCCTGGACATGCCCGGGGAGCCCCAGTGTTCATTTGCCCCTTCTTCCTCACTCTGGCATCCCTTGGGCAGCAGGCCCCCTAGAGGAAAGACTACATTTCCTAGCTTGCAGCCAGCTGTGGTCACATGACTAAGTTCTGGCCAATTGGATACCAGCACGCGTTGCATCCACAACCCTAGAAAAACCCTTTTCCAAAAGACGGTAGTTACCTCTGCTTATTTAAATGTAAACTAGTTAAGGGGCCCCGGGGTGGGCGGGGGGAGGGGGGGGAGGGGGTGGTGCATGTGATGCTCAGTCACAGACGACGGAGCGTCTACTTCTCTCTCTCTCTCGCGCGCTCTCTCAC
>NW_024412451.1:4160059-4162433 GCF_014898765.1 Herpailurus yagouaroundi | reverse complement strand
GGGGAGGGGGTGGTGCATGGGTGGCTCAGACAGCGTAGAGCCTACTTAGGATTCTCTCTCTCTCTCTCTCTCTCTCTCTCAAAATAAATAAAAAACAAAGAAATAAATTTAGGGGCGCCTGGGTGGCTCAGTCGGTGAAGCGCCCGACTTCGACTCAGGTCATGACCTCGCGGTGCGTGAGTTCGAGCCCCGCGTTGGGCTCTGTGCTGACAGCTCAGAGCCTGGAGCCTGCTTTGATCCTGTCTCCTTCTCTCTCTGCCCCTCCCCTGCTCATGCTCTGTCTCTCTCTCTCAAAATAAACATTAAAAAATATTAAATTAGTTAAAATTAAATAAAACCTAAACTTTCAGTTTCAATGGGGCCAGCAGCTACCATATTGGACGGCACAACGTAGAACATTTCCAACATGGTAGAAGGTGCTATTGGATGGCACTGTTCTAGAAAAAAATCCTTAAAGAGAGTGTAGGCGTGCCTGGCTGGCTCAGTCCATACAGCATGTGACTCTTGATCGCTCTTGGGGTTGAGGTCAAACCCCACACCGGGTGCAGAGACTACTTAAAAATAAAATCTTAAAAAGAAAAGAGAGAGAGAGAGACTGTATCATTATCTTTCCCTCCCTTCTCCCTCACCTCTTCTTGCTGACTGGAATGCAGATGAAATGGCTGGAGTTTCGACAGCCATTCTGTACCATGTGGGGTTCTTGGAACCGGAAGCCAGACATGGAGGACAACTAAGAAGGGGACAGGGTCCCCGGCTCTGTAAAGCACCAAACCAGCCCTGGGCCACCTTCTAGGACTTTACGGAGAGAAGCCAACTTCCACCCTAACTACACCAGTTATTTGCGGTTTTCTCTTGTCTCGTCCTAACGCACAAAACCACGCTCTTACGGAACCGCGCGCAGGGGGCGTTCTCTGGAACCTGCCCTCCATCCCTCCGGTTTTCGAGGCCCCCACCCCCAAAGCCAAAAGCTGCCCCCTTCTGCCTCCCTCCTGGGCGACCTCCCACCTGCATTTTCTGGCAGTCGGGAAAGTCACCGGGCGATATGTGATGCTCCAGCTGAATCTTCGCAAAGATGACGGGCAACTTGAGGATTAACTGCTTCTTTTTGTTCTCCTTGCCAAACACGGAGGGCATCTCCTTCTTCAAGTAGCTGATGATGTACGCGTGTACCTGCGGGAAGAGAGTGCCTGCCTGAGCCCGCCAGGCCCCCGACCTACGGCTTCTTTCTTTATTTTTTTAACATTATTTATTTATTTTGAGAGAGGGAGAGCTGGGAGGGGCAGAGAGAGAGAGAGAGAGAGAGAGAGGGAGAGAGAGAATCCCAAGCAGGCTCCACGCTGCCAGCGCAGAGCCCGGTGCGGGGCTCGAACTCACGCACCGTGAGATCACGACCTGAACCCAAATCGCGAGTCGGACGCTCAACTGACGGGGCCACCCAGGCGTCCCCAGAGCTTCCGATTCACGAGCTCTTGCCTCCTGCGTCCGTCCCCTCTGCTGTCACTGCTTCTCTCCACCTCGGGTGCCACCGCCCCCATGGCACCTGTCGGCATCTCTCCCCCGCGGAGACACAGCAGGCATCCCCCTGGCCTCCCGGCTTCTCCTGCCCCTACAATCCCTTCTCCACGCAGCCCATGTGCCTACAAACTCTTTGGGGCCCTCAGTCATTTTTAAGAGTGCCATGAGCTCCTGTGACTGAAAGCTTTGAGAACCACGGCTCTCCATGATTTTGGCCGCTGGTGTTTCATCCGACATCCTCTCCCCGCCCCTGACCAACTCACCGTGTCAGTTTCCTCACCGGCCTTCCTTGTACCAGCATGCCAATCTTTCCCTGACCACAGGGCCTTTGCACATGCCGCTCTCTGCCTGCAATTCTGCCCCGATCTCCCCAAGCTGGGTCCCTCGACTTCCTTTCGATGCCACCCTCCTCCCAGAGGCCATCTTATGAGTAGCAGGTGCCCCAACTACCACCATCCAATTCTTTTCTAACTTCACTTCCGCGCCCCCCCCCCCCCCGCCCCCACAATGTCTATTGCACCTTATCGTTATTCTGCTTATCTGGTGGTTTGCTTACTGTGTCTCCTACCATCAGAATGTGAGTTCCAGGAGGGCTGGGACCTTATCTATTCCCTCTGTCCCCAGCACCACGGGCACAACGCGCCCAGAAAGCACTCACGAAATACTTGTGGAGGAAAGCAATGAACTTGGGAACCTTCTGATCTCCAGTCTCGTAAGTTATCAAAAAACAAACAAGGAGGGCAAAGGCATGAACCTTCCCAGTTTTTAACAGGAAGCTCAGTAATTAACTGCAAATGCTTCAATAAAAATAGAATACATCTGGAAAAAGACACAAGTGGCTCCTCACGGGGGGGGGGGG
>NW_024412451.1:4156169-4159959 GCF_014898765.1 Herpailurus yagouaroundi | reverse complement strand
GGGGGGGGGGGGGGCTGCCTCCAGGGAAGATGCCCCGGGAGCTGATGGGTGGGATCAGGGACGGGAGGGGACACGTTTAACTGAGCTTAAATGCTCCGCCATGAGATGGTCTCAACTGTTCAACGGAGAACACTGGTTTTCAAGTTCTCTTCATGAATCATAGGTTTAGAATGCTAACAATTTTGGCGGCCCCTGGCTGGCTCTGAATCCTCATGACCTCCACCACCACTCTGGCTCCTCCAGCCACCCCGGGCTCCTTGTTCAAGCCTGTCCCTGCCCCAGGGCCTTTGCACTTACTGTTCCCTCCGCCCGGTAGGGCCTCCCCCACACCTCCACTCTTTCCCTCCTTCATTCAGGTCTCTGCTCAGTAGCACCTCCTCAGGGAGGCCCTCCCTGACCTCCCTAAAACCAGCCCCTCACCAATCTCCTTTCCTCTGCTTCATTTTCCTCCGCGGTCCTTATCGCATAAGCTACTATCGCCTCACTTGTTTAAGATCCACTTCCCCACCGAGACGTGATTCTACAAGAAAACAAACAAACATCATCTGGTTGATCCAGAGGTGACCCCATCTGGTGCTGTAACCCCGGGGGGCCCGGAAAAGTGCGGAAGCCCGTTGTAGGTGCTCGGTGGCTGTCTGTCGAACGAACGTCACTGAGTCGCCGCAGAGAAGCTTGGGAAGAAGGCTCAGGGCCCCTTGGGCTCTTCGGAATCAGACCCTCCCAAGATCTCGGCCTCAAGTATCAGAACGGGGAGCTCGCCCCCTTCGAGCAGCGATCGCTTCCACCAAAGGGCAGAGCCAGGTGAGGCGATACGATACAGACGGGGAAACCGAGGCACCGAGGGGTAGTTACCCGGAGTGCAGAAAGGCCCCGTACTGTTGGGGGGAAGCGCGTGGAGAGGTAAATGGTGTGGGCTGTCGTCTGATGGCCGGACCCAGTCTGGCGGCATCGGACGCGGGGGAGGAGTGGGGGACACGGCGTCGAGGCGGGGCTGGCGAGGCTCGGTCACTGACGGGCCCTGTGTGAGCGGCACTGGGGAGCCACAGACGGCTCCGCGGGAGGAAAGCGAAGGAGAGGGCCGGAGGTCCGAGGGGGCCAATCAGGGCGGGGGTGTGGTCAAGCGGGTGGGCGGGGCCTGCGGGGCGGGCCAATGGGGGCGAGGGGGCGGGGCCGCGGGCGGCTCCTCGGGGACCCAGAAGAGGCAAGGCGGGAGGGCGCTGATGGCTTTTCCAGAGAGGAAGCGGGGAAAGGTGCCAGGAAGAGATAAGGTGGGAGGGCGGGCTGGGCCGGGGCGCGGGTCCCGGGCTCCGGGGTTTGTCCGGGTTTCCGGAGCCGCCCCCCCTCCCCCCCCCCCCGCCTGGCGGGGGCACCAGGTGTCCGGCCCGACCCCGCCCCTCTGTCCCACGGTCCCGGGCCCCGGCTCCCCGCCGCCGTCCCGTCCGCTTCCCCGAGGGGCCCCGGGGACAGGGGTCGGTGGGGGCAGGAGGGCGAGGCAGAGCGGGGACCGAGAGACGGGCGGAGGAGGACGGAGAGGGAGAGCTAGAAAGAGGGCGGGGGGAGAGATGGACAGAGGGAGGAGGCAGGGACGGGGACCCAGAGACAGTCCAGGGCCCGGATGGGGGAGGAGAGAAAGGTGGATCCCGCAGGCTTGGAGGCACCCGCTGGGCCACGCCCTCCCAAGGAGGATTCCTGGGGTGGGGGTGGGGGTGGGGGCCCTGACTCACCCCCTCTCTGCTGCTCCTGAAACCACCACCTCGGGCTCTCCACCTCTCACAACCTTCCAGGCCTCCCTGCCTGCCCAGCTTCCTGCCCCACCTCCTCCCTGGCAGCCTCCCCTAAGAATGTTCCATTTGGCCTCCCAGATCGCTCTCAAACCAGTGCTCTCCTCCCCCTCCCCGAGGCCCTGTTCTCATCCAGCCTCCTCCCCGTTCCTCGGTCCCCAGCCTCCTTCCTGGTCTCCGGCCCCAGTCTCACGGCCCTTGAATCCACCCGCTAGAAGGCGGCCCGAGTAGGACTCCGTCCCTCCTGTGCTCCGAACCCTTCCATGGCTCCCCAGCACCCCCCCCTCGCCCCCCCCCCTTGCCAGGACGCCGCGCAGCTTCTAGGCCACAGCCCTGGGAGGTCTGACTCCCACCCACCTCCCCAGCCTCGGATTCAGTTCCTTGCGCTGTCTACACCGGGTGCAACACTGCCATCTTGCCTCTCTCTTGAACTGGCCATGTGCTGATCGCCGGTCCAGGCACTCGCTGGTCCCACTATCTAGAATTGCCCTCCTCACCCTCCGGTTTGCAGCTCAGACGCCCTCTCCTCCAAGAAGCCCCCTGCCCCTGCCCCCCCCCCTCCCCCCCAGCTCCCCAGGACGGTAGCCCTGTGCCCGCTGCGTCATCACTGGCTGGGGCTGGGGCTGTCTCCTCCCCTGAACTGCTTCGGATCCTCAGTACCGCCCAACACAGGGCCAGGCACAGGGGGGTGTGGTTGAAGAAGAGTGTTCAAACGCCCTCTGTTCAGTAAGTATTGACTGAGCACCAACTCTGTTCCAGGCGCCGGGGACACGGCGGTGAACAAATTCAGACATCTCTGATTCCGTGGGGCTTAAATGCAGGCGGAGGCAGGCAGTGAACCCAGAAACTCCAAAGTACGCAGAACGCAAGGCAGTCATGACCGCCGTGAAGAAAACTACAGCAAGGCTTCAAGCAAGACGAGGGCGGGAGAGTTCTAAAAACGGAGGGCGGGCAAGGCAGCTTTCCTGAGCACGTTAAGCAAAGTCTCGTTGGAGGTGAGGAGTGCGCCAAGCGGACAGCCAGGTAGGAGAGGGGCGAGGAGTGGGGGGCTTTCCAGGAAGCGGGAACGGTAGGTGCAAAGGCCCTGAGGTCAGAGCCAGGAGGACCGCGTGAAGTGCAACGAATGACGGGAAGGGAGCGCAAGAGGAGGGCGGAGAGGAAAAGCAGCGTGGAGGTGGGTGGAGAGGCTGTGGACCACTAGGGGGTGCGGGGGGAGGGCCACGCCGCCACCTTGTGCCACAATGACCCAGCCCGGAGGAATCTGTTAGACCAGAGGACTAACCAATCGGAGAGCCGAGAAGTCGGCGACTGGCAGCTAAGCGGACCGGACGGGGAGGCGGGGCCAGGGCCGTCCCCGCCTCCGGCCACCGCTCCCCCCCCCCCCACAGTCCCCCCCACAGCGCGGCTCACCCGCACCAGCCGGGCCCTCTTCACCAGGTCGTTGAGCTTGCGCAGGGCGGCGTGGCGCGGCAGGCCCTGGATGTCCCGGAACAGATCCTGCTCCTCCAACTCGAAGAGGCGCCGGTTGTCGGGCACCAGGAGGGGCTGGGACCAGAAGGAGCCGATGTAGACGCGCAGCACCTCGGGCGTGCCCACCACCTTGCCCAGCGCCCACATGAGCGCCCCGTAGACGCGCATCAGCTGCTGGGTCTCCACCATGTCCGCCTTGTTGAGCACCACGCGGATCTTGTCCTCGTGGCCCCGGAGGGCGCCGATGGCCTCCGAGAACTCGTCCGAGATCTCCAGCTTGTGCGCGTCGAAGAGCAGGATGATGAGGTCCACGCGCTCCGCGAACCAGCGCAGCACCGCCGGGAAGTCGTAGCCTGGGGGTACGGAGCACAATCGGCGCGAAGGGCAGAGGTCGGCCCCTCCCCCCTCCCCGCCCTCCAGCCTTTCTGAAGCATCCGCGCCTTTGGATTGATAGCGGACTGTACGGACGTTCAGGTTGTTGACTTTCGAAAACCCTTCTCTGAGAAACCGCCCAGGCCCCCAAGTGCATCCCGCTCCTC
>NW_024412451.1:4148180-4156069 GCF_014898765.1 Herpailurus yagouaroundi | reverse complement strand
GAATTTCTCCATCACTCTGACCCCAGCCCCCAGCCCCTCGGGCCGTCTGGCTACAGAGGACTGATCACCGACCCCCTTTTCATTCATTCCTTAGGCCGATCCAGACGTATAGGTTGTCAAAATACTGAAGTGTTTCTTAACAGACTCTCTGTGCTTCTATGACCACCCCCCCGCCAGTCTCCCAAGTGCCACCATCACCCCAGCCCCGTCCTCGGACTTCTGGATCTCCCCACAATCCAGCCACCAAAGAGTTCACGTTGGCTCTGGCTATGCTTTTGCCAGAACAGATGGTAAATATTTTGAGTTTATTTAACAGTATTTACATCTCTGTAATGTAAACAGTTATTTACATCTCTTCTGTGTGCCAGGCTCTATCCTGGGCACCAGGGATGCCACAGAGAACACAGACAAGTCCTTGCCTTTCGTGGAGTATCTGGTTCGACAACTGGCTCCTGTATTCCTTCCCCCTTCCTTCCTTCCTTCCTTCCTTCCTTCCTTCCTTCCTTCCTCATTCACTCGTTCGTTCACACTGTTCACTTTTCTGCTGCTTGCTTGTTCACTCAAACAGCGATGCTCAGGAGAGCAGAGAGGAGTGTTGGCAACCCCCTGACGTGGCAGCCAGGAAGACCTGGGTTTGAATCCCGACTCTGCCCCCCACCCCGCCCCCAGCTGTGTGACCTTAAGCGAGTAGGAAACCTCTCTGACCTTGCGTGTCCTCTTCTGTAAAATGGAAGCCGTGACGGAACATAACCTGTCGGACTGTGGTGAGGACAAGGGAATAGAAACGAGCCAATATACACAAAGAGCCGAAGGGGCGCCTGGGTGGCTCGGTCCGTTGAGCATCTGATTCTTTTTTTTTTTTTTTTTTTTAACGTTTATTTGTTTTTGAGACAGGGAGAGACAGAGCATGAACAGGGGAGGGGAGAGAGAGGGAGACACAGAATCTGAAGCAGGCTCCAGGCTCTGAGCTGTCAGCACAGAGCCCGACGCGGGGCTCGAACTCACGGACCGAGAGATCATGACCTGATCAGTTGGCCACTCAACCGACTGAGCCACCCAGGCGCCCCCAGCATCTGATTCTTGATCTGGGCTCAGGTCATGAGCCCAGGGTCATGGGATCAAGCTCCAGTTTGGGCTCCTGTGCTGATCTCTCTCTCTCTTTCTCTCTCTCTCTCCCTCTGCCCCTCCCTCACTGTCTCTCTCTCTCTCTTAAAAAAAAGGGGGGCACCTGGGTGGTTCAGTCGGTTAAGCGTCCAACTTCAGCTCAGGTCGTGATCTGTGGGTTCGAGCCCCGCATCGGGCCCCGTGCTGACAGTTCAGAGCCTGGAGCCTCCTTCAGTGTCTCCCTCTTTTTCTACCTCTCCCCTGCTTGTGCTCTGTCTCTCTCTCTCTCTCTCTCTCCCAAAAATAAATAAACGTTATAATTTTTTTTTAATTAAAAATAAGAGCCTAAAACAGTGCCTGTTTCAAAGAAGTAGCTTCAGGCATGTAAACTACACCTCGATTAAACGGGTAAAAAAAAAAAACCAAAACCCCAACAGCCTGGGAACATGGCAAGTGCCCGACGAGTCTTAGTTGCGACGCACACAGGACGCCGTGGGTGTGTCATTTAGGAACCACCCCAGGGCAGTGCCAGTCCTGTTCTCATCGGGTTCATGGTCCACCGAGGACAGGCCCAGAGTGGTCAGGATGGGCTGGGGGAGCCCAGCGGCCAGCACCTGACCCAGCCTGGGGGGGGGGGTGGTCAGAGAGGGCTTCTCAGAGGAGGGGACCCAACGGCGACCTGGGGGACGAGGAAGGAGCTAACTGAGGAGTAGGGAGCCGCCGCTGACTCCCCTGATGTCAGTTCATCCTCCCCCTGATTCGACTCCTTGAGTCTTCAAAACAACCGCAGGAGACAGGCACTCCTATGATCCCCATGTTCCAGAGGAGGAAACTGAGGCACGGAGAGGTGACGGGATTTCCTCAGGACATGCAGGGAGGGGGCACAGAGCAGGAGCCCGCACGGGTCCCTATGCTCCCCCGAGGGGCTGGTGTTGGGGGCTCCAAGGAGGAAGCAGGTCCCCTGTGGCCCCTGGGGACTGGACCGGGTGGGGGGGTGGCGACACTGTTTGGGGGGGAGGAAGGGCCGGGTAACCAGAGGGACGGCGTCTGGGGCTCCCTCCGTCCCCAGTGGCTACACACACACACACACACACACACACACACACACACAGGCTAGGATTTGGAAAGTGTGTCTCATGCGGGGCGGGAGGGAGGGAGGGAGACTGAGTCAGCGTGGGAACAAGAGACGTGGCAGAGAGCACCCCGGGGGTGTCCGGCCGGCTATGGCCCTCAACGCAGGTACACCGTGCTCAGCACGCCCACGGCGCCTACTGTGTGCACACACCGAAGTTCCTGGCAGGCTCTGACCCTTAATTTTAACCCCCTGTGCAGCCTAGGGAGGCCGATACTATTATCATTCCCATTTTACAGATGGGGAGACTGAGGCAGGGAGCGGTTAAGTGGCTTGCCCCGAGGGCACGGGCTAAAACCAGCAAAGCCCCGGGGCACCCGGGTGGCTCAGTCGATGGAACGGGCAGACTCTTGGTTTCGGCTCGGGTCATGATCTCAAGGTTCGGGGGGTTCGAGCCCCGCCATCAGGCTCCGCGCTCACAGGTACCCAGGCCGCTTGGGATTCTGTATTCTGTCTCTCTCCCGCTCTCTCTGCCCCTCCCCCACTCGTTCTCTCTCTCTCTCTCTCTCTCTCTCTCTCTCCAAAATAAGTAAATAAACTTAAAAACAATTACAAATATCAGAGCCCGGATTCAAACCCCCCACCAGAGTCTCCACGATGCTGCGGTCACACATATGTGTGTCCCCGGATATTATATACACGCTTCCCGCCAATGCGCCCCACGAAGTCACATCCAGCTACAATCAGAGGCACAGACTCCCAGACACCCCCCCCCCCCCCCGCCACACACACACCCATACAGACAGACCTCCTCTTCCTCTACCCACCCTGCCAGGGAAGGAGACCCCTACTCTCTCCTCCCCACAGCCTTCAGCCCCCACCCGGCACCCCTCCCTCTCTCCCAGGCCCAGCCCCAGGAGGCAGCACCCCAGGAACCCTCAGCCCAGCCTCTTGCCTCCCCCCTCAGGCTGGCTGCCAGCCCGCCCTCTGATCGGTTCTGCAGCTGCCCCCTGCCTCTTTCCCAAGGAGACGCGCGCCCGCTGGGCAGCGGCCAGGGACGCCGTAACCCTCCTCGCCCTCGCCCTGCCCCGCAGCCCAGCCTCCCAGTCCCCTCTGCCCCACAAGGCGGCCTCCTTTGCCCCAGTCCCGGGCCCCTGAGGCCAGGCGGGCGCGGGACAGAAACTGGGGGGGGGGGGCTGGAGAGGGGGCGCAGAGGCTGAGCTGGCTGGGGTGGGGGGCCGGCTCCCCCAGGGCCCCCGCTGGAATTCACCCCCCGCTGCTCCCCCTGCACAGCTGTTTATAAATTCCAGGCCGGGCCTTGGCCGGCGCCCAGATTCCCCCTCCCAACCCCTGCTCAGCCCCATCTGCGGCCCAGACGTAGAAGCCAGGAGCGTGCCTGGGGGCGGGGGGGGGGGGCAGGGGTGGGGGGCACGCCCAGGGCCTCCCTGCCCGGCCTCTGCCTCCTCTCTGGGCCTCCTGTCTCTCGGTAAGGCTGCCGGGCGCTCAGATCTTTGTCTCTGACTTGGCATATCTCCCTCTGTCTCTCTCGATCTCTCCCTGTCCATCCTCCCGGCCAGCCCAGACACGGGCTGCACCCTGCTCACCCCCCCCCGCCCCCCCCTGTTCACGCACACGCCTCCCCGGTGCCCTCAACGTGCGGAGACACGGAGGAATCACAGCCTCCCATGGGCTCCCTTCTGCTGCCCGGCGGCTGGGGCCAGCTGACACGGGCCCATGTCCCAGCAGAGGCCGGGCCGCCTCCTCCCTCAGGCTCAGCCGTCCGGCCCCACACTCACCACGGCTCACTCTCTGTTTGGTGCCTGACAGGATGCCCGGGGTGTCGATGATACTAATGCTCTCCAGGACCTGATTGGGCAGCTGGGCACACATGAACCTGAGGCAGAGGGAGAGGCAGGGGTCAACGCGGGGAGAGGCAGGAGGAGAGGCCACGGAAGAAGGCAGACGAGGGCTCCACAGAGGGTGAATCAGGCAGAAAGCAGGAAGAATCTCGAAAGCGAAAAGGAAGATCAGGACAGAGAATAAATAACACTTACTTAAGAAAAAAAAAAAAAAAAGAAAAATCAGGGGCGCCTGGGTGGCTCAGTCGGTTGAGCGTCCGACTTCGGCTCAGGTCGTGAGCTCACGGTCTGTGGGTTCGAGCCCCGCGTCGGGCTCTGTGCTGCCGGCTCAGAGCCTGGAGCCCGCTCCGGATTCTGTGTCTCCCCCTCTCTCTGACCCTCCCCTGTTCACCCGCCCACTCTCTCCCTCCCTCTCGAGAACAAACAGTAAAAAATTAAAAAAAAACAAAAAAAAATCAGAGCTGACGTTCACTGAGCACTTACTTTGTGCCAGGTACTGTTCTAAGCACCTCGTGTGTGAGCGGGGACCCGTGGTTATCCCCATGTCCCAGATGAGGCTAAGAGAGGTACAGAGAGGTTAAGTCATTTGCCCAGAGCCGCCCAGCTAGAAAGGAGTCGGACCCAGGCAAGCTGGCTCCATGGGCCCTAGAGGGGGCGGAAGAGCAGAGGCAGGAAGGGGGGAGGATCTGGAAGAGAGAAGGGACCTGGGGCTGAAAAGAAAGCCACGCATGCAGGGCAGGGACGGAGGCGCCAGGGACAGGAAGTTGCCCCCCTGCGTCTCAAAGTGCCTACCTATTGAGGAAGGTGTTCCCAAAAGGGTTGAGCTTGCGGAATGGCTTGTCCGGGTCAACCACGAGGGCGTTGCCCGGCACGGTGCCCTCCGTGTCCCCGTGCATGACGGCCACGAAGCAGTCGGTGGTCGGCTCGGGCCCCACGCGGGAGCCCGGCACCTCCTGCTCCAGCAGGTACTGGATGAAGCTGGTCTTGCCCGTGCTGTACTGGCCGGCCACCAGCACCATGGGCTTGCCGTCGAAATCGGCGTCCTCCAGGGCCGGCGAGTGGAAGGCCCCGAATCGATAGTGTTCCTCAAGGGGCAGCAGTTTGGTGCGGTACAGCTCCTTGAGCGATGAGGTCACCGTGCGGATGGCCTCGGGCTGCTGGCCCCGCGCCCCGCTCCGCGTCAGCCAGCTGAACATGGTGGCCGAGCACTGCCCACTGGGCTTGCCGAGGGAGACAGACGTGCAGGGCCGGGGGGAGTGGCCTGCGGGAAGAGGAGAGGGTGTTGGAGGGGGAGGAGGGGGAAGGGGGCCGGAAGGTGGAGTGGGTGGAGGAGGGTGGGAAATGGGGAGAGGGGGAGCAGCAGAGAGCACTGATGGTGGAGGGCAGGACGTGATGGTTCATGGAGGAGGCAGGAGGAAGAGAAAGAGGTTACCAGTGGAAGCAGGATTGGATGGGGACCGAGGGATGGGCAGAGGGAAGGCTGTGGAAGCTGCCTGGAAGAAATGTATTCCTTCATCCGCTGTTCATTCTTTCCTTCCTCCCTTCCCTCCCTTCCATCAATTCACACATTTTCACTGAAACCATGGGTCAGGAGCTATGGATCCAGAAACGGGACTGAGACTGGCCCGTACCCACTCAGAGTCCCCATTGAGGGGAGGACGTGGCACCAAGCAGTCAGTGATGCCTGGGAAATGCCGGGCAGTGGCAGCAGAGGCGGGGGGGGGACACAGTGAACTGACCACAGGAGCGGCAAACTCTGGCTGAGCTGACTGTTGAGCTGCTCGCTTCCATGCAAAACAAGGATACGGTGCAAAACAGGCGGAGAGGACGGTGTGTGCCAAGGCTGGGAGCTGTGAGACACATGGAGGAGGTTGCTGGACACAGGAGGGGTGGCAACTAAGGCTGAGGAGTTGCCAGGGTGGACTCGGGTACAAGAGACCTCAGGGGATCACAAGAATAATAACATTTACGATCACTGCGTTCCAGACACTGCTCTAACTCGTTTCATCTTCATAACAACATTGTGAGATAGGGCTGTTGCTATCCTCACATTTCTGACTCACAAAGCGGGCTCGCTCGCGAAGACAGCAATAACTTGCCCCAAATCACTTGCTTAGAAAGTGCGCGGTCTGGGACTCCAGGCAACCTGACCTCAGAGCCTGCGCTCCTAAGTCTAAGAACTCAGGAGGACAGAATCACCGACCCAGCAGCAACAAGCACCCCCAGCACCCAGACTGTGTTCTCTATATTCCCTTACTGTCTTTTCATTCTCTGTAGGATCTGTAGTGCTGCCCCCTCTCTCGTGCCGGATATCAGTCATTTGCGTCTTTTTTCTTTTTTCTTTTTTTTTTCCTTGATCAGTCTCAGTAGATGCTTATAATTTTACTGACCTTTTCACAGGACCAGCTTTGGGTCAGATTGGAGTCTCCAGATACCATTTGCCATTAAAAAGCAAAACGAAGCAAAAGCAGACAAAACCAAACCGCGAAAAACGGGGCTCCTTGGAGAAACGGCTGTTTCCAGGGCTGGGGCAAGGGAAGGATCAGTGAAGCTGCGTCGGGTACTGGGAAGGTGCTCAAAGATGGGGCCCAGGGTGTCAAAGGTGTGGCACGGGGACACAGGGGCCAGCCTGAAGGAGCCCCCGCTGGCCAAAGATGGGACGATTTGAGCATCAAAAGTGACTGTCCATCAAAAATGTTAAAATCCATAAAATCACAATGGTACGCAAAGGAGAAGAGATGAATAAATAAACAGGAAAACAGGAAGGGAAAGAGTGCCAGAGAGGTAAAGGAGAGGCAGGAACTGGGATGTTGGCAGAGGGAGGGGGCCCTGGGCGGCGTCCCAGGCAGGGAGGGGTCTGAGGGACAATTTGGGGGTGGCGGGACGGGCCATGGGTTGGAGAAGCAGGAGAGGAGCCCTCGAGTGGGAGGAGTGGGTGAGGGCACTAGAGGGAGATCCTAAGGAGGGGATCTCTTCTGGCTGAGAGGGTGGGGAGGCGAGTTGGGAGTGGGGGACACTGAGCACGACGGGGAAGGGTCAGGAGGGCAGGGGGCACTGGTCCAGGCTGGAAGGAAGGAGCCGGGGAGACCAGGAGGTTTCTCGGAGGGGTGGCACTGGGGACATCGAGGCCACCGTTAAACACACCGGGGAGCGCGGAGGGTCTTAGGGCAGCAGGGGGAATCATCCGCGGCCAGGTCAGGCTCCTAGGCTCCGTGGGCGGGAGCTGGGAAGCGACAGCTGCGGTCGGGGGCCACTCACCGATGGGGCGCGCAGGCGGCGGCACCGGGCTGGACGGGGCGGGGGGGGGGGGTCCCGCGGGGATCCGAGGCGCCCGGGGAGCGGCCTGTGCTCGAGGTCCCGTCCGGAGCCGTCTGAGCCGGGTGGGGCCCGGAGCGGGGAGGAGAGAAGGGAGGGGCGGGGGAGGGGGGGGGGGGGGCCCCGGGCCCCCCCCCTCCCCAAACCGGGAGCCCGGCCTCTGGCGCCCCCTGGTGGGGGAATGGCCGGGCGGCTTCTCGGGTGTCAGAGCGGGACTTCTGACCCTGGGCTCAAAATCCGTTCGGCCTCCGACGCCGGGCCACTCACGCCCGGGTCTGTCCCTCCTCTTCATATGGGAATACGACCAACAACAACGACAGCAGCGG
Source organism: Herpailurus yagouaroundi (assembly GCF_014898765.1). NCBI lineage: Eukaryota > Metazoa > Chordata > Mammalia > Carnivora > Felidae > Herpailurus > Herpailurus yagouaroundi. Next base: position 4,148,393 of record NW_024412451.1, on the reverse strand, counting down.
GCCACGTGGGTGGCTCGGTCGGGTGAGCCTCCCCCTCGGCGCAGGTCGTGATCTCACGGTTTGTGAGTTCGAGCCCCGCATGGGGCTGGCTGCTGTCCGTGCAGAGCCCGCTTCGGATCCTCTGTTCCCGCCCCCCCCCTTACCCCTGCCCCGCTTGCGCGCTCTCTCTCTCTCCCTCCCTCAAAAATAAATAAAACACACCCACTTGATAAT
>NW_024412451.1:4114151-4138180 GCF_014898765.1 Herpailurus yagouaroundi | reverse complement strand
CGGCTGCCTTGAGGGCGGCGGGGGGCGGCGGCTGGTGCACAGGGTCCAGGGCCGTGTTGTGGACCACCTTGCTGAGCCCGGCTTCCTGCTTGATCTTGAGCTTGAGGCCGATGCGGCTGCGGGCCTCGTAGGTCTTGATGGGAGGCCGGTTGCGGGAGGGCATCGGGCCGTCCTCGTCGGCGTCCAGGGAGGAGGCGGCGGAAGAGGAGGAGGAGGAGGACAGGGAGGAGGACGCCCGAGCCCAGGTCACGGAAGGCGAGCCACCCGCCCCTCCGTGCCGAATCACCAGCTTGGTGGGCAGGTGCAGAGGGGGCTGGGCGGGGGCCCCGGACGCCGAGGACGGCGGTGGGCCGTGGCCGGGGAGCCGATGTCCCTCGGAAGAGGCGGCGATGGGGAGGCCAAGAGAGCGCGAGGAAGACACATACTCGTCTGCAAAACCAGGGGGCGGAGAAAGCGCGGGGGGGGGGGGGGGTTAGGAGAGGCGCGAGGCGCCCGCCAAGGGCGCGGCCAGGGGGAGCCCCGGTGCGGCGAGCAGCCCGCGGCCACCAGCCGCCGGGCCGCGGGCTGAGGCCGCGGCTCATCAGACCCTCAGGACGGACACACGGGTGGCTACGACGCCCCTGCCATTCCCAAGTCCCCCTGCTGTGCAAGCAGGAGTCGGCCGCTGTGAATGGCCCTTACATTGTGTCACCCAGCCGCCTTGCTGACTTCACCCTAGTCCTGGCTCTGCTCCCCCGCTTTTCTATCTCCTGGTGGCTGCGGGGGGGGGGGGTCCCCTCTCTGCCAGGATGGAGTGCAACAGACAAACAGTGATGAAGGAAACGAACTCCCTTCTCTCTGGTCTCAGAGCCCGCAGGTCAGGCTAGACCCAGGCACTGCGCGGAGGCGAGGCTCGGGCGCCTCCTAGTGGCGGAGGAAGGTGAGGCCACGCACCTCTCCCTCCCCAGCCCCCGTCTAACTCCAGGGTAGGGGCACGAGTTGGGGGGCACCTCGCCCTCCCCCTCCCCCTCCCTCCCCTCCCCTCCCCTCCCCACCCACCGGGCTTCTCCTTGGCCAGCTGTTTGTCCAAGGCAAGAGTGGTCTTCTCCTCCTGAATGAACATTCGGTCGATCATGACCATCTCCGCTGAGGGGCTCACCCTCTGAGGGGGGAGAAGACAGAATAGCAGCCAGGAGGGGGAGGGCCGGGGGGGGGGGGGACAAACCCAGAAGGCTGGGAGCAGATTCCAAACTGTCCTTCTTGGGATCTGACCACCAGCCTCCCTCCCTCCCTCCACCCTGCCCGGGGGGGGGGGGGGCAAGGGGAAAAGGGCGGGGTCTCTCCCGGGGAGGAAGGGGGACAGACAGCACCCTACCCGGGACTCCTCCAGGAGCAGAAGGCGGTATTTATTGAGCATGGCCTGGGTGCGTTTCAGCAGCTGCGTGGAGACCGTCTGAAACTCCTCATCCACTAAGGAAGAAGAGACGAGGTCCAGAGGCACAGACGCTGGGGGGGCGGGGCTCGCGCTGATCCTCCCCACGCCCCTCCCCACGCTAGAGACCAGGTAGGGAGAGTCGGGGGGGGGACGGGGGGGGCTCACCTTTGTGGTAGTCGTTGGGGGAGGGGAGGGCACCCTGGTAGACATGGTAGGGCAGGAGGCGATGCAGGGCATCCTCGAAGGAGGGGAAGGCTGTCTTGTAGTCAGGGTGCAGGACGGAGCCCTGATGTTTGTGCAAATGTTCCAGGAAACTGGGGGGTGGGGTGGGGTGGGGAGAGACGGCACACACGCACAGGCACACGCACAGGCACACGCGCGCACACACACACACACACACACACACACACACACACACAGAGCTGGTGGTGAGGCCGGGAGAAACCAGGTCCCGGCCCCCCAGTGCCCACAACCGGGGAAACGTCCTAATGCGTGCTGAGCAGCCTCGTTCTGTCTCACGGACTCTGGCAACAGCCCAAGGGAGTAGGCGCGCTCACTGTCCCCACTCTACAGATGAAGGACTCGAGGCCCAGAGGAGTGACCTTCCTCCACCCAGGGGACTCGGGGCGAGGGAGAGGCAGGGCTGGGAGCCGGATGCCAGGGCTTGGAGCGCATCCTCCCAGGCTCTACTGTTCTACCGTCTCCTGCCGCCAGGGGTCAGCATGTCCCCAGTCTGCCTCAGTCCCAACCGCAACCCTGGGAAGGGGGGGAGGGAGGTGGGCGGGTAGGATCCAATTCTCTCCAGGGCTGTTTTCTACCACAGCCCGTAGCCGTGACTTATATCGCTTTATGGTGTGACTGTCTCTCCTGTGTTTTCACAGGATCCTTGTCCTGTGTTTTCAGAATCCAGCACAGGGCTGGGCCCGTGGGATAAACACTTGCCGTGGGAGGGCAGACGAGAGAGGGCATGCAGGCGAGCACCCGAGGTCTACCCATCGCCCGCCCAGACCCCCCGCCCACCCGAATGTCCATCTATCCACCCCCACACCCATCCAGGCCCCCCATCGTCCGTCCACCCAAATACCATCCGAACAGCCCCGCGGACCCACAACGATCTACGCACCAACCTGGACTCCCATCCACCTCTTCCCTCGAACCCCCGCCCGTCTTACCAGCGTCCAGGAACCCACACCCGTTGCCCTGTGACCGCTACGACTCCCACCCCATTTTCTAGAGAGGAAGCCGAGGGTCTGCGGGGGAACCCTATTGCCCCAACTCACACAGCTAACCCCTTCTGAAGGGTGGTCCCCACAGCCTGCTCCCAGCCTCCGGGAAGGCGGGGGGCGGGGGGCGGGGCGCGGGGCGGCAACTCACCAGGCTTCTTTGCTGGGCTGAAGGGTGGGGGGTTTCCTCGACTTGCTCTCGTACTGCAGAAGGAGACCGGCGGGTGAGAGGTATCGGCGCAGAGAGGCCTGCCCTCGGCGCCCGGACCCCCTTTCTACCTGGCCCTTGGCAAAGGTGAGCGGGCCAATGCCCCCCCCCGCCCGACCCCCCCGCGATGGGGTCCCGGCCCCGGGACGGGACGCGCCGCCTGTCACGTCGAACCTGCCTGGCTCTCTCCCGCCCCTTCTCCAGCGTGGGTATCGGCCCCCCCCCCCCCCCCCCCCGACCCTGCTGACTGTCCGGAGTCGCCCCCACTTCCCTCTCGGCCACCACCGGCGGCGATCTGGCCTCCGAGGCCCTCCCAGACACTGGCATGCTGGTCCCTCCACCGGCTGTGTTTTTGCCTTCCCTCCTCCCCCCTCCGCCCTGCACTTCCTGCAGCCGGTCTCTGCCTCAGTCTCCCCCACACTGCTCTGCCCCCCTCCAGTCTGGGCCCCCCATGGCACGACTCCCCGACCCTTCCCTCCTCCTCCAGCCTCAACCTCTCCCGGCTGCCGCCCCCAGGGACCCACTCGGGCCATCACTCCTGTCATCACGCTCTGTCTCGGGGTCTGTGGCTCTCCGTCCGTCTCATGCTCTCACAGGCACCCACCCACCGGGCTGACCTGGTGTTGGACCCACCGCCCAGACTGGGCACCTGTCGCTTGGCCTCCTCTGTCCCGCCGGACCCTTTCCCGGTTCCCCGGTGACGCTGCTTTGGCCCTAGAGCGCCCCCCACTCTGGTGGCCCCTTACCTGCAGCCCAGAAGACTTCCCCGGCCCGGCCGCGGCGGCCTTGGCCACGCTCAGGGTCGGGAGGTTGCTGGCAAAAGCTTTGCTCTCGGCAGGAAGCAGAGGAGGGAGGCCTGAGGGTGGGGGTGGGGGCAGACCGGGCTCAGGGGTCACTGGCACAAAGGCCCCTCCAAGTTGTGACCCCCAAGCCCATGCCCACTTTCCTCTGGTTCTTTGGCCTCGGTAGCCCGGCCTGGCCCTGAACTGAGTGCCCCCTCGGATCGGGGGAGACAGCCCTTCCTGCTGCACCTTCCCTGTCCCGTGAGGTCCGGGTGACCCCTTGGTTCACACACCCACAGCTCTGCCCCGGCCCGCACCCCCTCCCCCTGCCCACCTGCCTTCAGCCCCCCCCCCCATTTCTCCTGCGTGGGGCTACCTCTCCCCTACCTGCGGTGGCCATGGGTGCCGGGGCAGGGGGATGGCTGGGGGCGGTGGGGGTCCCGGATGGGGCCTGCCCACTGACCAGCACCGAGGCGGTGGGGCTGGCGAGGGGCCCCAGGCTGGCGGAGGTCTGCGGGGCGGCGGGGGCCCCCCCGGCCTTGTTCTGGGGAATGATTCCGGACGGCACCTGAGGACGGGGGACAGGTGGTTGGAGGGTAGGTGGCACCTAGGCGTGGCGGCGGCCGGGCGCCAGGGCTGGGGAGGGTCTCCCCGTCAAGACTGTGCGGGGAGGCCAGGGCTCGCAGGGCGGGCGGCGGGGCTGGTCCCTGCCTCCGATTACCTGGTGAAATCTCTCGAGCAGAGCCTTCGGCTGGGGCAGCGCCGGGAAGGGGGCGGTCACCATCTGGAAGGTCCGAGGAGGCGGTGGGGGGGGCGCTGCGGGCTCAGGGACCAGGTGGAGGGTCGGAGGGGGCGTGGGGGACTTGTGGGGCCCCTGACCGGGCGGGAACTGCAGCTGGAAGTCAGGCGGTGTCGGGGCCTGCAGCCTGGCGGACGCGTCCGTGGAGGCCACGACGGAGGGGGCCGAGGAGGGCGGGAGGTGGGGAGCCGGGGGCAGCGGCCCCTCCGGGGGCTGGGAGGGGGGGCGCAGCGGGGGCTGGGGGGGGCCTGGGGCCGTGGGGGCCGGGGTGCCGGCCGGTGGCGGGACCCCCAGCTGGTTCTGGATGACAAAGATGCCGGGCAGAGTCGGGGGCGCCTGGGGCGGGGGGCAAGGGTGCAGGGTGGGCTCTGAGGGCGGGCGGGACAAGCTCTGGGGCTGGGAGGGCGGGCGGGAGTGGGGGCGGGAGGGCGGGCGGGAGGGGGGCCTGGCGGGATGTGGGGAGGGCAGGTGGGGGCTGTCTCCCAGAGGGGCCTGGTGAGGTAGTGACGGGGACGAGGAGGGGCCTGGGCCCTTGAGTGGAGCCGCTGCCGGGATCTGGGCAGGGGGAGGGAGGGAGAGGGGAGGGGGCGGGGGTCAGAACCAACCTTGGCTCCCGCTGCCCCAGTACGCTGGGCACCCCAGCCGCCCCCACCAAACGACCTCCTCCCGAGCCACCCCTTGTCTCGAGAGAAAGGACTCAGCACGGCTTCTCCTTCCCACCCCTCGTTTCCGAACAGCCCGCACCACCCGCCTACGGGTCCCCCGACCCCACCCCTCCACCTGCCCCCACCCCACTTCGGTCCCTTTTCCTCTGATCTCACCCCCTCCCTGGAGGTCCCCTCCCCCCTCCCCCCCCACGCGGGTGAGCTCTGCAGGGTTCAGGAGCACCAGCGGGGCAAGCAGTGGTGACGGCGGGCGGGCGGGCGGCAGGGGCACCACACCAGCTGCCCAGCGGGGAGGCAGGGGGGCCAGGGAGCGCGAGCAGAGCAGCAAAGGGGAAGGAGGCGGCCGGACAGGGGCGGCATCCCGGCCGCCAGCCCCGAGGGGCCTGGCCGTCCGGCTGAGCCGGGAACACGGACACCAGCACCGATAGGGGGGGCTGGGGGCCCCAGAGCGCCCAGGACGAGGGTGGCAACTGAGGGTCAGGGCCAGGTCCCTCTGGACGCCGGTCCAGAGCCGTGGGCCCTGTAAGTGTCCGCGACCTCTGCCCCCGTGTGCCTGTGTGGCTGTGGCTGCGGGCCTGCCCGGGGGGCCACGTGTGCGTGTGTCTGTGTGTTTGTGTCTCTCAGACGGGCACACGCGGTCCGGGCGCGGGTCTGTTACACGTACACGGTGACCTGGCCTAAAACACACCTCCGACCGAGTGCCTCTGCGCTGTCCCCTCCCGAATCACGACCCCGGCAGCCCCCGTCTAACCCGTGAGCACCAGCTGTGTGCCCGCCCCCGGGCTGGCCCCCTTCTGCTGTCACGGGATCCACACCCCGGGGACAGCCCACACTGATGTATGCAGGGATGGCCACCTGCAACCACTTACGTGTGGTCCCTCCACGGGCCTGAAAGCAGAGAAGACGCTGAAACCACTTCACGCGGGGGGGAAACGGAGGTCAGGGTGCCGAGACGGGCTGGTCCCGAGTCCCCCTGCCTCACCCCGCCCAGTGACTTCCCAGTTGATGGGGAAGGATTCGGGCTCAGGGGACTTCCCGAGGCCACCCGGGCTACCAGGCTCCAAAGCCGGGGCTCTCTGCCTTGAGCCCCCAACGTGGGCCGACTCATGATGTCAAGGCTCCAACGCCCCGGACCCTTCCGAGGCTGGCCCTGAAGAACTTCCCGCCGTTCAAACCGAAAGCCCCCCCCAAACCAATCAATCCACACCTCCCCGAAGGCTTGCGACCTCTAAGGAGAGATCCGAGAGGCCCTCGGCTCTCACACGGGGCCGGTGAGGTTGTCGCCCGGGTGGGCCCCCTGGCCTGGGGGCTTTGAAAGGGTCATGACTTTGACCTGGTACACCGCCCTCTAGGAATCTGGGACGGGAACCATTCAGGCACTTGCTGAATGGTTGGGGGAGTATTTACAACAGAGAACGCGGGGAAACAACCCACGTGGCCAGAGCAGGTTCGAGAAGCCCAAGTAAGTGAGGCGGGAAGCTGAGCGAGGTGGCCAGACGACGGCCGGCAAGCTAAGGGAAGTAAGGAGAGGAACGTATTACCTGACCGCTGGACAAGTGGCTACATAAATTACGCACCATGGACAATGGTTCTGTCTCAATGCTCAATTTGCTGCATTTGGTAACTGGGCGGCGGTCGAGTCAGAGAACACTCTTGTTCTCGAAGGCTGAGGCATTAAGGAGGAAAGGAGTACGTCTGCGATTGAGACGCATATGCTTCAGCATAAAAACGGATACACCTCGAGAGAATGGAGGATAAAGACCGCACAGCACGCGGCCGACGGGTGCATCGGGGCGGCAGCCAAGCTTCCGAGGCGGCCCCCACCGATGCCCACCTCCCTCCTCATTATTCGGTCTCCTCCCACCCTGGGTCTCGTCCCAGGGTTAGTCTCTGGGACCACCAGATTTGGCGGAGATGGGCATACACCACTTCCAAGATGCAGTTCTAGAAAAGACCGCGGCTTTCGTCCCGGGACTCTCTGGTGGATCATTTACTTTGGGGGAAGCAAACCTTGGAGCGGGTTTTGAGGTGCCCCTTGGAGAGGGCTGCGTGGGGAGGAGCTGAGGCCATCTGCCAGGGGTGCGTGAGCGCGCCCCCTTGGAAGCATAGTCTCCCGCCCCGACAAACCTTCGGATAACGGCAGCCCTAACTGACCTCCTCATGAGAGGCCGTGAGCCAGCAGATTCCAGCTAAGCTGCTTCCAGATTCCCAGTCCTCATGAACTATGCGAGGTAAGTTAATGCTTATTGGTTAAAGCTGCTCAGTGTGGGGGGCCAATTTGTTACGCAGCAACAGATAACTAATACATCCTGTTACAGAGCAAAGAACACCCATGGGTTCTCTACAGTTCCTAGAACGTTGCTGTATGTTTCAAATCCTTTTTCAACATTTAAAAATAACAATTAAAAAAAATTCGTCCCCTACTTATTAAAAATACAGACAAATACAGGGGCGCCTGGGTGGCTCAGTCGGTTGAGCATCCGACTTTGGCTCAGGTCATGATCTCACGGTTCGTGAGCTTGAGCCCCGCGTCGGGCTCTGTGCCGACAGCTCAGAGCCTGGAGCCTGCCTCGGATTCTGTGTCTCTCTCTGTCTCTCTCTCTGCTTCTCCCCTGCTTGTACTCTGTCTCTTTCCCTCTCAAAAATAAACATTAAAAATGAAAAAAATATATGTATACAGACAAACACAGCAACCCCCCCCCCCCCACTCCCCAACCAAGTAAAAAAAAAACAAATGATAACACGGGGGAAAACAGTTGTAATTCAGAGCATATGCCATCAGCCTCCAGAAATCACTAACAACCAGTGAGAACAAGGGGCAAAGGGCATGATCAGACAGCACACAGAAAAGGAAACACAGAGGCTCATCTATTTCGAGAGATGTTCAACCTCGCTTGTAACCAGAGAAATGCACACCAAAAGCGCCCCGTGGACCCATTTTCACGTCCAACTGCGGAGGGAAATGGAGGAACACTGCCCAGCTGCACCAAGGGATCCAGGAAACTCTCCACCCGCCGCCAAGATGGGCCTAGAATGTGCTACCTTCTGGGCGGTCGGAGACGGAGGAGAAACGTAAATCCACACGTAACCCCGGCCACACACGCGCGCAACACGGAAGTCTATAGGCCAAATAAGGAATTGTGGTTTCCTGCAGGGGCTGGTGGGTTGGGAAGGTAGGCCTGGGGTGGGGCTTTAAAATGCTAAGAACTGCTTTCGGATGATTGAGCCATGTGCACAGAACGCCTAACGCTAAAAATTAGAAATGTTTTATTTATTTTTTGGTTTGTTTTTTGAGAGAGAGAGGGGCACAGCGAGCAGAGGAGGGGCAGAGAGAGAGGGAGAGAGAGAATCCCAAGCAGGCTCGTTCCACGCCATCAGCGCAGAGCCCGACGAGGGGCTCGAACTCACGAAAACCGTGAGATCGTGACCTGAGCCGAAATCAAGAATCAAGACGCGTAACCGACTGAGCCACCCAGTCGCCCCCGAATTAAAAAATGTCTGAAATGGGTTGGGGGAGAAGATCAGGCTGAAAGAAAACTTCACGACCCCTCCCCCAAATGTTACCGGTGGCCCCTGCACAGACTTATTTTCCTTCTTCGTTCTTTTCCGTGTTTTAGAAGTTCTCGAAATCGGCACGAAAGGAGTCTTCCGGTCATGTTTCAAAAAACTACCATATGAGGGGACCGTTCATCAGGAGAGTCCCACTGCCCAGATGTAGAAGGCATTCGTGCCGAATTCGGAACATCCCGCGGCCTGGCCAGGAGCCACCGGAGGAGGCTTCACGGGCAAAAAAGCCCACAACGGCACAATCGCTTCAACGCCTTCCATAAAATGCCTGGGAAGCGCATCCACTCTCTGATCTAGAAGTTCCATTTCTAGAAACGTACCCTGCAGGCATTTTCACACCACCGTGCAAAACCTGGGTACCGGCGTATTTATAGAAGTGCTGTTTGCCCAGGAAGCCACCTTCGGTATTCTCTCCAACAGGGAACCATGTCAATAAATAACGAAACTATGGGGCACTGCAGCCCACGGGCCGACGGGGCCAGCCTGGCCTGCCTGGCCTATCATTCCGTATATAGCCCACAAGCTAAGAAGAGGCTTGTTTTGTGTGTGTGTTTTTTTGTTTTTTACATTTTTAGATGGTGGCATAGAAATCAGGAGGAGAATATTTTGTGACTGGTGACAATAATAGGAAATTCAAAGTTCAGTGTCCATAAATAAAGTTTTATTGCAACACGGCCGCGCTCACTCGTTTACGTGCGCTCTGGGGCCGCGACAGAGAGCACAAGGCCCCAAATGGTTACTACTGGCCCTTTACAGAGCGTCTGCCCGGCTTCTTTCACCTGGTGGCATTTTCAACACGCCTGACCCCGTTTGAGCATTTTAACGCGGATGAACTTACTCCTCACCACAACCCTGTGACGTAGATGTTCTTATCATCACCCTTGTTTTACAGGGAAGGAAACTGAGGCACAGAGAAGTCAGTCACCTGGCTGGGGTCGCAGCCTTGTAAGGGGCAGGGCGGGGTTTCCAGAGCCCCCATGCCTGATGACTGCCCCACGGCTGTTCTCCTCGACGGTGGTTTTCAAACCACACCCAGTGCCTATTGGTTAATGGTGGTGACCAGCCCGGTCATTTTAGTGGGGTTGTGACCAGCATTTAAAAAGAACGGAGGAGGGGCGCCTGGGTGGCTCAGTCGGCTAAGCGGCCGACTTCGGCTCAGGTCATGATCTCGCGGTCCGTGAGTTCGAGCCCCGCGTTGGGCTCTGTGCTGACAGCTCAGGGCCTGGAGCCTGTTTCGGATTCTCTCTCTCTCTCTCTCTCTCTCTCTCTCTCTCTCTCTCTCGGCCTCTCCCCTGCTTACGTTCTGTCTCTCTCTCCCTCTTGAAGATAAAGAAACATTAAAAAAAAAATAAAAGTCTGCAAGTCAGGGGTCCGAGAGGTATCGCTGAACGGCAAAGCAAGATACAGAACAGGACGGGGCGCTTCTGTGTGTAAACGCAAAGGGAAAGTAGGTGTCCACCCTGCACACACACGGGCTCTCGCATCTCCCTGGGTCCAAGTTCAGACAACGAGGGATGCTGGCCAAGTGCACAGGGGCGGTTCCCAGCCCAGGTGATTCGGTCCCCCGAGCGACACACGGCAACCCCTGAAGATCTCCATGGTTGTCCCAACTGGAGAAGGGGTGTTACTGGCAACAAGGAGGCGGACGCCGGGGATGCTACCCCACGCGCCACAGTGCACGGGACGGCCCCCCACGATGAAGAACGACCCGGCCTCAAACGTCTGCGGTGCCTGCCCTATGACGCCACAGGATGGCACTCTACAAAGAAACTGCGGGGGGGGGGGAGCCACCCAGGCGCCCCAAACTGAATTTTTTCAACCACACGCGAGTAACGCTTGTTGAATAACGGCCACAAGGGTGGTGGCTTTTTTTTTTCCCCCCAGAGCCCGCTATAAACAATACATGGGAGGCTTTGCGCTCCCTGAGCGGGATGGTCAGCGTTCCCCCCCCCCCCGGGGGGCGCGCCCCCCCGGGGGGCCATTTGGAGGGGCGGGGGGGCGGCGACAAACTCAATCCCCTCCCCCGGACGTCCCTGCAGAAGGCTGGCCACGAAGCAGGGGGACGGGGGCCGCACGAAAGAACCACCTGACGGCAGCCTTCCAGCCTGGGGACGGGCCTGGCACACGAGCGTGCACGCGTATCGCAAGTCGGGACCCGGCTGACGTTTCCGTGTTGCCTTCATGCTTCAGTCCGTCCGCTCGCCCGCCTGTCCGCCGGGTCAGCCCCCCACCCGCCCACCCACCTACTTGCTCAGCCAACAGATGTCTGTCCAGAACCTCCCATCATGCCATGCGCTCTCGTAGGCACAAAAGCCACAGCCCGCCTACACGGTGCAGACCCGTGTGTGTGTGTGCGCGCGTGTGTGACTGGGAACCAGCTTCCGTGCACACTCTCCTCTCTTCTCCAAGGTCAGCCACAGCACTGTTACCACTGTTTCGTGGCACGTATCTGCTCCCCGAATGCCTGCTCCGTGCCGAGCGCCCGTGAGGCCGGTGGCCTCGTGCCCATTTTGCAGACGAGTCAACTGCGCCTCAGAGCCCCCGACGCGAAGCAGACCCGCGATTCACGCTCGGCTCTGGCTTCCTGCATCCCTCGGGTGTTTCTGGCAACAAACTGTCAGGGTTCGAATCCAGGCCCTACCAGCTGGGGAACCGCGGGCAAGCGACTGCCTCGCCCTGTGCCTCTGCTTCCTCACCTGTAAAATGGGGATAATAACACCGCCTACCTGAGGGAGGTTTCAAGGAGCTAAGGCTTGTAAAGTGTCTGGAACAGCACGCAGAAGCGCGGGAAAACCTGGGTGTGCGAGCGTAATTCGTCCCGGAAACATGCTTGTAATCCAAAGCACTCGTAGAGCAGAGTGAATTTCAAGAACCACAGGCTCAGTTGTGATCGTGGGGCGTTCGGCGTCCCGTACGACCCGGGCTGCGAGACCTCGCTCGCCTAGCAAGTTACAATTTATTAGACATGTCCGCTAACACAAGGGCCTGCGAGGGACGCTCCCAGGACAAGTTACTCACAATCCAAGGTCTCACCGTAAGAGAAATGGTATCGTTCACGAAGTTATTCCCATAATGCCCTCCTCCTCGTGCCTCTGATCCTGAAGCGAGCTCCAAACCGTCCCCTGAACCTGTCTACTTGCCTCCACCATCACTGTGACCACCCCTTTGAAGCACTGTCCTTGTCCTCGTCCCATGAGGATCTCTGGACCTCCATTCACATGGCCCACCAAACCACTCTCCAGTGGAAGCCAAAAGGATCACTGAAAATCGTATAATCAGACAAGGCCATGGCCCCGTGACTGCCAGGGCCCAACTTATTGGCCCACGAGGCACCGCCGAACTCTCTGACCCTATCTCGCTCCACCCTGTCCCCCCTCCCCCACTCCAGCCTACTTTCCATTTCTTGGCATCCCAAGTTGGCCCTGGCCTCAGGGCCTTTGCACATGCTATTTCCCCACAACTTCTCCTTCTTCGGGCCTCAGCTCAAATACTTCCTCCCCCCAGAGGCTGTTCCTGCTCACTTAGCCTAGAGCAGGACCCTCGCCGGCCTCCTCACGGGCAGCCCGCTGCCTTCAATGCTTTCATCTAGCAGGCTGTTTCACACCTGCAGCTGAACCGCGTCTCCTCCCAGAACGTTCTCTCCCTTTGATTCCACTGGAGCGTACTCGGCACAGAGCCAGCACCGGCGGGGCTGTTTCGTACGTGTGTTTCGTTTCTTCAATAAATGATTTCCTCCGTTGGTTTATTCGATACAGGCTCACTGAGGGTCGGCTGTGTGCCTGGCACCGTTCTGGCCACTGGGGATACGGCAAAGAGACAACGGACAAAACTCTCTGCCCTCGTGGAGTTCACAGTATGGCCAGAACCGTGTAAACAAGGACACTAGACAGTCGGTCACACGGCCGGAAGTGCTACGGAGAAACACGAACCAGGCAAGGGCCAGGGCGGGCTGGGCTGCGGAGGGAGCGGGCTACGGCTTGAGACGATGTGGCTGGGGAAGGTCGTGAGGAGGAAGGAGGGTGACCACACGCATCCTGGTTTGCCCGGGACGGTCTCAGTTTTAAAACGACGAAGTCCTGGGGCACCTGGGTGGCTCCGTCGGTTGAGCGTCCGACTTTGGCTCAGGTCGTAATCTCGCGGCTCCTGAGTTCAAGCCCCGCGTCGGGCTGTGTGCTGACGGCTCGGAGCCTGGAGCCTGCTTCGGATTCTGTGTCTCCCTCTCTCTCTCTGCCCCTGCCCTGCTTGCTCTCTCTCTCTCTCTCTCTCTCTCTCTCTCTCTCTCTCAAAAATAAACACTAAAAATAAAATGAAATAAGATAAAACAAAATAAAAAAGTCCTGCCTTCTAAGAACGTCCTCGGTACTAGGTAAACTGGAATGACTGCTCACGGCAAGTGTGTGCCGTGGCACCCACAGCGCTCGGAGGAAATCCTACGAACGCCCTGGAACGGCGGACCATGGAAGCTGCTTTCTGGAAGGCCTGTATCTGGCCCGCTCCAGAAACACTGCTCCCAGCGTGAGTTGCTCCCACGCCGGGCGCCTCCTGGCCTTTTGTCCCCTCCCCCACTTCTGCTTCTCCATCTGTTTCAGGAAAGAAGAAACTGGTTGCTGAAGGTCACGGGGCAAGCAGCAGAACCTGAGAGTGACATCGTGGTCGTCCAAGGCCAAAGTCCATGATGCTTTCTGCCACCCTCACCTTGCTGACTTATCTCCTCCTCCGCCCCTTGCCTGCGCTCGTCGACCTACCCACGAGTCCTTCCTGAGCGAGTACAACATCGTCCCCAGAAAAGCACTCCCACGTGCTGATGGCTCGCGTGAGACAAAGGCCAACGTTCCTCATATGTAAAGAGTTGCTACGAATCAACAAGAAAATGGCCAGGAACCCAAATTTTCAATGGCAAGGGGTACGAGCAGGCGATTCCACGGAAAGCACAAACATCTACGAACACCTGCCCAATCTCGTGGTCAGAAACGCAAACCGAAACAAGGCGAGAAGCTGCTTTTCACCCGGCAGGCGGGCGAAGTTCAATACACTGCTGAGGCCGTGCAGAAACGGGCACAGACGACATACCGCTGCTAAAGGGTGCCCCGACTGATACTCCACAGAGGGCGATCTGGCGCCACCCGTCACAACCACAGGCGCCTGTGACACCCGGCGCTCTCCTTTTTTGAGAACCCGCCCCGCAAAGTGACGTACAGACGGCGATGCTTTGCCGCTTGGTTCCTCACAGCCAAAGGCTGGAAAGGACCTAGCTGCTCGGCAACAAGGACCAGTTAAATAAATGCCAGCCCGTCGGCACGGCGGAGAACGGCGCGGTCCGCGAAAGAATGAAGCAACGTCTCCGAGATGAGTCCCTGAACGAGAGAAGGTGCAAAATCGCATGCGGAGTGTGCTCCTGCTTTTGTACGAAGTGGGAAGAAAAGAATCCAGGCGCCGCCTTGCCTGTCCACGCGTGGACAAGGATGCACAGCACCGCCCCGGGGAGGCAGGGCGGGAATCCGTGGCTCAGGAGAAAGGGCTTTTCAGCTACATCTCTGGTTATCTTTTGAGATGCGAACCCTCTGACCGTGTTACTCCTCCGGAGGCGAAAATGGTCACTGTAGGAAAGAAGTGCCTGCCGTGTGCACCCCGTGTCCCTGCCTACGGTGTGGGCTCCCCCAGGCCTGGCTCTGGTCCTAGGAGTCCACGGCTACCAGGAGACCCTCAGGAAAGATCTGGGGAGCGAAGGGACACCTTTCCCAAGCCAGCGAGACAGAGAGGCAGACAGGGCAGCCAGAGCGAGGGGGAGGCGGGGGAGCAGGAAGGAGGGGTTTGCAGGGGCAAGGCTCGGTCTGAGCTGGGGCAGAGGCTGCTGGGGTTCATCTACCTGGGGGGCCGGCGCCGGGGAAGCCTGGCTGTCGGGGGCCTGAGGGCCGAGGCCAGCTCCTTTGGCGGTGGGGGTGGTCGGGGCTGGGTCTTGGGCGGGAGGCGGGGCGCTGACTATGACCGAGGCGGGCACGGAGAGGTGGGGGCCGTCTGCGGAGAGGGGCTGCTGGCTCCTCTCCTGAAACGGGCAGCCCGCACAGGGTCAGAAGGTCACCCCACGGCCCCCGCAGCCTCCCCACCCCAAGATCCCGGGCTCCCCAACGTCCCAGAGCAGGGGGTGGTGGGGACCGGGCGCAGGGGCACCGAGAGGCCGGGTGCAGAGGCCGGGGCGGCTCGGACCCCGGGGTCCGGGCACCAGGGAGCCTGCTACCCCAGCAAGTTCGTTTCGCTCAGGTCCCGTCAGTCCTCCGGCTCCACCTCGCCCGCGGCCTCCCGCCCCATCTGTCTGTCTGCCCATCTGTCTGTCTGTGTCTTGCCCGGCTCTCTCTGATTCTCATCCCCTCCAGCAGGAGAGCAGACAGTCAGCCTGTCTGCCAGTCAGTCCCCCTCCTCGTCTTTCTGTTGGGCTGTCCCCTCGGGGACGCACGCATCACCGGGAGCAGGGAGTGCCGCTCTGAGACGCCCTCCCAAGCCCACCAGACGCCCCCCTGCCAGGCGCTGCCTCCCCGCCCCCGTGCGCGCGCGCGCGCGCGCACACACACACACACACACACACACACACACACACCTTGAGCTCCAGCTCCCGGCCCCTCCCCGCAGCACACACCCCCTGTCCGCGCCCCTCCCCGGCCACTTACCTGCGGCAGGAACATCTGCAGGGAGTCCTGAGTGAGGATGGCCGCGGCGGCGGCGGCGGCGGCGGCGGAGGGTGGCTGTCCCAGGACGATCTTCTCTGGGCTGGACGCCAGGCCCGGGCTGGGCTGTGGGGTGGTGGCCTGAGGCGGGGCGGCGGCCTGAGGGGCGGGGGCCTGGGGGGTGGGCTGCTGCGCCGGTGGCTGCTGGAGGCCCAAAGGCAGCGGTGTGCTGGCGGCCGGTGGCGCCTGGGGGGCCGTCTGCACCGCGAGGACGGGCGCGGCCTCCCCGGTGGCGGCCGGGGGGGCCGGCTGCACCAGCCCGTCGGGGGCGTTGAGCATGGCCACGGCGCTGGGAGGCAGGGTGACCCCCTGGAGGACGGTGGTGGCCGCGGGCCCCGTGGGCGCCGGCTGGCTCTGTGTGGGCAGGCTGCCCGCGGCCAGCGACACGGGCATCTGGAAGAGCGCCGGCTGGCCCACCTGGATGGGGGCGGCCGAGAGGATGTGGGCGGCGCTGTGGGCCCCCGAGTGGGGGGCCAGCACGGGGCCCAGGCTCAGCGGGCCCGCCAGGTTCTGGTTGGTGAGGATGGGGTTTGCGATGAGCTGTCCGCCCGCGTGGGGGGCCGCGGCCGCCAGGATCTGCCCGCCGACGTTGGTGGGCAGGGCCGACAGCGTCTGGGGCAGCTGGACGGCGGGCGCCCCCGGCAGCAGGAACTGGTTCTGGCCTGGCAGCACGTGCTGGGCGGGGATGACGATGCTGCTGCCCTGATTCAAGAGGTGGACGCTCATGGGCTTGCTCAGGGCCCCGGGCGGCTGAGGCGGGGCGGCCCCCGTCGTGGTGGCCGGAGGCTGCTTGAAGACGTTGGCCGGCAGGGCCGGCGCCGGGAAGCCCGACAGCACCACGTTCTGGCCGGCCTTGCCCGCTGCCATGAAAGTCAGGTTCTGGGGGGCCTTGGGCGGCTGCGGGAGGCCCCCCGCCTCGCCCTGGATGGTGAGCGTGGCGCCCGCGGGGGCGAACGGCTTGGGGGTGAGCTGGTAGAGCTTGGGGGGCAGCACGCCGGCGGGCTTGGGCTGGATGGGCGTGGGCGTGCGATGCAGGATCACGTTGGGCGCCGGGACCAGCGGCGACGAGCCGAGGCCGGGGGCCGCCGAGGGCGCCCCGCCGGCCGCGGCGGGGGCGGCCCCGGCCCCTCCGAACACCGAGTTCCCGTTGAGCGTGGTGGCCACGGCGGTGGGGAGGTTCTTCTGAATGACCAGGCCCGCCCCCTGGGGCGAGACGCCGGCCGACGCCAGGGTCACCGGCTCCGAGGGGCCGGCCGCCGAGGCCAGGTAGCCGCTGACGGGCACTTGCTTGGCCAGGAGCTGGGAGGCGGGCGGGTTGAGTGCCATGACCGGCTGGCCCACCACCTGGATGGGCGCCAGGCCGAGCGTGGCCGCCGCGGCGCCCCCAGGGCTGCCGTTGGGCAGGCCCTGGAGGCCCGGGATGGGCTGGAGGGTCACATTGCCCAGGCCCACGGGCTGCAGGAAGGGCTGGACGCTCAGCGCTTTGTTGACCACGTCCTGGGGCGGCACCAGGGCCTGGTGGGTCAGCACGGCGGGGGGGGCCTGCAGCCCCAGCAGGTCGGTGCCCCCCGGGAACAGGGCCTGGGGCCCAGCGGCCACGGCCGCGGCCCCTCCGGCCCCCGCCGGGCCCGCCCCGCCGTCCGCGGGCTGCAGGGTGGGCAGCTGGAAGGGGCCCAGGTCCAGCTCGGCCTCGGCCTCGAGGGTCTGCTCAGTGATGTTGGCCTCTTGGAGGCTCTGCTGGAGGATGTCGCAGGGCTGGTCGGCGGCCCCTCCGCCCCCGCCGCCGCCCCCCGCGGCAGGCGAGCCCAGGATGGCATCTTCCAGGAAGTCTAGGTCCACGCTGGGGGCCGGCTGCGTGGGCTCCGGGCTCAAGTGGTTGCCAGAAGCTTCTTGCACGTGGAGCTGGAGGCCGGGCGAGGTGGGAGAGGAAGAACGGAGGTTAACAAGGGGCTGGCGCAGGACAGGGGCTGACGCACAGGGCACTCGGTGCCGGCGCGGCCAGAGAGAACGCTTCACCTGGACGTGGCCGCCACCTACGTTCGAATCCCGGCCTCCGCCGGGCTCTGCCGTGCAACCCGGGGCTTGCTTTCTCCGGCCTCGCTCTCCCCATCTGCACGCGTCAGCGGAACGGAATGAAAACTCTCCTCGAAGGAGCCATAAAGGCCCATAAAACCTCCACGTGCAGCTCCCACGCTCAGAAGCGCCCCGAAGGCCGCCGACGCCTTCCTAACCCTTTTGGTAGCAAACCCTGACCAAAAGTGATTACGGCCGCTCTCGGGGAGAGCCACAATTTGCCCACGTGACGCGACCCTTCCGGAGGCGGGCCGTGGAGAGGGGAGCGAGCGTGTCGCGTGACGTCCCGCATCCCTTTCCCGGAACCCCTGAAAGGACCCGGAGTTCTGAAACACGCCCGGCCCCCAAAGCTTCCGGATCGAAGACCGGGGCTGTGCTCGTTAGGGACAGCGGCAGCTACCGTCGGGGGCCTTACTCTGGGCCGGCCGTGCTGAGTCGGACGCATCTTCAGCGCCTTCCACGCTGTCCCGGATTGCGATCCAGGCACGTACGATCGAGACACGCACGGGCACTTGAGCAAATGTGGCACAGGCGAGACTTGCGCGCCCCCGCTTGGCAGGATGTGGCTCCCGATCAGCCCCCAGCCCAGACCCGGACGGTTCTGAGTTCTTAAGCACTTAAATGGCCACAACCAAACCTGCCTCCTAGGACGGTCATGACCTTCACGGACATCGCACGCAGGGGGCTTGAAGCCGGACCCCGGGCTTCACGGGTGTTAGAAAAGGATGATACGGGGCACCTGGGTGGCTCAGTCGGTTGAGCGTCCGACGCTTGATTGCGACTCAGGTCAGGAGCTCATGGTTCGCGAGACTGAGCTCCGTGTCTGGCTCTGGGCTAACAGCATGGAGCCTGCTTGGGGTTCTCTCCCTCTCTCTCTGTCCCTCCCCTACTCTCTAGATAGAGAGATAGAGAGATAGATAGATAGATAGATAGATAAAAGAAACTTAAAAAGGATGGCAACATGACTAATCACAAAGTCACAATCCAGGCTCGTCACTGTTCCTGGGTCTATAAAGGGTCAAATAAAGGTTTATTGGTCAGGTTCTAGATTAATCATTTATATTATGAAAGATAAAAATTATTCAGAACATGTTGTCACAGCTGTCGTGAGCACTACGTGAAAATGACCGGAAAGGGCTGGGTAGCATACAGTAAGTGTTAATAAATGACAGTTATGACAAGAGGGAGGAGGGAGAAGACAGGAGGAGGAGGGGGAGGGATGAGGCGAAGGGGGGTTGGGAAGGGGGCAGGAAGGGAGAAGCAGCAGAAGAGGAGGAAGAGGAAAGGTCAAGCGGCATGATGGTCAGGCACACAGCAGGTGCTTAATTAACGTCCACTGCGTTCCCCACTCTGCGCTTTGCCTGGCACCCGTGCCCCCATTTTCCAGATGGAGACTGAGGTCTGCGTCAGTCGGTCCCCTCCCCTTCCCCTGGGGGACACCCAACCACGGCTAAGCAGGGACAGGCCCCCAGGCCCCCGCACTGCCTGCTCCCTAGACGAGTGTCCCCTGGTGAACCCCAGAGCTGGCCTCTGCCTCAAAGCCAGGGACCCGGGACGCTCCCCTTCTTCCCGAGGAGCCGGTGGGCAGAGCCAGGGCCACCCCACCCGGTCTCACCTCCACCCCCTGTGGCCCCCCCACCCTCCTCCAGGCAAAGCGCCTCAGGGGGTGAACGTGACCCCCTTCCCTCTTGCCGTTAGGGCCTCCCTCCCGCCGGCCGCCTCCAGGGGCACCACGGGCCGTGACTCAGAGCCCGCCCCCCGCCCCCCACCGAACCCCTGAGTCACTTACCCCAGGACCTTCGTAGAAGGCACTTTGGGCCTCCCCGGGGTTATCCAGGAGGTCGTCACCATCCAGCTGCAACAAGACCCGCCCCCACCCCAGGTCAAGGTCAGCTGGGCAGCGGGCTGGCCCTGCTCTAGAACAAAAACCAATTTGAAGTCACAGCGGACCAGGGGACAAAGACAGCACCTGGGGCGTCAGCACCGCGGGACACTCTGCCTCCAGAAAAGAGGCCCCAAAGAGAGGGGCTTGGCGGCGTGTTTAAAACCCGAGGTGTCCCCGGCACGGAGTCCGAGGCTCTCCCGACGCGCCTGCCTTGAACTCTAAACTCCTGCCTCCGTGCCTCTGCCCAAGCTGAGCCCCGCCTTCAGCCTTCATCACAGCACATCCTTCGGGGCCCGACGGACCCGCCCCCTTCTCCCAACAACCACCCGTCTCTCCTTACCAAGTCACTCCTTTCTCTACGCGGCCCAAGTGCCCGGCGTGCCCCCCACCCCCCCACCATCTGGGCACCTAGCGCCCATGCCCAGCCTGACTCCGGGAGGGCAGGGACCGGATTCCCAAGGCGCATCTCTGAAACAGCACCTGACGTCCACGGAAGGGCCCACGGAATGTGCGTCCACGGCTGAGCCTCCCCAGTCTCTTTCCATGTGGATGTCTCTCCAGAACCCCGGGCGCCCAGCACCACCAACGAGGGGCCCCCCCTGCGCTCGTGGAATCTGCCCCCCGAACCCCCAGCCTCAGAAGACACAACCCACTCAAATCTAGGAGGCGTTCGCACATGCTCCTCCTCAACGACTCCTCCACCAGCGGGTCTAGTCGGCTCTGCCTTCCAGACAGACCCCAAAGCCAGCGCCCGGAGCCCCCCCCCTTTAGTGCCCACCCCACGGCCCCAGCCGCCATCGTCCCGCCGCCACGCCACAGTCGTCTGACGCTTCTCCTTCCAAGAGGTGGCGCTACATTCCCCTCCCTGTGATCACAGGCCGGCTCAGTGACTCACTTCTCACGAATACAGAGTGACTTCGGTGGTGAGATCATAAGAGGCACTGAGCTTCCTCCTGGCCCTGGCCCTGGCCCTGGGGTCACTCACTGTGGGGGAAGCCAGAGTGACACGTCCTGAGGACACTCAAGCTGTCCCTACAGGGAGGCCTATGTGCTGAGGAGCCAAGGCCTCTGGCCAACAGCCACAGAAACGCGTCATCGTGGAAGCCCGTCCTCCAGCCCCGGACAAGCCTTCGGATGACAGCGGCCCCGGCCGACATCCTGCCTGCAACCTCAGGACAGACGCCCCCGCGCCAGGGGCACCCAGCGAAGCGGCTGCCCAAGTCCCGACCCTCAGGAACTGTGACAGCGCTAACAAACTTTAAGTCACTAAGCGTCGGGATGATTTGTTACACAGCCCCAGACAACCGATACGACTCCTCATGGCTCAGCCCGTTTCTACTTCCTGCTTTGCTCCAGGCCCCTCATGACCTGTGACTTTTGTCCGCTCCAGTGTCCCCCCCACCCACCAGTTTCCCCTTCAGTCCGGCCCCACCAGCCTTCTTTCTGTTCACTGACCGTAGCATGTTTTCCTGTATTTTTCTGCCTGCCCTTCTGCCCAGAGCAGCATGGGTGCCTCCCCCCGCCGCCCCCTCGCCCCCCCCTTTGTTTGAAACCGTTTTGTTGTGCAAGTGACATTCTTATTTTTATCCTGCTCTGCAGGGCGCGGTCGGTGACTGCTTTGTTTCCCCGAGGAAATGTGTACGGTGTGAGGGCAGGGATTTGCCACCTCCCCTGCTCTGGCCATGACCCCGGGGGCTCAGCTCACAGAAGGCGCGAGGCGGAGGTTTACTGAATCCGGGGCACAGGTCTCTCGGCCCCCAGTTCCACAGGCCCCTACCCCAGGGAGGCCCCTCCCTGCCCCAGCACTCACCTTCTCGGATCCATGTAAGAAGTCATTGAGGGCCTGAGGGTCGCTGAAAGACAGAAGAGGAGAGACACTGAGGAGGTGAAGGGGGGGAGGCGGGAGGGGGGGGACAGGGAGGGCAGGAGGAGGCCGTTACTCACCAAATCACGTCTAGTAAGCACCTCCCATCCTCATCATCCATCGCCACTGCACGGGGTGGGGCGGGAGGAGGGCAGGGGACACAAGGTTAGACGTCTGTGCGGCACGCCAGGACCCTCCCTTCAAGGACAGTTCCCTGGGCCCAACGTCCGTCCGTGGAAGGTCAGGGTGTCTGTTCCCTGGAGTCTGCAGGTGTGGGTGGGGGCGGGGAGAGCCTTCCAGGAGCCCCCCCCGCCCCCTGCCCGGAGACAGCTGCCTTTTCCTCCTCCCCGACCTCTTGCCCGGCATCTGATGCCCCCGACGAGGACACTGACTGAGACTACGTGAGCCCTGATCGCATGTGGGCCTGCGCTGAGGCCTTCACGCACACGTAACCCTTTCGATCCTCACGGTACCCCACAAGGGGGGAGGTCCTGCCATCCCCACGTCGCAGAGGAGTAACTGGGGACGTGGAGACCGTCATCCATTTCCCAGCCGACAGGGGGCAGAGCCAGGCCTTGAACGCAGGGTCCGGCCCGGAGCAGGGTGTGGCGGGGGGGAGTCTGCCCTACGCGGGAACAGTCCCGAACCTCACCGAGGATGTGGTGACTGTCATGGGTTCCCCTCCCCGCGACACACAGACACATACAAAACCTCACGTGCGCCCCCAGCTGGTTAGAGCCCCTCCCCCGTGACAGCGTTCTGTGACCGCCACCCCCAACCGTCACCCCAACTCCCAGGATCCCCCAAGCACTCCAGGGGCATAAAGAGTCTCGGGAAGGGGCTTCTCATAGTTGGTTCGGGGCCTGCGAAGCCGGCAGGCACAGGCTCCCCCCAACACACAGCAATGACTGGCCGCGGGGACCGTCCCTGGAGGTCCTTCCCCGGCTCTCGCTGCCTCTCGCAGCGGTGACAACATGTTCTGTCCGGCTCCACATCCCAGCCCCACCAACGCTTCCTTCTTCCTGTGGCCGGCGAGCCCTGCCCTCCCCAACCAGCCCAGGGCAGGGGCTGGGGTGGGGAGTGGGGGGGGGGGGCGGGGGCGGTCCAAGGCCGGAGACGGAGGGGCTAAGCCAGGCTCCGCCAGGAAGGAACGTTCCTTCTCCGCCCAGGGGTCAAGGTGGGCCCAGGGAGGTGGAATCAGGGACACACGCCCCTCGGGGCACGAACCGGGACCCTCGACCAGTTACCTGCGCTACAAACGAATCATGAAGGGAAGGAGGGGGTGTCCACTCCAGGTCTATGCGGGGCCCCCGGCTGGGGACTTGGGGAGTGTCCTTTCGGGGGCCAGCTGTGGAGAGAGAACGAGAGGGAGGCTGTGAGACAGAAAGCCAGGGACAGGGAGGGAGCTGCAGTGAGGAAGGAAGGGGCCAAACACAAGTTTAACAGCACGAGAGCCAACACCGGACATTATCGTGCACGAGACGCGCGCACGGAGCGCGATGGCTGGCCACACGGTGTCACCTGAGCTGGGCACGAAGCTGGCACTTAACACGACATAATTCACTGAGGCTTCGACCTGATAAAACAGTCGATTCTCGTTATCCGAGGCGCCTCCGTTCTGCACGGCCGCCTCGGGGACCCGGGACGGCACTCGGTGCTAGGCGGGGGGGGGGGCCGTTTTTAACAGCAAAACTGCCAACGAGAAGCAGGAAGGATGTAAACAGGTGGCGCTAAGCATCGTGAGAAGTGAAATGAGAAGTCAAAGTGTTGCCTCGTCCAGCCTCAGCGGGAACAGGTGCTTTGGGCCACTCAAGCGTTTTCACGCGTCCCCAAGTGACCAGGGCAGCGCATCGGTATCGATCTGTGGGTTACACGTGTCGGAACGGCCGCGGGGAGGGGAGGGTGTTGGCCCGCCGCTGGTTTTAAGTGCTCTACCCACACGAACCCATTTCACCTTTTCTTTGTTTCTTAATGTTTTTATTTTTTTTTAATTCTTTAAAAAACCTTTTAAAAATGTTAAAGATTAAAAAAAATTTTTTTTTAAATCCCTCTTTATTTTCGAAAGAGAGAGAGAGACAGAGAGCAAGCGGGGGAGGAGCAGAGAGAGAGGGAGACACAGAATCCGAAGCGGGCTCCAGGCTCCAAGCTGTCGGCGCACGGCCCGACGCGGGGCTCGAACCCACGAACCGTGAGATCGTGACCGGAGCCGAAGTCGGACGCTTCACCGACCGAGCCACCCAGGCGCCCCCGGGATAGGCACTTTTATTAGCCCCATTCCACAGAGGGGGAAAGGGAGGCTCAGGCCCGTGATCTCTACTCCCAGGAGCCCTCAACTGGTAAGGGGCCAGGCCGCGGCCTGAGCCAAGGCCGGCTAAGAGTCCCCGCTCTTAGCCACCTATCCCGCGGATGGACGTTCCTCTCGTCAGGCTGTTTCCCTTTCAGAATCTGAAGCAACTATGGCAAAAATGTCAGGAGAAGATGAAGCTGCCAACAGCCTGTTATCATTTCATGAATGCTTGGAATAGTTCAGATTCGAAACAGCGATAAAGGGGGGGCGGGGAGGGGGGAGAGGAGTGGTTGTACCCGGCCCTGGGAAGACCTAGGAAGCAATCCGTCACAAGACCCAGGAACGTGGGATCCTGGGATCCGTGTCCCACCTGGATGCACCACCTTGGCCTGGAGGTGTTCACAAGCACCCAGCTTCCCACTGGTTCCTTCCCTCCTCCCAGCCTGGAGTTTCAGGTGTGGTCCCAGCTCCGCAGACCTCGGGCCAGCAGAACCGAGCCCGGGAGCATGAGTTTCCTGAACGGGACTCTCCAGACGGTGGGGG
>NW_024412451.1:4078783-4114051 GCF_014898765.1 Herpailurus yagouaroundi | reverse complement strand
GGGGTGTGTGGAGAGTCTGAAGCAGGTTCCACGCCGTCAGCGCAGAGCCCGAGACGGGGCTCGATCCCAGATCCCGGGAACAGCGAGATCACGACCTGAGCCAAAACCGAGAGCCAGACGCTTTAACCCACTGAGCCACCCAGACGCCCCAGGAGAATGTTTTCATCCGTGCGTCTTTATTCCGATGGTCACAGCAGAGAAAGGAACGGCGGTGGGGGGGGGGGACTTTTTGGCGAGAGGAAAACGTTCTGCGTTGGGGGGATGCCAGTGAAGGTGCCGGTTAAGTGAGGGTTTAAAACGTAACGGCTCGGGGTGCCTGGGTGGCGCTGTCGGTTGGGCGTCCGACTTCGGCCAGGTCACGATCTCGCGGTCCGCGAGTTCGAGCCCCGCGTCGGGCTCTGGGCTGACGGCTCAGAGCCTGGAGCCTGTTTCCGATTCTGTGTCTCCCTCTCTCTCTGCCCCTCCCCCGTTCATGCTCTGTCTCTCTCTGTCCCAAAAATAAATAAACGTTGAAAAAAAAAATTAAAAAAAAAAAAAAACGTAACGGCTCAGATCTGCGCGTGTGTGCTCAAAATGTGTACATTTTACCTTAAGACGCTATCAAAAAAAAAAAGAAAACAAAAAAGAAAAGAAAAGAAAAGAAAAGAAAAGAAAAGAAAAGAAAAGAAAAGAATCAACAGCAGTAGTGGTAGCGGGGCGGGGGAGAGGCCAGACAGGTGTGGCAGGACGGGTGGGAGCTGGTAAGGCTTCGGGTGCCGGTCGCTGGCCGTTGTGGGGAGTTTCCACGTTAACAGGAAAACAGCGGGCCAGCGATCAGCTCCGCACCTCTGCCTCCCCCGTCTCCCATCGGCCTGAAGCCAAGAGACGCGGCGTGAAACGACAGATCCCCGCTCCGCCGTGCGTGGGCTGAGCGACACCGGGCAGGTGACCTCACCTCTCCGTGCCTCGATGTGTTCCTGGGCCAAAAGCGTATAACCACAGTCCCTGTGTCTCCTCTGCTGGCGGAGAGTCTCTGAGGACAGGGCCTGGGCTGTGGTGCGCACACAGCAGGCACTGGGATCGATACTACCCTTGATGTCGCTGTTTTGTGAGCCCTGCCAAACGCGGCCGGCTGATGAGAAAAGGTCAGCCCTGACCCTGCCTCCTGTCCCCCATGGTCTCACACTGATGCCCAGGACCTTCCCTGGATCTAGAAGCCTGGGTTCCCGCCCAGCCTGTGTGCCCCGCGACCAGTTACTCACCCCCCACCCCCTGTGCCTCAGTTTCCCCACCAGGCTGAGGGGGCTAACGGCACGTACCCCCGCCACGGGATCGTTATGCACGAACGCCTTCAGTCCTCACGTGTGCCAAAGTGTTTCGCAAGCATTCAACTGCCGCTGTGGACGTGACCCGGTGTGGCAACCCCCCAAAGCTTTCCGGCCAGTCAGGTTGGGGAAAAAAGCCCCCCAGGCTCCAGCTTTTCCACCAGGTGCCAGCTGCCGCATGAGCACCGCGGGAGGAAGGCTGTATATGTCACCAGCTTCCGTGATGGGTCATGACACGGTCCTACTTAAGCCGCCCGGCACCACGCCTCCTCGCATCCTTCCAAGGCCAGCTTTACGCCCATTTCTCAGATGAGATAAATGAGGCCAAACGGAGTGGTTATGGAGAAGCCACGGCCATCACGGCCAAAGAAACGTGCCCACGCGGGGCTAACCAGGTACCCTGCAGCCCTTCACCCAAGCAGGTGGAAGGAGGCTTGAAGGACACAAATGAGGGGCGCTTGGGTGGCTCAGTCAGTTGAGCGTCCGACTTCGGCTCAGGTCACGAGCTCCCGGTCTGTGGGTTCGAGCCCCGCGTCGGGCTCTGTGCCGACAGCTCGGAGCCCGGAGCCTGCTTCGCATTCTGCGTCTCCCTCTTTCTCTCTGCCCCTCCCCACGCTCGCACTCTGTCTCTTAATCAAAAACAAATAAGCATTAAAAAATAAATACAAATTAAAAATGGGTAAGCTAGTCAATTGTATGTTATGTGTATTTTACTGTGGTTAAAAAAAAAAAAAGAATTAAAAAAAACCCAGACAATTGGGGCACCTGGTGGCTTAGTTCATTAAGCGTCTGACTCTTGATTTTGGCTCAGGTCATGATCTCATGGTGTATGAGATCGAGCCTCACGTGGGGCTCTAAGCCGACAGCACGGAACCTGCTTGGGATTTTCTCTCTCCTCTCTGTCTCTCTCAGAGTAAAACAACTTTTTTTTCCTAAAAGGACAATGAGGACTATCCAAGATTTTTGAAAAAACCTTTTTTTAATTTTAATTTCATTTTAGAGAGAGAGTGAGTGGGAGACAAGGGCAGAGAGGGAATCTTTTTTTTTAATTTATTTTTTTTTTTATTTTTGAGAGACACAGCGTGAGTAGGGGAGGGGCAGAGAGAGAGGAGACACAGAATCCGAAGCAGGCTCCAGACTCCGAGCTGTCGGCACAGAGCCCGACGCGGGGCTCGAACCCACGGACCGTGAGATCAGGACCTGAGCCGAAGTCAGACGCTTAACCGACTGAGCCACCCAGGCGGCCCGGGAAAGAGGGAGAATCTTAAGAAGCAGGCTCCACACTCAGCACGGAGCCCGACACAGGGCTCGATCCCACGACCCTGAGATCACGACCCGAGCTGCAAGCAGGACTCGGACGCTTAGCGGACTGAGCCACCCAGGCGCCCCTAACGTTTCCTTTCGATCACATTTGCCGCTTGCCAGGCGCTCAACAGCCGCACGCAGCCGGTGGCCGCCGTCCCGGGGCAGCGCGGATCGAGGCCATATCCATCGCGGGCAGGGCTGGTCTGGCCAGAGTGGTGGAAACCTGGAGACTGACCAGGTTGGCTGAAGAGGAGGGGGCCCACCTTTTGCCCTGGTCTCTACTCGGTGCACGCGTGACGTTTGCCGCGGTGAGAAACGTTTGCTGAAAAACATCCTTTAATCCCAAGTATCGCATGACTGTCTGTCTGATGGTTCATTGTGTTTTCTTGCCTGTGGGATGCCGGTGCCCGCACAGGGGGAGCCCGGTAAATATTCGCGGAAGGAATCAATGACCGTGCGGAACGAGAGAAGACAAACCCATTCATTCGTTCAGAGCGGCCTGGTACAAAGGGCACCCCTGAAGCCCTGTGCGTCCAGCACGGGGATACCCTCATCGCGAGATACCCTAAGGAGCAAAAGCAGACCCGATCCTTGACCCTGGGACGCGTGTCCAGCGGTGGCATTGAATCCTCCCCCTGCCTCAACAACAAGCATACTCAAAAGCTTTTAAAAAAGTGACTGGAGGGGGGGGGGACCACAATTAATGCACAAAGTTGCCAACCCAAAGTCGTCCACACAGGAATGGATGCCCCGCGTTCCCTCAGAGCAGACGCTTTAAGAGCCACCGCGTGGCTCTGCCCGAGTCCCGCGACAAAGGGGGCACACGGAGCCACAGCCGACCCACGAGAGGCGCCGCCCCACACACTCAGCCGAGGCCGAGTGCCTCCCCAGCATCAGGTCTCGTGCTAACTGCATATCCACGGGACCCTCCGGGTCACCGGGAAGGCAGGAAGAAAAATGCTGCCTTGCGGGTCACCAGCTCAGGAAACCGGGACCCGAGAGGGGTCAGGACACCGGCCCCCCCCAACCGCAAGTCCGGGGGCCCGAACTCGAACTCAGACCCCGTGATTCTGGAGCCCTCATTCTTCGCCACCCGCGCGCTATAAAAAGCAGGAAAAGCCAGGAGCTCAAGAGAGCAGCTCCAGGGAGCAGCCGTGACGCAACAATGTCAGAGCGTCCTTCCAGAAAATCGTGGGAATGCCTCCCGCGCGGGGAACGCAAGCCGAGTTCTGCACTGTCATCAGGAGCTCGGCGCAAGCCAGACGGCCCAGCAGGACCCGGAATTGAAAGCCTCCGCGGAGCTCCAGAAAACGGGCGGATTCTCACCTCCCAGGGTGAACGTCAGTACCCGCCCCGCCCGGGATAGTGACAGGTAACAAAAGTGAAAGCGGACAGAATTGTATCCTTTGCCACAGGAAGGAGAGAAGCCGGGCAGCAAAGCCTCCCGCTGGCAATGGCGTTTTGCAAACACCACTTCCCCAACCCTCCCTCCGCCTTACTCACAGAAGCCCTGATGCTGTTCAGAGTAACACTTGCCAGCTCCAAGATGTAAACAAAGGCTGTTTTGAGTCAGTCTTTTTCAAACTATGGGTCACGCCTTGGAGGGTTGTGAAATCAAATTAGCAGGTTGTGACCAGGATTTTTTTTTGGTGGGGGGGGGAGGGGGGGGGAATGGTTATAGAGTAAAATGGAACGGAACAGACTAGAAAATATTAAAAAGGCACCAGGCACGGGTAAAGCGTTAAATATCGGTGTGTGAGATCGCTTTCAATTACGTGCGTCCGTACGTGGACACATTTCCTCCGGTGGGTCGCGGTCAAGGTGGCTTGAACATAATTGGGCTAGGGGGCGCCCGGGGGGCTCGGTCGGTTGAGCGTCCGACTCTTGATTTCGGCTCAGGTCATGGTCTCGCAGGTCGTGGGATCGAGTCCTGGGCTGACAGCACGGAGCCTGCTTGGGATTCTCTCTGCCCCTCCCCCGCCCGCGTTCCACCCCTTTCTCTCTCTCGAAAGAAGGAAAACGTTAAAATAAAATAATTAGACTGAATCAGTGGCACCCCTACCCCCTGTATCGTTCGCTTCCCTAGGCTTCTTGGCAGCTAGGGTAGCCACGGTTCTGCACTCACTCACGGTTCTGTACCCTTTGGACGGTTCTGCAAACAGGAAAAGCCAAAGGGTGCCGCCGGGTTCTGCTCAATGAGACATTTTGGGGAAGACTGTGGGCTGTTTGGGGGAAAGTTTTTCTTCCAGAATATAAAGACAGAGGTCCCCTAGGGAGAAAATCTCTGCGCCCCACTTCCAGCTTTGAATACAGCTGAGATACCTGGGGCTGTTGCAGCCATTTTGCAACAATGAGGCAACACACCTAAGGCAGGTAGGCACGCCTGCGGAGGATAGCGGTTGGGAGGACAGAAGAAGACTGGGTTCTCAACAACTCCTCATGGACCGCCTGCCTCCAGACTTCGTAATCCTTACAGCTCAACCCACCACTACGGTTCCCATTATCTGCAGCGCAACGCAACCTGATCGTCTAGCTCGCATCTCCAGGTATCCTGGCGACCCGTCTCAAGGACTCTCTCGGCCTTCCGGGGGTCAAGGGCATCACTGATGGAGAGGGCTCAGCAAAACGGAAGAGGACTGGTAGAAAGGGGAGCTGAGAAAAGGGTCGCTGTGGTTGACTGCAAACGTGGCCAGAAATTCTTCTCCCTGGTCCCGTATGCTTTGCAGCCCCTCCTACCAAGAGATGGGGTCTGTCGCTCCACCCCTCGATCTTGGGCTGGCCTTGGCACGCTTCCGCCCTCTGCCCAGCGGCCATGGGAAGAAGACTGGGCTAGCCCGCAGGGGGACAAGAGTCACATGCTCATCTCCTGCATCGGCCCAGCTCACGCCCGGTCGAGCCCTAGGAGCACAGCCACCTAGGGGACCTACCGGTGACCACAGACATGGAGGCAAGTATTTTAAGAGAGAGAGAGTGTGTGTGAGCAGGGGTGGGGTGGAGAGAGGGAGAGGGAGAATCCCAAGCAGGCTCCGCACGGTCAGCTCAGAGCCTGATGCGGGGCTCGATCTCACGAACCCCAAGATCATGACCTGAGCCGACATCGAGGAGAGGTGGACACGCGACCGGCCGAGCCAGCCGCCCAGGTGCCCCGACGTGGCTTTAAGCCACCGCGGCATATCACGTTTCCCGAAAACGGCTGTGACAGCGTCACTGATCTCCCCGGATGCCCCCCCCCCCAGGGCCACCCTGCCATCCCCCTCGGATCGAAAAGAGCTTGTGCGACCACTTCAACCAGGATGGCACGACAGAAACGCCGCTGACTTCCCAGGCGGGGTCACGGAATGCAATTTGGTTTCTGCCTGGTCCACGGGGACATCTACCCGGAAGCCCTAAGCCACACAGCCCTCCCCAGGGACTAAGGACCTGCCTGGACCTCACGCCTCTGACTCCACCCAAGTCTCACCCACTCCACCTCCCACCCCTCCCCGGCTCTCTCCTTCCTGTGGCAACCGTCCCTGCCCACACGCAGACCCCCACCATCTCTCGTCACCTAACCGTCCACCCGGCCTGCTCGCTCACAACCGGCTGCACCCGTCGTTAATAAAATACTCAGTACATTTCCTCAGTGACTGGCAAAGATACACGCTGCCTGAGCCCCCGGCGCTGGCCGCTCAGGACCTCGTGAGACGCCCCCCAGGACCCAGCGACCACGGGGTCACACCTGGTCCAACAGGGAGCCCCCGCGACCACCTTTCCACACCACAGCAGGCACCACGTAATCCGTGCCAACGTCCCCCCCGCCGCTTGCCACGCATTTTGAACACAGCGAAACCTCGGTCTGCAAGCACACTGAGTTCCGGAAGCGTGCTTGCAATCCAAAGCACTGGTGCTATCAAAGCGAACTTCCAGGACCGTCGGCTCAGTTGTGATCCGGTGACGTGTGACGGCACAGGGACCGCTCGCAAGCGCCAGGCCTCGCTTGTTCCTCAAGTTGAAACTTACTGGAAATGTTTGCTCGTCCCGTGGGGCACTCGCGGGGCACGTGAACTCGCGGTCCAGGGTTTTACTGCATCGTTGTGTCCACTCACTCACTCGTTCACAAGAGTCACTCAACATCTCCACTTTTTTTTTTTAAGTTTATTTTTGAGAGAGAGAGAGAGAGAGAGAGAGAGACAGCGTGAGTGGGGGAAGGGCAGAGAGAGAATCCCAAGCAGGCTCCACGCCGTCAGCACAGAGCCTGAGGCGGGGCTCGAACCCCCAAAACCGCGAGCCAAAACCAAGAGGCAGACGCTTAACCAACCGAGCCGCGGCGCTGGCATATGGGATATGGGCGCGAGTCCACCGGTAAAAACATCAACCCAGCCACACACAAATGACGATATAAAGCCTGCCTCCCAGTGGCTAGGGTCCCCTGGCCTCTGGCCCCTCTGTGCCAGCTCCCTGCGCACTGGCCACGAGCCTGACCTGCCCAAGCCCAAGGCGCACCCCTGCTTAGGCGCCTCCCTCAGACCGGGGTTTGGAAATCCAGGCACGGGAGGTGGGTGGGGTCTGTCCCCTCTGCCCCCCCGGCTGCCCCTACGTCCTGCTTCCTCCTCTTCAGCACCAAAGCCAAGGTTGGGGGAGCACCTCCCAAGTACCCGGGACTATTCCAAGCACTCCGCCCTACGACACTCCATTCCGACAACAATCCTTTGTGGTAGGTGCTATGATCCTCGTATCCGCTTCGTAGCTGGGGAAACTGAGGCAGACGGGTTAGGTGACTTGCCCAAGGTCGCTGGGTCCGCAGAGCCGGGATTTGAACCTAGGTCGGCTTGCACCGTTACCGCTCCCACCTTCCTCCAGTGACCCACTCGGGCCCCCTCCCCCTTACGCCGTCCTGAAACAGAACCCTCAAGTTCATTTCCCGCACACTTGGGTCTAACAGGCCGATTGAGTGATGAGTTCCCACAGTGGACCCGACGTAAGCCAACGTCGAGAGGCTGCCCTCTTATGGTTTTTTCCCAGGTATCTGTAGGGCCCTGCAGGGTGGTTCCCCCCCAGAGACAGGTCTACGACCCAGGGTCCATAACCACGGTCTTCCCTATTCAGAATGAGGGTCTTGGCAGACGTAATGAAGGGCCTTGAGATGAGATCCTCCTACGGCAGCCGGGTGAGCCCTAAATCCGATGACCAGTGACCTTCTCACAGACAAAAGGTGAAGACACGGAGGCCGGAGGCTCAAAAGAAATCTTCCCTAGAGCTTTCAGGAGGCACAACTCTTGAGTACCCTGGTGGCCCTGCCACCACCTTGATTTCGGATGCGTGGCCTCCAGAACTGTGAGAGAATAAATTTCTGGTATTTCGAGCCACCACGTTTGCGGGATTTGCCGGCGCAGCCGCAGGAAAACTAATACAGCGCGTACATTTTAAGGTAGACGCGTCTGGTCCATACCGGGCATGCGAGACATGTACACAAACCACCATGGACGGTTGCACAGGTTGTTCACTACACAAAGGAAGTGAGTCTTGCGGACAGGCGGGGCCTCAAATCCCAGCGGAGGCTCTGCTCGTGCCAGTGAGACCCAGAAGGGCAACATCCACCTGGAGGAAGGACTCTGTTCTAATCCACACAAAGGAGACGAGGGGACTGTGCCCTCCCAGAGGAGGCAACTCCTTCAGTTCCACTGGAAGGCCCAGTAAGAGCTAGCTCGGCCCTGGATGTGTAGCCACTGGCATGCTGTGTCTATTTCAAAGCCCAAAAACGGAAAACAGGGAAAAAATGTTGATTCCTCGCCCACTCCCACCCCTTCGGGGAAGAGAGAGAGAGAGAAAAGCAACGTGGACAGCAGCTACAACCTACACCACCTTTATTTTCCGCGACCTTTCGAGTTCTAAACTCACGGAATTAGTCGCACAACATAAAAGCGGGCCCTGTAAAACTTGCATTGCTCAGAAAGCACCTGGTGTCTATGTTTTGTGCATCCCCCCGCCCCCACCGCCCCAAAACTTTCTGCCGTTCACCGCCGTCCTATAAATGCAGCTGTAAACCTGCACGCTTGACAAGGCTTCACATTTTTTCTTTTAAAAACTTTTCTTTCGTGTTTATTTATTTTTGAGAGATAGAGTGCGAGAGGGGGAGGGGCAGAGAGAGAGAGAGAGAGAGAGAGAGGGAGACACAGCATCCGAAGCAGGCTCCAGGCTCCGAGCCGTCGGCACAGAGCCCGACGCGGGGCTCGGACCCACGGACCGTGAGATCAGGACCTGAGCCGAAGTCGGAGGCTCAACCGACCGAGCCACCCAGGCGCCCCTCACATTTTTCCTTACAGCTGGTTTATAAAACGCGGAGGAAACTCCAAGGAGTGAAAATGGCAAAGGGGTGGGGGGGGGAAGGAACCGAAGGAATGGCGATGTCGACGGGACACAGGACCTCCCACAGCATCGGGCAACAGGGAAGCCTCCAAGGTCAGGACCAAGCGCCGAGAAGCAAAGGGGAAACAAGGTCCAACGACACGGCACATGCTTTAGACCCCTGGTTCCTCAACTTGAACACGCACCGCAGAGTCACATGAAGGGCTTTTAAAGTAAGGCCTGGATTTCACAGTCCGAAGGTCTGGGGTGGGGCCTGGGAATGTGCATTTCCAATCAGCTCCCAGGGACCAGGCTTGGAGAGCCACCGCTCTAGGGGTTTCTGTGTCTTAAGTTCTCCTTCCAGGGCTTTTGCCCTCATACTGAACACAAGCCACCAGTTCCTAGGCAGTGACGAGGTGGCCTCACAGGTCAACAGGGCTAAAGAAGTTGCCCATTATCCAAAGCTACTCCCAGCCTGACTTCTTGGTCAACAGAACCTGCATTTGGTTTCATTCAACAACGTACCCACCCAAGAGGATGAGTCATAATGAGTGTAGGCCTTTGGCCCTGGGTCAGAAACTTCTTTCCTCGGCCTCCTTGGCGGTTAACTTGTGGGCCCGGGAAAGATTTTTACGTTTGGTTAAAAAGAGCCCCACGCTGGGAAGATTACTTCTCCCTGCTCCTGCTTCCTGCTTGAAAAACTGATGTGAAGCGGGATGACAATGGCCGGTGCTGCAGCAGCTATTTTGTCCACCCGAGGGGGAAGGTCCAAAGAATCAGAACGCAGTGGTCTGGTAATACTGAGTTGGCCCAAATCCCTGTAACGGCCTTCTATTAGACAGCTTACCCCAGAAGAAGATGAAAAGCCCGGGGAAACTTAAGTTAAACACAGACCTACTCTACGGCCCCGCCATTCCGCTCAAAGTGAAAAGACTGTGTACAAAAACACTCTGGCAAAAATTTTCAGAGCAGCCTTATGCACAGAAGCCCCAGGCTGGAAACAGCACAGATGTATCCTGACTGGTAAATGGATAAACTGTGTTACAGCCACACAGTGCGCTACAGCTCAACAATAATAGGGAATACAGGGGCGCCCGGGTGGCTCAGTCGGCTGAGCGTCCGACTGTTGATTTCGGTTGAGGTCACGATCCCAGGGTCGCAGGATCGAGCCCTGCCTTGGGTTCTGTGTTGAGTGTGGAGCCTGCATAAGATTTTCTCTCTCCCTCTGCCCCTCTTGCCTGCTTGTGTGCTCTCTCTCTGTCTCTGCAAACAAACAAACAAACAAACAAAACCCTAAAAATAAAAGGGACGGGGCGCCTGGGCAGCTCAGCCGGTTAAATGTCCGACTCTGGCTCAGGTCACGATCTCCCGGTTCATGGGTTCGAGCCCCGCGACAGCTCGGAGCCCGGAGCCTGCTTCGGATTCTGGGTCTCCCTCTCTCTCTCTGCCCCTCCCCTGCTCGTGCTCTGTCTCTCTCTCTCAAAACTAAACATTAAAAAACTAAATAATAAAAAAAAGTAAAGGGAATGCGCTACTGACTCTTGCAACAATACAGATACATTTCAAATGCATCATGGTGAGCTAAGGAAGCCAGACACAGAAGGCTACACCCACTACAGCGCGATGCCCTTTTTTACAAGTGAAACCAGTGGGAAGAAATCAGAGGTGGGGTTGTCTCAAGGGGGCAGGCACAGGGACACAAGGAGGGGACTCTTGGTTTGTTTTAAACCTTTTTTTAATGTTTCTTTTTGAGAGAGAGAAAGAGAGACAGAGCACGAGCAGGGGAGGGGCAGAGAGAGAGGGAGACACAGAACCCGACCCACAGCACAGAGCCTGACACAGGGCTCGAGCTCACGAACCAGGAGACCCTGACCCGAGCCGAAGCCAGACGCTTACCCGACTGAGCCACCCAGGCGCCCTAAGAGGGGAATCTCCTGCGACGGGTGGAATGTTCTGGATCTGGGTAACGGTCACACGGGTGATCTTTGTCAAACCTCCTCAGGCTGCGTGCCCTATGGATTGGTGCATTTTGTGGTACGTAAATTATATCCCAGTAGAGTACAGCTAACGTGGAAAAAAAACCAAAAACAAAACAAAAAAACGCCCGTACAATCGATTCTTGTCACTCATGGTAGTTCCGTTCTGTAAAGTCACCCTGATCCGCTGAACTGGGGAATCCCGAACCATTGCTCTCGGGGGGGAAATACAGGGTTAGGTCCCTGTGAGCCTCTGGTCACATTTTCACCAACTCGTCAATACGTAACCTTGTTTGGTGTGTGTTTCGTAGTGTATCTTGCCGATTCGTCCAGGATAAACTCGCCGCTGACAGTCGGGAGCCCGGGGGCAGCCCTTTAAACACAAGCCTTGGGGGGCGTTTTTAAACAGTGACCTCACCGCCGACCGGCACACTGATGTGAAAAACGTAGCAGTAAATATGAGACCAGGAAAAGGGCACTTGTTTGGAGTACGGGAGCTGAAACAAGGAGGCAGAGTATTTGCTTTTTCGATCTCAGCTAGGGACGGGCACACAGCGAGACTCGAATTCCACTCCCCCCCCCACCTGCTCTGCGCAGGTCTGCAAATGAACTTGACGGTGCGTGTGGGGACCACAGACTGGGGGGTTCCAAGGATCTCCTTGCTTTGTATTAACAAGTAGAGGAACCCACAAATACGGCATCTGTACATCATGAGGATCGACTGTATGGGGCAGTCTCTCTCGAGATTACAACCTTTCCTCTTTACTGGCAGTTTCACTTATGGCCATTTCACTTCTGTATCAATTTCACGGAAGTATCCTAGAGGTACCGCTTGAACCCGCCAAGTTACATACGTGGGGGCGATGTGTGCTTATCACAGCAAGATACCGGAAACAAGCCACTGGCCATCGGTAGAAAATAGGCTGAACAAATTACGGTCCGCCTAAACAGGGCAAGACGTTTGTTTTCATTAAAACAATTTTTTTTTTTAATTTATTTTTGAGAGAGAGAGAGAGAGCGTGGGCCGGGGAGGTGCAGAGGAAGAGGGAGACACAGAATCCCAAGCAGGCTCCGGGCTCTGAGCTGTCAGCACAGAGCCCGACTTGGGGCTTGAACCCACAAACCGTGAGATCACGACCCGAGCCCAAGTCAGATGCTCAACCGACTGAGCCACCCAGGCGCCCCGGGAAGACATTTGTTTATAAAAAAAAAAAATTGTGTCGGGAAAAATATGAATATTATTTAAGCCATCACTGGTCAGGTAATGTGATGTGTAACCAAATGCACACAGACCAAAGGTTACTCCGTGGTAAAAGGAAGCTCTGGGCATTGAACTCAGATTTCGTGGACACCAAAGCCTTGGACGGCTTTCCAAGACGCCCCACTGCCTCATTTCTCGTGTCCAGGAAAACTGAGCATCTGTTTCCCCCAGCGAAATGCTTTTCTTCCTGGATTCAAGGGCCGCCTTTGCAATTTCTCGTTTGAGTGGGGGTGTCTTCCGGAACTAGCTAATTCTGATGGCTCCAAGATACCACGCTTCCCCGTTTCTTAAAAAAAAAAATTTTTTTTAATGTTTATTTATTTTTGAGAGAGAGACAGAGACAGAGCGTGCACAAGGGAGGGGCAGAGAGAGAGGGAGACACAGAATCCGAAGCCGGCTCCAGGCTCCCAGCCGTCAGCACGGAGCCCGATGGGGACTGGAACCCACGAACCGCGAGATCATGACCTGAGCCGAAGTCAGACGCTCAACCGAATGAGCCACCCAGGCACTCCCTCTGCCTGTGTTTTTTTTTTTTTTTAATTTTTTTTTCAACGTTTATTTATTTTTTTGGGACAGAGAGAGGCAGAGCATGAACGGGGGAGGGGCAGAGAGAGAGGGAGACACAGAATCGGAAACAGGCTCCAGGCTCCGAGCCATCAGCCCAGAGCCCGACGCGGGGCTCGAACTCACGCGAGATCACACGAGATCTCGCGAGATCGTGACCTGGCTGAAGTCGGACGCCCAACCGACTGCGCCACCCAGGCGCCCCCTGCCTGTGTTCTTAGTAAACCCCCCACCCTTTTCTGGGTTTTGCAACCAGCATTGTCCTCTAAACCCGTCCATGAGCACTGCCTGGAGGGCTGTGGGGGGAGTCACTAACCGCCTTCCTGCTTCCTCTCTGGTTCCTTCAAAGCTCGGTTCCCCACTCAGTGTGGCCAAAAGCGATTCCGTTTTATTTAAGGTTGTGTCGTTCTCAGCCGCGCTGGAGAGGCAGTGACAAAGACAACAGACATCCCTGTGTCCACAGGGACACAGAACACAGTGCAGAATGGACAATGGCAAGGACAGAGGAGAAAGGCGGCGAGGCAAGGGGGTGGGAAGGACGGGGGAGGCATTTTTAGCTGAAGTGGTCAGGATGGCCTCACGGATGAGAGGAGTCTGAGCAGACGTGCAGGAGATAAGAATAGGAGCGATGTGGATACAGGGGGAAAGGCATCCGAGGCAGAAGGTACAGCAGGTGCAAAGGCCCTGGGGTGGAAACGTGCTGGAGGTGCCTGAGCAACAGTAAGGAGGCGAAAAGGGGTCGAAGAGGCAAGGTCAAGGGCCAGGTGACGTGGCGTCTGGGGGTGGCGAGACGAGGTCCTGGGCTTTTATTCTGAAGGAGCCCGAGAGATGGGAAGGATCTCAACAGAGCGGGCTGTGCTCTAACGGGTTTTCACAGGATCTTCCTGGCTGCCGAGTGGATTGCAGGAGGCGAGGACTGGGGCAGGGAGCCCAGAGAGGAGGCGTCAGTGGCAGAGTGGCAGGTCTACCGATCGACTGCTCAGGGGGTGGTTGGGAAAGAGCGGGATCAAGGGCCCCCCAGAACCTGAGAGGGACAGGGGGGCACAGCGGCTAACAGAGGGCAGCCAGGCAGGATGCGCGAACACGCCGTGCTGCAAGCTCTCTTCTTTGATCTAGCACCTTCTTCCGTGAAGGCATTTCCTCTAAGGTGTTCTGATGGCCCCAAAGCTACTAATTACTGGATTAACACACCCGACCCAGGGCAAGGCAGGGAGGGCTGCTCGGAGCCTCAGAGGGAAAGAAGAGGGCTGGAGCAGGGCATCGAGGCCAGAGATGTGCCGTATCTCCCAGCCTTCCTCTTCCAGAAATGCCTTCTGTATCTTGGTTCAGCATCTGTCCTTATCCCTCACAATCTACAGTTTCTAAGTTGCTATCTGACTTTGAACCTACTATCCTGGGGTATATGGTGTGAGGCAGGGATCCAAATTCATCTCTTTCCCATATGGATGACTTTTTTTTTTTTTTTTTGACCCCAGCTCCATTTACTGAGTCTGTCCTTTCCCCACAGATCCGACCAGTGGCCACCACAGTCACATACGACATACATGTCCATACACGCCTGGCTCTCGTCCTGGGCTCTCTGTTCTGTTCTTAAATTTTTTTTTTTCAACGTTTATTTATTTTTGGGACAGAGAGAGACAGAGCATGAACGGGCGAGGGGCAGAGAGAGAGGGAGACACAGAATCGGAAACAGGCTCCAGGCTCCGAGCCATCAGCCCAGAGCCCGACGCGGGGCTCGAACTCACGGACCGCGAGATCGTGACCTGGCTGAAGTCGGACGCTTAACCGACTGCGCCACCCAGGCGCCCCTGTTCTGTTCTGTTGGTACAGAATCAATTTCTGTTTATTCTCTGACCTCAGAGATCAGATTCAGCTGGATAGGTCACCAATACATAGATTAATGCTTGGTGAAGGTGATGGGCACCCAGGGAAGCGAGGTGTCTCAGGGACGGGCACGGGTTCCCCAAAGCAGAAAGCATGATGTTCCTTAGTCTGACGACACGTTCCTGAGTAAGTTGACTTACGTATCACACTGTCGACTTTTAACTAAACCGATCCTCATAATAGAGACGGAGGGCACGAAAAGGGGCTCAAAAACAAAGCAAAAGATTAAAGAAATAAAGTACAGACACAAAAGCTCACATATGGGATGTTTCCATTTATACTAAATTAGATGAGGTGATGGTCGCAGAACGTGTACATATGTACTTTATAATAAACTGATGGCAGCGAAGAACATGGACTTTGGCGGGGGTGCTTGGATGGCTCAGCCGGTTAAGCATCCGACTCCGGATCTCAGCTCGG
Organism: Herpailurus yagouaroundi; assembly: GCF_014898765.1. Classification (NCBI taxonomy): domain Eukaryota; kingdom Metazoa; phylum Chordata; class Mammalia; order Carnivora; family Felidae; genus Herpailurus; species Herpailurus yagouaroundi. Next base: position 4,099,013 of record NW_024412451.1, on the reverse strand, counting down.
GTCGTGATCTCGAAGTGTGTGAGATCGAGCCCCGCGTCGGGCTCTGTGCTGACGGGGCAGTGACTGCTTGGGATTCTCCGTCTCCCTCTCTCTCTCTCTCTCTCTCTCTCTCAAAACAAATAAAAATAAACTTTAAAAAAAAGCGGGGGGGCACCGGGGGGAGCGCCTGGGTGGCTCGGTCGGTTAAGTGTCTGACTTCGGCTCAGGTCATGAGCTCACGGTTCGTGGGTTCAAGCCCCGCGTCGGGCTCTGTGCTGACAGCTCAGAGCCTGGAGCCTGCTTTGGATTCTGTGACTCCCTCTCTCTCTGCCCCTCCCTCGCTCCCTCGCATGCGCGCGGGCTCCCTCTCTCTCAAAAAATAAATAAACATGAACAAAATTAAAAAAATAAAATAAAATAAAAAAAAATTTTAAAAAGCCGGGGAGCATGGACTTTGGAACCACACCTCCCATATTCAAATCTCACCTCTGCCACTTAGTTGATGTATCACCTCGGGGCAATCACGACAATCTCCTCGTGCCTCAGTTTCCTTCTCTGTAAAATCGGATTACAAGTTGCGTCCACCCCACAGAGTTTTGAGCATTGAAATGAGCTGGTCTACGTGTAGTCACATGCTTCCGGGTTTTAGAGCCAGGACTATAGAATCAGAAGTCCCGTGTCCTCAGCCACACGAATGAGGTCAACCTCACCAGTAATAAATCAAGTTGACCGTCTGTACCTTTAATATGACGTGGCGAGCAGGGTACTTGACCACGGTAGTCTTCCTTCCCCGAACCCTGACTGCCAGTCTAGTCGTGAGAAAAGCACCAGACAAACCCCAAGGGAGGCACATTCTCTAAAACACTCCTCAACTGGTACTCCTCAAAACCAACAAGGTCATCCAAAAAGTCTGAGAAACTATCACGGCCAATGGGAGCCTAAGAAGACATAACGGACGTAACGTAGTTTCATTACATTCACGGGATCCTGTTCCGATCCTGGAACAGAAAGTGGACGTTAGGGAAAAACTAGGGAAGTCTGAACAAATTCTGTAGTCGGCTGACGGCAAGGTAGCGCGTCCGTTTCTTGGTTGTGCAAATATCCTGTGGTGATGTCAGAAGTTAACATCAGGGAAAACCAGTGAAAATCAGGTGTGGGTATACGAAAACGCTGTTCGAGTTTTGCAACTCTTCTGCAAATCTAAAATTCTTCGCGGCTAAAAAAGTTCACGGGCGCCTGGGTGGCTCCGTCGGCTAAGCGTCCGACTTCGTCTCAGGTCACGAGCTCGCGGTTTGTCGGGATCGAGCCCCGCGTCGGGCTCTGTGCTGACCGCGTGGAGTCTGGACCCTGCTTCGGATTCTGTGTCTCCCTCTCTCTCTGCCCCTCCCCTGCTCAAGCTCTCTCTAAAATGAATAAATGTTTAAAAAAAATTTTTTTTTAATAAAATAAAAAAGTTCATTCTAAAACCAAAAATCCTCAACGGTCTTCCATGAACCTACAAGCGCTGTAGGCACAGCTCTGGCCGCGTGCCCGAGCCGGCCCTCTGAGGGTCTGCTTGAAGGCACAGTCACATGGGGATCTGCCTGTCCCATAAAGTTCCCAAGCAAGGCCGGGCAACCCTTCCTGTGTGGCCTTCCCAGCTTCTGTCCCCGATCCCACCCTTGTTCTCCCACAACCTCACCCCCCACACAGCAGCGGAAACCCAGCCAGCCGGCGTCCCTCCTCGGCTCAGAGCCCTCCTGGGGCTCGTGCCTCCCTCGGCAAAAGCCCCGAGACCTCAGCCCAGCCCAGCCCAGCAGGCCCTGCAGCATCTAGCCGCTGGTTCCTCTCTGTCGCTGTCTCCCACCCTCGGTCCCTCATCCACTGCCCTCCGGCCACACCAGCCTCCTCAAGACTGCTCTAACACACCAGGCACACGTCTCCCTCAGGACCTTTGCACAAGCTGCTCCCTGTCGGGCCTGCCTTTGCCCGTACCTCCTCGACTCTACTGTCGCCAGGTCGGGGGGACTCCACCAGACTCGGTCTACAACCGCAACCCCTACCCACCCCCCACCCCCACCCCCGGCACGTCCACCTCCTTGCTTTGTTTTCTTTCACCCTGCTGATTTCCATCCACGTGCCCATGCCGTAAACGTGATTTATCTTATCTACCGCCTGTCTCCACCAGGAGGAGGTGAGCACCAGGTCTGCTTCGTTCGCTTCCTGTAAACAATGGGTGAGTGGCCGAGGGGGGCCATTCTCAGCGGCCACGGCAGGTGCTGAGCAGCGTAGGCGCCTGACCCACCCCTGACCGGGGCCGGGGGAGGGAATGGTGGGGACCCGCGCACAGCCTGGCCGGAGACCCGTGGGGATTGAGCACACAAAGCTGGTCAGCGGAGGGGGGGTGGGGGGCGGGGGCGGGAGTGAGGTGGGGCGGAGATGCGGGAGGGCAGGCGACACGAAGAGGGACGGAAGGTGGGCGCATCTCCACAGGCCATTGCAGGACACCTCGCGAACGGACCCCGGAGGCAGATTAACCCAGTCGGTCTACACCCGTTGGTCCCTGCCCACTCAGCACAGGGAGGAAGGCGGCCCAAACTGCGTGAATGTGCAAAACACCCCCTAGGGGGCGACACCACCCATGTGAACCCTGCCAAGCCCAACAGGACAGCCTCACACGGCGAGGACAGGACCCCCAGGCACTGCCTCCACATCTGTACTGACCACATGGACGGCCGGTGCCCGGGCATCACGGCAGAGAACATTTCTCAAGCCTACAGAGCGAGCGTTAAAGAGCTAAAGCCGGCAGGAAGGACCAGGATTCTAGAACGTGTGATGTGGGACACACACGCGTCGCATCGAGAAGGGAGGGGAGCCTGCGGATAACTTCCACCTGGCATCACAGGGAGCCTGGGCTTACTCCCCGTGTCATTCCAGCCTTATGAATAACTGGGCAGATGTGGACCAAAGGGCACGTTCTAGAATGTTCACAGCGCCCCCGAACTGGAAACAACCCAGATGCCCCATCAACGGGAGAACGCGCGAATACGCCTGGGGTACAGCCACACGATGGAATATGACACAGCAGTGAAAAGGGAACCCGCGACCAATCGCCCCGTGGAAGAATCTCAGAGACGTGACGCAAAGTGAAAGAAAACACCGTCGCGGGATTTCCTACGTGAGGTACAAACCCGGGCAAGGGTAATCTGCGGAGTTACAATCGGGCTGGCGGCTCCTGGTGGGGGTGGGGGATATAGAGAGGTTGGGAAGGGCATGAGAATCCTCGGGAAGGAAGACACGTCGTTTCTCATCTGGGAGGGCAGCTGGTTACGCGAGGGTGTCCAACGTGCGCAAATCCATCCAGCTTCAGATGTGCGCGCTTTTCTGTACGATTCAACAAAAAGATCCCCCAAAGGGGAAGACAACACCCTCACGCCCTCACCTACACCCCCCCCCCCAACCCGCCCCAGAACGTAAAACGGTGCGACGCTGCCCAGCAGTTGGTCAAAACGTCAAACGTAGGGCCACCCTGCGATTCCACTCCCGGCAGGTGCTCGGGACAAATGAGAGCACACATCCGCGTAAAAACCTGAACGCAAACGTCCGAGGCAGCATCCTTCGTCCCAGCCCCGAGGGTGGTGGTTAACGCCCAAGTGCTCACCAACTATTGAAGGGGAGAAACGAAACGTCGTGCATCCCCACGGGGGAATATTACTTAGCGGTAAAACGGGACCCACGACCACCCCGCGCTACAACACGCGTGAAACTGAGAAAACACCCAGCCACGTGGGAGAAGCCAGACTCGCGAGGCCACCTGTTTCATGCTTCCGCTTCTATGCCACGTCCAGAATAGATACATCCATGGAGACAGAAACTAGATCAGCGGTTGCCAGGCGCTGGGCAGTCGCGAGGAACAGGAAGATCGCTAAGGGGTTTAGGGTTTCTTTTTCGGGCGATGAGAATGTTCTCAAGTGGATGCTGGTAACGGTCACACAGATCGGCAAATGGACTGTAAGCCACAGGACTGCGTGAGTTTCATGGCGTGCGGATTTTAGCTCAAGAAAGCTGTTCTGTTCTCTTTGTTATTATTTTATTTCATGTCATAGAGAGCGTGCCGAGTGGGGGGCAGAGGGGCAGGAAGAAAGAGGGAGAATCTGAAGCAAGCTCCACGATGGGTGCGGAGCCCGACGCGGGGCTCGATCCCATGACCCTGGGATCATGACCTGAGCTGAGATCAACAGTCGGACGCTCAACCTACGGAGTCCCCAACCTCCCCCCCCCCGCCAGGCTCCCCAACAAAGCTGTTTTGTGAAAGTATCTATGGGGCAGGTGTGGGCAAAAGGGTCAAGAGGTACAAATCTCCAGTTACAAAATAAGTTAAGTCATAGGGACACCATAGAGAGCACGGTGACTATAATTAATGATACTGTGTCGCATATCTGAAAGTTGCTAGGACGGCAAATCTTAAAAGTTCTCAGAGCAAGAGGACAAACTTCTTTATGTCTGGTGACGAACACTGACTACACGTAGACAGGTGATCATTTCTCAGCGCGGACAGATACTGAATCGTTACATTGTACACTGGAAACTAGTGAAATATACCTCAATATAAAAAAAGAAAAAGTAACCGAGTGCGAGAGCATTTGTGGAACTTCTATTTCACAATGAAAACAAGGAAAAGGAGGGAGGCCCGGCTGGCGCAGTCGGTCAAGCATCCGACTTCAGCTCAGGTCACGATCCCGCGGTCCGTGAGTTCGAGCCCCGCGTCGGGCTCTGTGCGGACGGCTCTGAGCCCGGAGCCTGCTTCGGGTTCTGCGTCTCTCTCTCTCTCTCTCTCTCTCTCTCTCTCTCTCTCTGCCCTTCCCCCACTGATACTCTGTCTCTCCCTCTCAAAACAAATAAACATAAAAAAAATTTTTTTTAATTTAAAACAAATTTAAAAAAAAAAAGAAAGGAAAAGTAGTGAATCCGTGCTGACTGCGTGGAGGTTCTTGTCTAGACCATTTTATTCGGTGAAAACTGAGCACACCCCAGGGTCACAGAACAGGTCTGCCTGGAAGGTGGGCTCTCAGCTCTCACACAGCTGGGTGCACCCAAGACCCCGCTCTGCTCCCAGGGGGACGCAGGAGGAACCAACATGGGGGTGCCTGGGACAGACCTCTGACCCTCACCCTTGCGTCTCTGCTACGGCCAATGCCTCCTTCTGCTTCACAGAAGCATTCATTCTTTCACTCAAAATTAATATGTGGGGCGCCTGGGTGGCGCAGTCGGTTAAGCATCCGACTTCAGCCAGGTCACGATCTCGCAGTCCAGGAGTTCGAGCCCCGCGTCAGGCTCTGGGCTGATGGCTCAGAGCCTGGAGCCTGTTTCCGATTCTGTGTCTCCCTCTCTCTCTGCCCCTCCCCCGTTCATGCTCTGTCTCTCTCTGTCCCAAAAATAAATAAACGTTGAAAAAAAAATTTTTTTAAAAAATTAATATGTATTTCCTGGACCCACATTATTATGCCTGAATTTCTTCAGCAGTCTACCCGCTGGTCTCTCTGCCCTTGCCCCCCCCCCGGGATGCGGCGAGAACCTGAGTCAGCTCATGCCCCACCTCTGCTGAGAACCCTCAGGTTGCCGTCTCACTCAAGTCCTCACTGGGGCCCACGAGGCCCCTGAAGGTCCGCCACTGTGACCTCTGCCCTCACCCCCGGCCCTCTCCCCCTGCTTGCTCAGCTCCAGCTACGTGGGTCTCCTCAACATTCTTCAAACACAGCAGGCAGCGACCTGCCCCAGGGCCTTTGCACTGGCTCTTCCCTCTGCCTGGACCGCTCTTCCCCCAATACCCACACAGCCTGGCCCCTGATCTCCCTCAGGTCTCTAGGCAAATGTCAACCTCTGTGACCTCACCTTCCCTGGCCAATCTATTTAAAAGCGCGGCCCAACCCCCTGCACCCTGATCTCTCTTATCCTGCTTTATCTTTGTTAGGAACACTTGCTGACATCTGACATAGTAAATATTTTACTGGCTTATCTTGTTTATTGTTGGTCTCTGAAGTAGACACTTGGGAAATATTTGCTAACTATTGGGTAACTGTGGACGGTCGTGGAGGTTGTGCACTGCACAACCACAGCCCCGCCGCCGGGAGGGGGCAGTCCCGTCTTAGGACACCGTAGATTTGTGTATACATATGACCACAGCATTCTGGCAGATGGCAGAAAAGGGTCACGAGAAAGGGGCATCTGTTTCTAGCTCCACAAAAGTATCGCGCGGGCTCACGGAGCCCTGAGTTAAAGAAACAGGCAAACGGCCTCTTCAGAGGAGCCAAAAAGCACCTCACACGCCCAGGCTGCGGACGTAGGTTCAGATCCCATTCCGATACTAAGCACTTGTCTGTCCTTGGGCAGGTTGTTTCTCTCTGCGCCTAGGTTCTACCCTCCCCACGATAGGGGCACGAGGCTTAAATGAGTCGATATGTACAGAGTACATGACCCGAGGCTCGGGGGACGTGCTGGAGAAACGTGCACCATTATCATAGTAGCTATTGTTCCCAAATCCCCAGGCTCGGCTTCGAGAAATACAACTGGGGGAAAACTGATCTTACTTATCCGTTCTAGCCCGCTTTGTGCTGGGCTGAGCCATCCCCTCGGGCTTTGGGTTCAGAGCCACCGTGAGGGGCTCTGGGGACCTAGGGAGAGCTCCAACGGGGACCCAGGGAGAGCTCCAACGGGGACCCGGCCCTGCTCACGGGGCTTGTGCTCTCCTCCCAGGGACGGCAGGGGGACACGGGTGTCCACACGGAGGGGCAGGAACTCCAGCTCCGGGGGCACAACCTCTCTGCGGGCATCCATAACCCCTGATGCACCACCTGCCTGGCCGGTTCCCCAAACGCTCCTGGACTGAGCCCGAGCCCCCGAATTTTCCTCCTGTCTTTAGCTCTCAAAATACGTCACTCTTGTCAACTGCGCAAAAATGAGCGCCCTGAGGGCAAGGGGAAGAGCAGATGGACTGGGACGAAATACTGCCGAAACACTAACGAGGCTGTGCTACCCCCCGGGGGTGACAGAATTATGAGTCACTTCTGTGTTCTCGGCATTTCTAGAACGTTGTATCTTCCAATGTCGCCACCCACCCCCCCTCCCCATTTCTTCTTTGGTTCCTTCTGATGATCCCAGATTACTTTTTTTCTGTTGAGAAACCCGTGGTTTGCTTTTGCTTGGTACCGAGAACTGCACGCCCCCCAAACGCGCACATTATAAGCGCAACAGATTGGGAGAAAACTGAACCTGCCAGCCGCAGGGGCAGGGACAGGGACAAGACGAGCGGCCGGTCAAGTGCGCCTTTGAAGGGAAGAGCCTCGGGGCGGGGTCAAGAGAACAGGTTCTGAACCTCCCAAGCAGGGACTGGGAAGCTGAATGTGGCTAGGAGGCAACAGACGTCAAGCCCCCACTGAGGGATGGTCTACAAGACGACCGGTCTGGACCCTTCTGGAAGGCAATGGCACAGGGGCCCCTGAGTGGTTCAGTTGGTGGAGCGTCTGACTCTTGATTTCGGCTCAGGTCACGATCTCCCGGTGCATGGGTTCGAGCCCCACATCGGGCTCTTCGCTGATTGTGGGTTCGAGCCCCACATCGGGCTCTTCACTGATCGCAGGGAGCCTGCTTGGGATTCTCTGTCTCCTTCTCTCTCTGCCCCTCCCCTGCTCACTCTCTATCGCTCTCTCTCTCAAAAATAATAATTAATAATAATAATGATAATAAATAAATGGCAACGAATGTCACGAAACACAAAGAAAACCCCAGAAAAGACTCCCAACCGAAGGAAGGTTAAAGAGGTAAGACGGCCAAAGGCTGTACGTGATTCCAAACGGGACCCGGTGGGGGGAAGAGGGGATCCAGCCATATGGAACGCCACTAGGACAAAGGACAAAACGAGAACACAAAGAATAGAGAAGATAACAGGACTGGGTCAACGTTCACCCAGGAGCGCTTGGTGACTATCCTGGGGTTACGTAAGAGAACATCCTCGTTCTTCGGAAACACCCATCCGAGTGTCAAGGGCCAAGGAAGCACACGGCAACGTGTGCGGCTTAACGTCTCCAGCGGCTTAAGAACAACAAAGAAAGGCGTGGGTGCAGGCTTCAGGAACAACTGGCCCACTTTCCAGATGAGGGCACTGAGACTCACAGACAAGGAAACCTTTTGCTCCACCGGTCCACAGAGAGAGAAAAGGAGGATGAAGGAGGAAACGTGGTCAAGGGTTAAAAGTTAGTGAATCGGGGGAGCGCCTGGGTGGCTCAGTCGGTTAAGCGTCTGACTCTTGGTCTCAGCTCCTGTCTCGACCTTAGGGTCATGAGTTTGAGCTCCGTGTCGGGCTCTGCTTTGGGCGTGGAGCCTGCTTGGGATTCTCTCTCTCCTCCCTTTGCCCCCCTCCCCCATTTGCATGCACACACGTGCACTCTCTCTCTCTCTCTCTCTCTAAATATTAAAAAAAAAAAAAAATCGGTGAATCTGGATAAAGATTTCTATTTTTGCCACTTCTCTAGAAACCCGAAATGTTTTCAAAAGAGCAAAGTCCAGCTGGCTCTGGGCCCACGCTGCCTGGATCTGCCCCGAGCTCTGTCCCTCTTGGCTGTGCAACCTGGAGGGAGTGACGCCCCCTCTCTGTGCCTCGTTTTCTGCTCGTACAACACAGACATGGGAATAAGAGTAATGCCCTCACAGGCCAGTGGCGTCCCTCCTGAACACGCACGGGGGTGTTTCACGGCCAAGCTGCGTGCCAAAAGGTCTTAAATATTCTCAACATTACCCGCGCTTAGGGGGCTGGTTCACGATTTAACGAGTCCACACGCAAAAGAACCGAGACCGTGAAAATTTATGCCTCGTTCTCCCGGTTAATGTACAGGCCGCACAAAGCGAGAGAATACAGCTTCTCCCTTGTCTGTCTGCCCGTGGACACCTACCGGGGTGAGGCGGGGGGGGGGGGGGGGGGGGGCCCCCCTGGTCCCCGTCTGATGCTGGGGACCTTGGCGACCGCACTGTGAGCGGACCCAGGGACAGTGACACGGGACCCTGTGCCCTAGGAAGAGGGCGCCCCTCCAGGGCCTGGACTGAGCCCCTGGGGCACAGAAAGAGCCTCATTCAAATGTGTCACATTGACAGCTGCACGCCGGAAGCCCCAAGATACATCTGGTTTATACAGTTACTTTCGTGGGCCAAATTCTAGAAAGCCAGAGAGCGGTCCTTTAAAAGGTTCCGGGTTCCCCGCCTTCCTGGAAAAACTGGACCATCGATCCCGTAAGAAGAAGCGAGCAAGCACCTGAGCCTTCTGGATGCAGAATCCAGGAACAAGAAACCCACGACCCCGGGACAAGAGGGCAGACCACCCAACTTCAAGCGAAATGAAAGCCGCAGGGGACACGCAAGCCAGCCGAGATTCTCAACGCCTGTCTGCGGCCATGAGGGACGTTTCAACTGAGACCGCAACGAGGGGGCGCCTGGGTGGCTCAGCCGGTCGAGCACCCGACTCTTGACTTCGGCTCGGGTCACGGGCTCACGGTCCGCGGGTTCGAGCCCCGCGTCGGGCCCTGAGCTGACGGCGTCTCTCTCTCTCTCTCTCTCTCTCTCTCTCTCTCTCTCTCTTTCTCTCTTTCTCCCCCTCCCCAGCATCCTCTCTCTGTACCACAACATACCCATCAGAATGTCTAGAAAAGACTGACAATGACAAGCGGTGGCGAGGCTCTGTCTGGAGCCACGGGGATGCTCCTCCCTGCCGAGGGGGTGATGTGAACGGTCACGGCCTCTTGGAAAAAAGCGGTCTGGCAGTTTCAACTGAAGGGAAACACATTCTTCCCTGCCTTGGCCGTGGCACCCCTAAGTATCTAGCCGAGAGACGAGCGTGGGGCCACACAGAGGTCAGTACACAAACAACGTTCCCAGCAGCTTCCTCGGTCGCGGCCAAATGCTGCAAACAACCCAAAGGTCCACCAGCGAGGGAACGGACAAACACATTGCGCTCCGCCTGGCCAACGGGACCCTGGCTCAGCGAGGCACAGAGACGGAACGGTGGATGAACCCACACCCTGGATGAATCTCCAGGTCACGATGCGCAAACCAGACGCGAGAGGGTGACGTGCCGGGCAATTCTATGTACGTCAACTTCTGGAAAAGGCAAATGGAATCTGCTGTTACAGAAGGCAGATGTTGCCACCTGAGCCCAGGAGGCAGGGAGGATCGACGGCAAGAAGGCAGGAGGGACCCTTGCGGTGACGCAGATTTTGTGTCCCGACTGGGAACGGCACTATTTGTCAAAATGCATCCAGCAGTACTCTTAAAATGGATGTATCACACTGGATAGAGATTGTGTCTCAATAAAGTTCGTTAACAACAACAACACCACCACCAGACTCTGACCTGTCTGTCTCCTTCTAATCCCGGCACCACTGCTTGCTGGCTGTGACTTGGGGTAAGTGTCTCCACTTCCCTGCCTCAGGGCCTTTGCACGTGCTCTATCTGTTGCCGGGAAAACCCTTCCTGCAGACAGCAACAGGGCTTGCCCCCTCACTTTCAGGTCTTTGCTCCAGTGTCACCTTTTCAGGGAGGGCTGGTTAAAAGGACCTCGCACACCACCAGCCCTCTCCTCCCACTCTCCCTATCTCCTTTTCCGCACAGCCCTCAGTTCCTTCTGAGGGGTCCTATCATGGGTCCCCGCCCACCAGCAGGCCAGCTCCCCCAGGACAGAGGGCTTTGTCGTGTTCATGGCACAGCCTCCTCCTAGAATACTGCCCGGCACACGGAGGGCACTCGAAATAACTGCTGAATAAGTAAACAGAGGGATACACATTACCCCCATTTGGGGCTGTGAGCAGTAGACACTTGGCAAGTGTCTGATAAAGGACAGAAGGAGAGGGGCGCCTGGGTGGCTCCGTCGATGAAGCATCTGACTTCGGCTCTGGTCACGATCTCGTGGTTCGTGGGTTCGAGCCCCGCGGCCGGCTCCGTGCCGACAGCTCGGAGCCTGGAGCCTGCTTCCTAGTCTGTGTCTCCCTCTCTCTCCGCCCCTCCCCTGCTCGTGCTCTGTCTCTCTCAAAAGTAAATAATCATTAAAAAAAATAATAATTAAACAAAAAAGGACAGAAGGAGAAACCCCCAAGAGCAGATGGAAAGAAACATACTTCATGACCACTCGGGACAGTCTGTGGGGTGACGGCATGACCGAGGCCCTCCAGGAAACCCAGACTTCACCCCCTGAATCACAGGGGGGGGGCAAGCAGGATTGGGGGGTTCTGTACAGGACGACGACTCCGTGGAGACCAAGCACCGTGCGCTAAGAAACACTGGGCCCGGATTGGAAACAGATCGGATTGGAAACAGATTGCAATTTACAAGGGCGGCGCCTGCTCCAGCCCTCCCCCATGACAAGACCCTCAACGACATCAGACATCGGGCCGGTGCAAAGCAAAACCATAATGAGATGCCAGTTCACACCCACTGGGATGATTATAATAAAAAAGGTAGAAAAACCAGGGTCCTCGCGGCTTGGTGGTGGGAATGCCAAACGCTGCAGCCGCTGGAGAAAACATCTGGCTGTTGGTTCCTCGGGAAGGCAACAAGAGAGTTAGCGGGCGACCCAGCAAAACGAAACTGTGTGTCCACACGAATGTGAATTGAAACTGTGTGTCCGCACAAACGTCAATTGTACGTCAATATTCACGGAGGCACAGCGGCCGGGAAGCAGAAACTCCACAAATGCTCGCCAGCTGATGCACGCGGAAACCAAAGTGCAGATCGGTTATGGTGGAATATTATTCAGCCGTAAAAAGGGGGCGCCTGGGTGGCTCAGCCCGGGGAGCGTCCAAGTCTGGATTGCGGCTCAGGTCACGATCCCAGGGTCATGAGATCAAGCCCCGCCCGCGGTGAGCTCCACGCTAATAGCGTGGAGCCTGCTTAAGATTCTCTCTCTTTCTCTCTCGCTCCCTGCCCCTCCCCCGCTGGCACGCAGGCACACGCTCTCCCTAAATAAATACAAAAATTAAATTAAAAAAAGAAAAAGAAAAAGAAAAAGAAAGGAACGCAGCCCGGATCCATGCTACCGCGTGAATGAATCTCGAAAACACCACGCTCCGCGGAGAAGGCCAGATGAAAAAGACCGCACGGGGCAGGAATCCGTTTATACGAAATCTCCAGAATAGAGGCAAATCTACAGAAACGGCAGATCCAGCACGTCCAGGAGCTCACAGTGGAGAAGACAGGACTTGGGGAAACGGGGTCACTGCCGACGAGTACGGGTTTCTTTCTGGGGCGAGCAAATGTTCCGGAATCCGACAGTGGTGATGGCCGCACAACCCTGTGACTGCCTGTACTAAAACCCACTGAACTGCACACGAATTTTAGGGCATGTGAATTACATCTCCGTCTGTTAAAAATGTAACCAAAAAAAAAAAAAAAAAACCTAAAAAACAAAAAAATGAATAAAAAACCCACATCCAGCAGGGCACCTGGCTGCCTCAGTCAGTAAAGCATGCAACTCTTGATCTCAAGGTCATGAGTTCAAGCCCCACGTGGTGGGGTAGAGATTACTTAAAGAACAAATGAACAGGGGCGCCTGGGTGGCTCGGTCGGTTAAGCGTCCGACTTGGGCTCAGGTCACGATCTCGCGGTCTGTGAGTTCGAGCCCCGCGTGGGGCTCTGTGCTGACAGCTCGGAGCCTGGAACCTGCTTCGGATTCTGTGTCTCCCCTCTCTCTGCCCCTCCCATGCTCACGCTCTGTCTCTGTCTCTCTCTCAAAAATAAACATTAAAAAAAAACAACAACAAAAAAGAAGAAGAACAAATTTCAAACGCACATCCCTTGATGATACCCAATGACTCTAAATTTTCTTAGGTATGATAATGTCATTGCGCTCACGCAGGAAAACGCTAATTTTTGTTCTTTACACACACACTTAAGCGTGTAGAGTTTAAAGGACAGGAGACCGGGGATTTGCTTTAAAAATCCTTCAACAACAACAACAAAACAGAGATCAATAAAGCAAGTGTGGCCAAATCTTGGATGTAGGGGGAACTGGGGATACAAGTAACAGGAGTTCACTATACTGTTTGTCTCCCACTTTAAGGTGCATTTGGAAATCTTCGTAATTTTTTTTTTTTAACACACACGCCTTCGTCCCAGCAAGTCTAACTCTGGCATTTTAACTTAGAGCTCTACTCACCCACACAGATCAACAACTGTACCATCACTCGTTGGAGCCTTGTTTGTAAGAGACCAGAGCTAACCTAGGTGTCCAGGGAAAGGGCACTGGTTCACTAAGTTAGGGCCCTCCGATGGAACACCATGCAGCTGTGAAAGGCCCTGCGGTGGATAAGTTAGAGCCTCCAGGATATGTTATTAAAAACAGAAGGCGGCGGGGGGGGGGGGGGGATGCCTGGGTGGCTCAGTCGGTTGAGCGTCCGACTTCGCCTCAGGTCATGATCTCACAGTGTGTGGGTTCGAGCCCTGCGTCGGGCTCTGTGCTGATGGCTCGGAGCCTGGAGCCCGCTTCGGATTCTGTGTCTCCCTCTCTCTCTGCCTGCCCTCCCCCCGACTCGTGCTCTGTCTCTCTCTCTCTGTCAAAAATAAATAAACATTAAAAAAAACCAAAAAAACAAAAAACAAAGGGTGGGGGTGCCTGAATGGCTCAGTCATTTGAGCGTCCGACTCTTGATTTCGACTCAGGCCATGATCTCACGGTTTGTGAGTTCGAGCCCCGCATCAGGCTCTGCACTGTCAGCGTGGAGCCTGCTTGGGATTCTCTCTCTGTCTCTCTCTCTCTCTCTCTCTCTCTGCCCCTCTCCCACTCTCTCTCTCAAAATAAATAAACTTAAAAAAAAAAAGCGCAAAGAGTAGAACAGTGTTAGAATATCCTGTTATTAGTGCCTTAAAAAAAAGGTGCATGTCGGGGCGCCTGGGCGGCTCAGTCAGTTAAGCATCTGACTTTGGCGCAGGTCGTGATCTCACAGCTGGTGAGTTCGAGCCCCGCGTCGGGCTCTGTGCTGACGGCTCAGAGCCTGGAACTTGCTTTGGATTCTGTGTCTGTCGCCCTCTGTCCCTGCCCTTCCCCTGTTCATGCACTGTCCCTCTCAAAAATAAATAAACACTAAAAAAAAAAAAAAAAAGTGCACATGTGCGTGCACCGGTGTGTTAAGGCCTACACATGCACGGAACATCTCTTTGGAAAGAAACCTAAAACTATAACCATTTTACCTCTAGAAAGAGGGGAGCTGGGAGCTGGGGGACAGAGGGAGACTTTTCACTAGAAATCTCTGATACCATTTGAGGTTTTTTTTTAATTTTTTTTTAATGTTTATTTATTCTTTTTAAATTTTTTTTTTCCAACGTTTTTATTTATTTTTGGGACAGAGAGAGACAGAGCATGAACGGGAGAGGGGCAGAGAGAGAGGGAGACACAGAATCAGAAACAGGCTCCGGGCTCCGAGCCGTCAGCACAGAGCCCGACGCGGGGCTCGAACTCACGGACCGCGAGATCGTGACCTGGCTGAAGTCGGACGCTTAACCGACTGCGCCACCCAGGCGCCCCAATGTTTATTTATTCTTGAGACAGAGACAGAGCGTCAACAGGGGAGGGGCAGAGAGAGAGGGAGACACCGAATCCGAAGCAGGCTCCGGGCTCCGAGCCATCAGCCCAGAGCCCGACGCGGGGCTCGAACCCACGGACCGTGAGATCGTGACCCGAGCTGAAGTCGGACGCTTAACTGACCAAGCCACCCAGGCTCCCCTATACATAATTTTTTTAAGCCCCAAAGAAAAGCTGTTTCCCAACCTGCACCGAGCTCAGGCCAGGGCCTTCCTGCTGGGAGGACAGAAATGACCCAGGGGCCTGCCCGGGGCTCCCTGGGAATGATTTCCAGACTCATACGCCCTTGGCTGAGGCTGGGGAGAGGGAGATACGATACAGAAGGAACTGGAGGAAGAGAAAGGAGAAGGGGGAGGAGGGAGAGTGAGGGGGAGGAGGGAGCCAGGGAGGAGGGGAAGGGGGAGGCCTGTGGAACAAAGCAAGACAGGCCTGGGCAGGAACCCGCTGGAAAGGCCAGCCCCCACCTCGACAGAAGAAATGGCCACCAAGGAGCCTTACTCCTAAGCGACCAACGCTGGAAACGAACCCAAATGCCCATCAACTGACGAAGGGACAGACAAAATACAGTGGAACCCTACAACGGAGTGTTATTCGGCCATAAAAGGGGGCGCGGTGCTGAGACGTGCCCCACGGCGCGGGTGAACCTTGAAAACATCACGCGGAGGGAAAGCAGCCAGGCACAGCGCGCAGGACTCCGTGGGTAGGAAACTTCCAGAAGAGGCAGGCCCGCAGAAATGGACAGCAGATGAGCAGCTGCCAGGGGCTGGGGGCGGGGGCGGGAACTAGGTACAGCGTTTCCTTCCGGGTGATGAAAATGTTCTAGAACTAGACTGTGGTCACAGTTGCACAACTCTGTGAATATATTAAAAAACCACTGAATTGTACCCTTTAAAAAAGGAGACGTTCGCGGCATGTAAATATCTCAAATCTTAAAGAGAAAACGGAAAAAGAGAAAACCCGCACACAACAGGAATGGAACGAGTGATAAGATACGACCGTATGGACGGAGCTTAAAACCATCACGGTGGGGGCGCCTGGGTGGCGCAGTCGGTTAAGCGTCTGACTTCAGCCAGGTCACGATCTCGCGGTCCATGAGTTCGAGCCCCGCGTCGGGCTCTGTGCTGACAGCTGGGAGCCTGGGGCCTGCTTCGGATTCTGTCTCCCTCTCTCTCTGCCCCTCCCCTGCTCGCACCCTGTCTCTCGCTCAAAATAAATAAACATTAAAAAAATTTTTTTATTCCCCTCCACACCCATCGTGGGACTTGAACTCGCGACCCTGAGACCTAGAGTCGGGTGCTCCGCCGACTGACCCAGCCAGGCGCCCCTGGATTGTACACGTTAAAGTGGATGAACTCTACGGTATGCGAATCATGTGTCAATAGAGGCTGTTTAAAATTTTAAGCGAGAAAAAAAACCCAAAACACGAAAAGGAAACGGGTCACGCGGCCCGGCCTCGCGCCCCCCAGCCCCCCCACCTGACTCTCCATCCCAACCTGTACGTTCAGGGCATTTTCTCTCAGCATGGCCCCCCGAACCTCACAAACACACAGGCCTGACGAAGAATGACACAACCAGGACCCCCGCCCCCAGTCCTGGCTGTGTTCCCAGGGACCCCCGCATGATGCAGTGGGTCCCCCTGGACCATCCTGGGCTGGGCAGGGGAGCCACGCGGGTGGACGCAACGTTCTGGCCTCAATTTCTCCCTCCAACTTCTCCCTCCAACCCGGCCAAGCCAAAAACGGGCAAGAAGACACAGAAACCACAGAGGAATGTGAAATGTGCTAGGTGAATGTGTAAAATGTGCTAAGCGCACGATGCCAATTTCGGAAGCGTAAATACCTGTGGAGTTCAACGAAACAAAACACAGAAACATTTCTACTTCGGGGCGCCGGGGTGGCTCCGTCGGTGAAGCTTCCGACTCTTGATTTCAGCTCGGGCCATGATCTCATGGCTCACGAGATCAAGCCCCACATCGGGCTCTGCAGTGACAGCACGGAGCCTGGTTGGGATTCTTTCTCTCCCTCTCTCTCTGCCCCTCCCCTGCTCTCTCTCTCAAAATAAAAATTAAAATTAAAAAACAAAAACAAAACCAGCCCCCTTGAGGGATGGGACCAGAGGACACCCCATCCCCCCCAGGAGACCCCCCCCCCGCCCCCATCCATCACCACCTGCTCTCTGCGGTGCCTCAGGAGGTTAAGTTCGTAAGAGGTGAGGTCTGGGTCCGGTATTAAGGAGGAAGGCAGGAATAACCACATTGTTCACAAGCAATTCTTTTTCCACAGAGCTCCTGGGAAGCGCTTTTCAGGCTCCAGTTTAATTTGGGGTTTATTATTATTTTTTTTTAATGTTTATTTTGAGAGAGAGAGAGAGAAAGCGGCAGAGACAGAATCCCAAGCAGGCTCCATCCTGTCAGCACAGAGCTTGACACGGGGCTCGATCCCACAAACCGCAAGATCACGACCTGAGTCGGATGGTCAACGGACCCCCGCCTTGCCCTTCCGATACAACACCCCGTGCTTTCCCACTGGACAGAGAGAAAAAAAACCCAAAACTATATTTAGTGAGTACCTACTGTGCCCCAGGCCCTGGGAGACCCCCTCAGTAAAGACGCCCATCATACACTAATTAGTGAACAAGTTACTCCATAATGTGGTATCACCTAGTGGTAAAACGCTAGGAGGAGATCCTAATAAAGGAGAGAGGTTTCGATTTTCAAATAGGGTACTCGAGGGGCGCCTGGGTGGCTCAGGCAGTTAACCGTCCGGCTTCGGCTCAGGTCACGGTCGCACGGTTCATGTGTTCGAGCCCCGCTTCAGATCCTCCGTCCCCTTCTCTCTGCCCACCCCTCGCTTGCGCTCTGCCTCTCAGAATACACTTTAAAAAACAAATAAAATAGGGCACTTGGTAGGGGTGACACTGAAGCAGAGGTTGGAATGAAGTAAGGAGAGAGCCATGCAAATACATCGGGGGCGGGGGGTGTAAAAAGCATCCCAGGCTGAGGGAACAGTGGGTGCAAAGGCCCTGAGGCGGGAAAGTGCCTGATTGGCCCCAAGGAACAACCAGATCATTGTTTGGTGGGCACAGGGCGTTGGAAATCATGTCGGAGAGATAGTGGGGTGGGGGAGACACAAGGGCGGCCTGTGGACTTTGCTCTAAGCGTGTTAACCTTCTCAAACTGCAGTTGGGATCCGTGGGGCGTTGAGGTGGTCTTCTCGGGAGTCTAGAAACTGCCTAAACAGTTCAAGTAAAAGAGCTAATCCACACACCGTGGCCCCTAGCACGCAGTCCCTCCCATCCAGTCCACCGGCCGTGCCAGCATCTATGAATACACGTCCACTGTGGCAAAGGCTGTCGTGTGTTCTCCCCGAACCATTCTCTTTTCCCCGTAGGCACAGCGTGGGACTACATTTCCCAGCATGCCTTGCAGCTTAGGGGAGGACAGAGCCAAAAGAGGGGAGGAGTCTGGTTCCTCAATCCCTCCCACGAGGCTGCCCCACCAGAAACACCCTCACCGGTCTATAACACGGGCAAGAAAAAAAAAACTTCTATCCTATAGAGCCACTGAGAAGAAAGGACTTATTTGTCGCAGCAGCTGGCCCGACCCGCGCTGACTCGCATGCCCACCAAACTGGTCCGCTGGGCAGCCGGCTCGAATGAAGGACCTTTCGCAGAAGTTCCAGGAAGGGAAGAGAGGAGGGGGGCACAAGAGGCGTGTGCCCAACTCAGAACGGCCCACCTCGAAGCATCAGGGCCGGCAGCCGGGGCCAGAGATTTAGCGCCCACAAAACCTCCTCAGCCGTTGTCAAGTTCGTATCGTGAAAAGCCATGCCAGCAACGTGATCGAGGCTCAGCCTGCACCCCCAGCCCAATACCCCACCCAGGAGGAGGGCCTCAGCTTACACATCACCATTACCGCACGCAAGGTACTGGCTTTCCCGACGACACCGCGCAGAGCCGAAACCCAGAGCCGCTAGCCTGACGGCGGGAACCGCGGGTCACCGCACGCCTGCCGGGTGGGCGTTTAAATGCTCAATTTGTACATGAGCCCCTAGAGATGGGAGCCTCGCACAGAAACTCAGTGAGGGCAAGGACAGTACCTGGTACATGGTAGGTACATAGGAAACACCTGCTAATAAATGGACGAGCAGCTACTATCCTCCCCTTTCACACAAGAGGCAAGGAGGCTCAGAGAGGGCGCATCACTGGCCTGAGGTCGCCCCGCAAATGGGTGAGGGTACCAGGTTTGAGGTCCAGATCCAACCCCCGAGCACTGTCCCCACTTACTCTGACAGCCAGGTCCTCATGTCCCTCCTCCCCCCCCCCCCCCATCCCCACCCAGTACACTTTCTTTCGGCTCATTCCCACCCTCCCAAGTTCCCGGTTCACGAAGCGTTCATCCATTCAGGAATTAAGGACTGAGACCCGTGCATGCAGGACCTTGTTCTAGAAGCTGGAAGGACAGCCGTGAACAAAACGAAGATCCTTGTTTGCTCAAAGCTTACGCTCTTTTTTTTTTTTTTTTTAAGTAGGCGCCATGCAGAGCTTGAACTTCATGACCCTGAGATCAAGACCTGAGCTGGGATCAAGAGTCAGATGCCTACCCGACTGAGCCACCCAAGTGCCCCAAAGCGTACCCTTTGGACGACGATACGGATGGAGGCGGAAAGAACAGCAATGTGATGTATTATACCAAATCTCTGCAAATATTTAACTTCCCTGTATTTAATTTCTATTAGAGAAAAACCTAACATGCATTATAAATTGTATTCAGACATGTCCAATTAGAAATGCTATTATGCATAGCGTTATTCGTGAATATTGAAGACATTTGCAAATATAAAATATGGATATATAAAAAAAATCGATATAAATGTAACATAGATGGGACGTCAGAAGTTGCTAAGTGATATGGAGGAAAAGCAGAGAGAGAGAACGGGTTTTGTCCGATTTTAAGTAGGGTGATAATCCCTGGTTCGCTCCCGGGTTTCGGCACCAAAAAAAGAAACAAAAACAAATAGGGTGATAAAGGCAGGCATGGGAGAGGAGGGTAGGGAGCCATAGAGCAGGAGGACAAGCAAGTACAAAGGTCCTGAGGTGACCACGTATCTGATTTGAGGAAGGAAGCCACTGCGGCTGAAGCACAGGGAGTGATGGTGAGTAGTCAGTGGCTAGATGGAAAGTCAGGGACCCGATAGTATATAATAACCACCAAAAGGTAGAAACAAGCCGAGTGCCCATCAAGAGAAGAAAGGATAAACAAAATGTGCTCTGCCCGCGCTATGGAGCATTACTCAGCCTTAGGAGACCATGAAATTCTGATCCACGCTACAGTACTGACGAACCTTGAAAACATCACGCGCAGTGAAATACCCCAGACAACGAAAGGACAAAGATTGTACGATTTCACTCATATGAGGCACCTACAATAGGTAAGTTGGTAGAGACAGAGAAGTAGATCAGAGGTTACCAGGAGCAGGGAGTGACTGTTGCATGGGCACGGAGTTTCTGTTTGGAATGATGGGAACGTTCTAGAAACGGACCATTGGATGGGCACAGACTTTCTGTTTGGAATGATGGGAACGTTCTAGAAACGGACCGTTGGATGGGCACAGACTTTCTGTTTGGAATGATGGGAACGTTCTAGAAACGGACCGTTGA
>NW_024412451.1:4061027-4078773 GCF_014898765.1 Herpailurus yagouaroundi | reverse complement strand
GGACCGTTGAATGGGCACAGACTTTCTGTTTGGAATGATGAGAATGTTCTGGAAATGGAACAGTGGATGGGCACAGAGTTTCTGTTTCTGTTTGGAATGATGAGAATGTTCTAGAAACGGACGTTGAATGGGCATGGACTTTCTGTTTGGAATGATGAGAATGTTCTGGAAACGGACCATTGGATGGGCACGGAGTTTCTGTTTGGAAAGATGAGAACGTTCTAGAAACAGACCGAGGTGATAATCGCACAACGCTGTGAAGGTACTTGGTCCCACCGAAGTGTACACTTAAAAAAAGGTGAAAATGGCCTATTTTATCATCATTTACGCGCACAGCTGATGCTACACTCGCGTTGTGCTTGACGGATCAGGCACTGTTGTAAAAGCCGTATGTGTCGGGCGCCTGGGGGCTCAGTCAGTTAAGCATCGGACTCTTGATCTGGGCTCGGGTCATGATCTCACAGTTCGTGAGTTCGAGCCCCACATGGGGCTCTGTGCTGACAGTGTGGAGCCCGCCTAGGGTTCCGTCTCTCCTTCTCTCTGCCCTTCACTTGCTTGTGCTCTCTCTCTCTCTCTCTCTCTCTCTCTCTCTCGCTCTCAAAAATAAATAAACTTAAAAAAAAAAAGATGACAGGGGCTTGGTTTGGGTGTGGGGAGTTCGGCGGTGGACACGTGAAATCCAGGGTGCCCGGCAGGCAAGGCGGTGGGGAGTTCACAAAGTGCCAGAGACCAAGGGGGAGAGGGAAGACGCTCCCGCACCCCTGCCCCGCGTGCCCGCCCTTCCTCCCTCTACCTGACATTTTCGGGGCCTGGCCTCTCTCCCGCTCCCCGCTCCCACCACTCTGCAGCTGGCCCCAACACAGACTTCAGGCTCGCGGCTTTCAGAGAGCCGGTTTCCAGAAGCCTCGCCGCCCACTCGTGCCCCCCCCTACCCGGCGGCTTCCTCGCCCGCAGACCCCGTCGAGGCCTGACCCGGCGGTTCCTCAGAGCCGTCTAGCAACGAACAGAGAACGTAAGTAGCAAATGGAATCCAGCAGCGTGCTGGAAGATGCCAAACGGGGTGTGAGACGCACAGGTCTCGATCCTTCCTTCAAAACCCTTGGAAGGGGCGGCGGGGGGAGGGCGTGCTCCAAAATGCAGCTTTCCTGCTGGGTGGCTCAGTCAGTTAAGCGTCCGACTTGGGCTCAGGTCATGAGCTCGCGGTTCGTGGGTTCAAGCCCCGGGCCTTAAACGTTGCCCAAAGCTTGGGTCAAGCTCCTCGGGTCGCCCCGTTCTGACGCTGATTCCCCCCGGCTTACCGTGGTGAAAATGTAGTAACAATAATCCGCGTGCTCTCTGCCTTCCTGTGAAATTCTCCTGACAAAGCCCCATAAGGGAGGTACTATTATTTTACTCCTCAGGTGCACCCCAAAGTGCCCCACACCGATGGGGAGCCCGCACACGGGGGTCCCCAGACCGATACCGTGGGTCTCCTGATCCAGCTAGCCCTAACGCCACCCGGGACATGCCAGACCCCCTCCCCGATCTAGAATATCCTCTCCCCTCTCCTTCCCTGGCGCGCAGAGGCAGCTCCAGAAGCTTGCCCTGGGACTCGAGGACCGAGAATCACGTAAGCAGCAGGACCGGGGCCGTTTGTCACCAGTGTCCCCAGGGTCCGGCATGGGCCTGGCACCGAGCAAGCCACTCAGTCCTGGCGGCTGTCTGCAAGGGGTGAGAGTGGTAAAGCCTTTCTGGAATGCAATCTGGCAGGGCTCACCCAAATCTAAATGCACGCTTCCTCCTGCCTTAGCAATTCCTCTTCTAGGAATCTGGCCGCTAGAAACGCTCTTACACAAGTGACGGGAGGTGTGGATACAAAAATGTTAGGTCGGGTCACTCCCCAGCTCAAAAGCCTCCCATGGCTCCCACCTTATTAAGAACCGAAGCCCAAACCCCAAAGATTCCGGGACGGAAACTCCAGAGCAACCAAGAGATGGTGTGATTCAGCGAATAATGGAGACAAGGGGAGATGCTAAAATACTCATTTAATCTAGCAGCGCCTGGGTGGCATCGGTTGGGCATCAGACTCTTGGTTTTGGCTCAGGTCACGATCTCACGGTTTGTTAGATTGGGCTCCGCATAGGCTCTGCGCTGACAGCTCAGCGCCTGCTTGGGATTCTCTCCCCCTGCCCACCCCCCCCACCGCCCCGCTCTGCCCCTCCCCCACTCTTGCACGCATGCTCTCTCTCTCTCAATAAACATTTTTTAAAAATAAAATAAAATAGGAGCGCCTGGGTGGCTCAGTCGGTTAAGCGTCCAACTTCAGCTCAGGTCACGATCTCGCAGTTCGTGAGTTTGAGCCCCGCATCGGGCTCTGTGCTGATGGCTCGGAGCCTGGAGCCTGTTTCAGATTCTGTGTCTCCCTCTCTCTCTCTGCCCCTCCCCTGCTTGTGCTCTCTCTCTCCGTCTCTCAAAAATACATAAACCAGCGGCGCCTGGGTGGCGCAGTCGGTTAAGCGTCTGACTTCAGCCAGGTCACGATCTCGCGGTCCGTGAGTTCGAGCCCCGCGTCGGGCTCTGGGCTGATGGCTCAGAGCCTGGAGCCTGTTTCACATTCTGTGTCTCCCTCTCTCTCTGCCCCTCCCCCGTTCATGCTCTGCCTCTCTCTGTCCCAAAAATAAATAAACGTTGAAAAAAAATTTTTTAATAAAAAAAAATACATAAACCAAAGGAAAGAAAAAATTTTTTAAATAAAATTAAAAAGTCACAGGGATGAAAAGTACGACACAGGAATCCGGTGAATAATATTACAGTAACTTCGTACAGGGACTACACTTCCCGCGATGGACATCTTGCAACGCACAGAACGTCAAATCACCGAGTCGGACTCGTGTATGTTGACATTCGTATGACATCGTATGTCGACCGCATCTCAATTGGAAAAAAAAAAAAGGTCTGGGTAAATAGATAAAAGTAAGGTACAGAAGAACCCACATAGTACGTGCGACCAAACGGAGAAAACGTACACGTGGAAAAGAGCCGCTGAATGAGCCCCCCCAAGTCCTCATCGGGTCCCTTGTGGCGAGGGAATTAAGGCAGGGTGGGGGGCAGCGCAAAGGCGACCCCAGTGTTACAAGCCTTTCTTCCTTCTTCCTCGTGTAATAATTCGTACCCACCCGCCCTCCAATGGGTCACCCCCAAAGCAAAGAGGTTAAGGAATCTTGTTCTAGCCTCGGCGCCCCAAGTCTCCATTCCACTCGCAGGGCCCTGGACATAACCCAGAAACAGTCTGACACCCACTCTACAGCGTGTTACTCAAGTGCGTGCCCCCCCCCACCCCCACCCCAAAGCAGCAGCGGCCTCACCCGGGGCAGACTGTCACAAATGCACCTGCCCCGGGCCTCCCGACTTTGAACTCGCCATTCAGGTTTGAGAAACTGTTGATCTATATAGCACAGCCCAACCCGTCTGCACCGGTAGGTACAGGCTAAAGGCTGGTTAGCGATAATAAGAACAAGAGGGGCGCCTGGGGGGGGGGGGGCGGGGCTCAGTCCGACACCGGCTCAGGTCACCATCTCCCGGGTTTGTGAGTTCGAGCCCCGCAGCGGGCTCTGTGCTGACAGCTCGGAGCCTGGAGCCTGCTTCGGAGCCTCCCCTCTCTCTCTTTCTGCCCCTTCCCCCCACCTCAAAAATAAATAAACATTAAACAATTTAAAAAAAAAATAGTAACCACAGACACAGTAAGAGCACATAGCATTCACAACGCACTTATTATGCGCCGCCTGACAACGTGTGATCTCAACGAGACTCCATTCCCACCAGGAGGGTATTTTAGATCTATGACCCCGTGTCTACAATTCCAACCTCCAAAGGGCTCTAAAACCCATCCTCCTCCTTTTTCCCTGACTGACTGCACTCAGGGCCACAGCCGGCCCGCACGCAGTGACTGTCCTTCAGGGTCCCTCTCTTCCGCGTCAACAGCCGCAGATCCGTGCAGCAGCAGAAATGTCTGCTTCCAGAAACTTCAGCCTGTGCGGGGAGGGGGGACGGGGAGCCGGCCGCCTGGCCGGGGGTGTTCGCGTTCTGAATTTGCAGACACCTCCAAGGCGCTTCAGTTGACATGTGACGTCACCTAGCCTCCAAGGCGAAGGCCTCCCCTTATTCACGGATGGGGAAACTGAGGCTGAGCGGGCTGCAGCGGGTGCCGGGGGGGGGGGGGGGGGGGCCCCCGGCTCCGGGCCCCACAGGTGGCTCCGAGCCAGCTCCGCCTGTCTGGAGTCCTGACCCCCCCACCCCTCGCAGGCTGACTCATTTCAGCTCTCGGCTCACAAACACATCCGCCGCCGTCTGGAGGAAGCTGGGGCGGCCTCCTCGGTTATGTTAATGAAGACACAACATTGGGTAAAAAGGGAAAGAGGGAGGGAGGTACGGTGCCCTGCTGAGCAGAGCAGGAGCCTCCAATCGCTCAGCGAAGGCCCAAGCTGGATCCCAGGGCAAACCGGGGTAAGGGAGTAGGGGTGTGGGGGTGGAGGGCCGCTTCCAGGACCGTGGGCTTGCTCATCGTGGACCCCTCGTAAGCAGGAAGCAGCAGGGTTCACGGCTGAAAACCTGGGCCGTGGGAGCCAGACCATGGTGGCGGGGGGGGGGGGGGGGGCGGGGAGAATCCCCACTCTGCCATTTAGCGGCTGTGTGACTCTGGGCAAGTGACGTGACCGCTCTGTGCCTCCTGTTTCCTCATCTGTAAAACGGGGATGCTCGGGCCTCCACCTCCGAAATGTTTTCTGCAGAATGAGCTTGTAAAGAGCCTAGACAGGCACCGGGGACCGTGTCGGCTGTCACTACAGTCACAGTCTGCGTAAAGCTCGTAACAGGACCCACGACCGCCCCAGAAATCCCTCGCCAAATGCTGGGACGCAGAGCCCGGCGTATGGTTCTCTGGGGCAAGGTCTGCGGCCTCTGAGCAGGTTCCCAAAAGGACCTAAAGTAAACCTTTTTCTCCCACGTGCGCTTAAGACCTCAGCCCCAAAGAAATAAAAGGCGACCTTTCCAGGCAGGCTGGACAGGGCTGCCAAAGCTCGCCCTCCCCCACCAGCTGGCAACACGACAGCCACCCTGTGCCCCGCCCCAGGCCTCCCTCTCCTCCTGTCCCCAAGCAGCCCCACGCGGTCCCCGCCAAACTCCTTCCCAACCTCACGGACACCTTTCTTCTGCCCTCACACCCGCCTCCCAACCTGCGAGGAAACCTCACTCCTGAGCCCAACCCGGTACCAACCCCTCCTGCTCTTCTAGAATCTTCTTTCGCTCCTTTCCTCTTCTCTCCTGGGCCCCCCCCCAGCCTGCTCAGATCCTAAAAAACCGAACCGCTGTAGCGTTCGTGTCGCAATCCACGAAAAGGTCACGCAGCCCTTGCTGGTTCGAGAAATACCGATTACAGCCTCCTCGTAAGTCAGGTCCTGGGGGTAAATCCTAACAAGGACACAAGCCCGGTGGAGTGAAGGAGGTAGGACAGGGTTGTCGGGGAAGGCTTCCTGGAGGAGGGGGTATTCAAGCGGAGGCCTGCCGGAGACAGGAAGGAGGTGTAGGGTAAAGGTGGGGAGGCGGGAACAGAGAAGGCAAGGCGAAAGGTCAGGGACGGTCGGGTTTTGTCGGAGGAGGTGACGGCAGACCTACCTGTAGGCAGGCACTAGGGAGCCAAAGAGTGTAGTAAGAGCTTATTTTTTTTAACCTCTGGCTGCCAAGAGCCGTCTTCCTTCTTCCCCCCTTCCTTCCTTCCTTCCTTCCTTCCTTCCTTCCTTCCTTCCTTCCTTCCTTCCATGATGCCACCGCACACATTCCAGTGGGGCTCCCAGCCCTACCTACCCATCAAACCCGCCAAGTCCCCCTTCAAGTCCATTGAAGCTAAGACCTTTCTGGAAACTCCCTCCCTTTGCTCCTGAGATGCTGACCATGCCTGACGTCGGGGCCTGTCCTGTCCCTGGGGAACTGTCCTCACCCCTGGGGCTGAGCGCTCGGTGTCAGTTACCGCTCAGTGTCACTCGTGACCCCGACAGTTCAGCCACTCACCCTACATCTCTCTCCCCTCGGCATCCATCCACCGTCCCCGAAGGACGCCCTACCCGTCTCGAGAGGGGACCGGCACATACCCAGTTGCTCAGGCCGATGACCCTGGCACAACACATCCACACACGTACCAACCACTGTGCCTTCTCTGCCGGGAATGGCCTTGAGCCCAAAGTCTGCCCCCAGAAACCCCCTCCCCCGGGAAGCCTGGCCTGACGCCCCAACAGACTCCAGAGGCAATACCTCCTCCAGACCTCCAGCAGCTCAGCGGGTACCCCCGAGATAAGGATCTCACCAGGCAGGGAGGATGAGTGTGTTTCTGGCTTCCTTCCCTCGCCTGTCCCCGAGGGCAGAGCTCTGAGGCCGGGTGCACAGGAGGCTCACTGCGTGGGTTTGAATTAACCAGTGGGATGTACCTGGATTCAGACCTCTGCTCGGCCAGCAGCGAGCTTGGTGACCTTGCACAAGTCACTTCACTCCTGGGAGAGGAAGGTGGTGACCACTTGGGGGTCTGGCCCTGGGTTTTCTTTTCTTTTTTTTTTTTTCTTAAAAACTACTACGACTGCCCCGGATGGAACGCACCGCAGCAGGAGAAGCAACAGAACTGATGGACAAATAGCGACATGAGAGGTGTGCCCGAACGCAGGGAGCTGGGCGAAAAAGAAACACGAGGAGAAATACATCAGGATCCCCTGCACGAAGTAAAAACCCACCACCCAAAGCAGTTTGCCAGGGCACAGGAGAGCACAAAAGATCCTCAGGAAAGGCGCCTGGGTGGCTCCGTCCCTTAAGCGTCTGACTTCGGCTCAGGTCGCGATCTCACGGTTCGTGGGTTCGAGCCCCGTGGTCGGGCTCTGTGCTGACAGCTCAGAGCCTGGAGCCTGCTTCTGAGGAGGTTGCCTGGGGAGTGGGGGGGGCCGGCCGCGCAAGAATTTTATATCCATATACAAATATGTATTATGTATGTTTATATATAACATAAACGCTTGTTCTATTTCTATTATATTAACTTTAAAATTAAATGACCACATAATATATATGGTCATACGTGCATGTATACGTATTTTTATTTTCCTACTCATTTATTTTATTTTTTTTTTCAATTCTTTTTAACGTTTTATTTATTTTTGAGACAGGGAGAGACAGAGCACGAACAGGGGAGGGTCAGAGAGAGGGAGACACAGAATCTGAAACAGGCTCCAGGCTCTGAGCTGTCAGCACAGAGCCCCACGCGGGGCTCGAACTCACGGACCGCGAGATCATGACCTGAGCTGAAGTCAGACGCTCAACTGACTGAGCCACCCAGGCGCCCCTACTCATTTATTTTAAAACAGACTTATATCATGAACTGGGTTAAATGAAACCTCCAATTCTGCTAGAGTCTGGCCGGCGGGGAGGGGCTCTTTAGGCCCAGAAGTCAGCTCAGTGTGCCCCCGTGACAAAGGGAGATGCCACCCCCTGCTTCCAAAAGGTCTACATGAAAAAAACAGGGCCATGGAAGGGGCAAAGGCCCGGCCAGCGTCCTGACTTGGCCCACAGGCCTGGATTCACTCCCTCTGGAGAGCATGCGGGACCAGCAGACTGGGTACTGGGGAGGCAGCAAGGGCAGGATAGACCATGTTCATGGAATGAGGGTCAAGCGTGGCTGGAAGACCCATGGCTCCCTGTCGTGGGTGAGGGCCTGCAGGCTGGGCCCCACAACTCTGAGGTGGGTCTCCCGAGCAAACCAACTGCTCGGGGCTGGGACCCTGGGAGTGGCATTTGTAAAAAAAAAAAATTTAATGTTTATTTACTTTTGAGAGAGAAAGACACACACACACACACACACACAGAGCGTGAGTGGGGGAGTGGCAGAGGGAGCGGGAGACATAACTCTATGTGTATGAAGCAGGCTCCAGGCTCTGATCTGTCAGCACAGGGTCCGATGCGGGGCTCGAGCCCACGAACCGCAAGATCACGACCTGAGCCGAGGTTGGCGCTTAACCGACGGAGCCACCCAGGCGCCCCGGGAATGGCATTTTTCACAAACACTTCTGGTGATCTGGAAGCAGGTGGGTCGCCGTTTGTGAACCAGCACAGGGATTTCAAACATGGGCTCTGGACCCCCCTGTGCTCCCCCCCTGGGATATGCCCATCGTTCATCCGGCCAGTCAACAAACATCAGGGCTCAACGGTGTGCCAGGAAAATATGGAGCCACTGTCTCTCTCCTTCTGCGGTTTAGAGTCTAGTGATAAAGCCAGGCCTCAAGAAAGGCTCACAGGAGACCTGATACATGCCAAAGGGGCGACGACGTGGGGTCAGCCAGTGCGCTGGGGGGTGTCCTTAGACTAGGGCACTGGGGGCCCAGGGGAGGGGTGTTAGGAGGCGAGGACTTCACGGGCGAAGGGGTCTGTCTCCGCTGACAGAAAGGAGGTAAAACCTTCCCATGGACTCCTGCTCGGGGAGACAAAGAAAGGCCTCCCTGATAGCACCACACAGCTGAATCTCAAAGCCAGAGATGTTCGACCCCCAGGACCACATCTCGTCTGTAAAACTCGAGAAGAGGCAACACGGCTCAACCTCAGCCGACGAGGGCCAGCAGGTGTTGACGGGGAAGGGGGACGAGGGAACTTTCTGCCCAGTCATGAGAACATTCTGGATCTTGACGGGGCGACCCAGGTGGTCACGTGTGCCAAAGACCTCATCAAGAGGCACACTGACCCTCTCTGCGTTGTGTCGTGGGTGGGGAGGCGGGTCGCTGGGCACATTCTGGGGAGGAGTAAGGGCGGTGTGGTGAGAGCCTGGCAGGAGAGGGTAAGAGGGTTGAGCACACCCGTCACCCAGCCTGGGTCGGGGGGTTATTTTTCGAGAATGGGTGAGGGCCTACGGAAGACCGGAAGGACGTTTCGGTCCAGTGAAACATCACAGCCGCCAGGAGCTGTGGGTATCAGCCTGCCAGCACCAGGGTGGGTAAGAGGCAGCACCCATACTCTGGACAGGAGCTGCAGGTGTCCTGGGGGAGCTGGGCCACCCTTTGCCTCCAGGTCGCAAAGCACTAGGAAGGGCTCCCTGCAGGGCCCCAAGGGTCATTCATGAGGATCCGGCAGCCGCAGACGGACCCTCCCCTCCTCTCACCCTGCTTCCCAGGCTGCCAGCCGGGGCACGGGGGACATAGGCTGGGCAGGGGGCGGTCACCGAGAAGTCAGCAGCCGGCCCCTCCAGCCCCTCCAAGTACAAGAAGCACTAGGAAGCGGCAAGTCTAGAGGGACGGAGTGGGCAAGAGGAGGAGACAGAGGCAGCTGAGCCTGGCTGGGGGCTCCGGGGACCCTTCCTCTGACCCCCTAACCCTAGAAAGAGCTTTGGGTGCCACCCCTCTCCGACTACACACAGAAACACTAACAATGCAACAGTAACAACGACCGCCGCCTTCCGCGGAGCGCTTATGCTGAGCCAGGCACCTGTAAGACACTCTTCCGCGCAGGACTCACAGAACTGACGCAGAGGCTCTCGGAAGAAGCATGTCTTATTAACGCTGCGCCCCTGCTCCTCCAGCCTGGGATCACGGAGGGGAAGTAACCTGCCCCCAGGTCACAAGGTTGGAAGGGGCTGGGGCGCCTGGGTGGCTCAGTCGGGGAAGGGTCCGACTTCGGCTCGGGTCACGATCTCATGGTTCGTGAGTTCGGGCCCCACACGGGGCTCTGCGCTGTCGGCGCAGAGCCTGCTTCAGATCTTCTGTCCCCCTCTCTCTGGCCCTCCCCTATTGGTGCGCGTGTATGAGCAGGCACTCGCTCGCTCGCTCTCTCCTCTCTCTCTCTCTCAAAAATGAATACACGTTAAAAAGAAAAAAAAAAGGTTAGCAGGGGCAACAAGAGGATGCAAACCCACATAGCCACCCAGTTACCCTCACCTCTGGGGTCATCCTGTCCATCCCCCCCCCCACCCCCCCACCCCCGCCAACTGGTTCAACTTCTCCGACTCGCCCTTTACGGCGACAATTTCCGCACAGAACAGCAGACCCTAGGCCCACACCTGTGTAAATCCCAAGCCTGTATAACCGGAAACAGCCCCCGGGGTCCAGGGCCTGGGGAGGCCAAGACAGGGACCTCACCGAAGTCCCAAAGAAGAGAAACCAGAGAAAAGCCAACCCGGCCAAAGCCTACTCCCTGCCGCCTCAGTTTCCCCAATCTGTGCAATGGGCTTCACGGCTCGTCTCTCACAGAACAGGACAGATCCTGCAGGTGGCGAAACAGATTCCGGACCCCAGAGATACTCATACCCGTTAGTAACAGTAGTGATATCGTTGAAATGATACAACGTCTGGAATTTGCTTAAACCGATCCAGCGAAAGAGAAAGCAAAAAGTGCAGAGGAGGGGGGTGGGGTAACAGACAGAAAAGAGAGGGGCCGAGATCTGTTGAGGGGTGACGGGTACATGGGGGTCCAGTACGATATTCTCTCCACTCTGGGCGGATGCTTTAAAATCCCCACAAGAGGGGCGCCTGGGTGGCTCAGTCGCCCAGCTCGGGCTCAGGTCATGATCTCACGGTTCGTGGGTTCCAGCCCCGCGTCGGGCTCCGTGCGGACAGCTCGGAGCCCGGAGCCTCCTTCGGATTCTGTGTCTCCCTCTCTCTCTCTCTCTCTCTGCCCCTCCCCTGCTCACGCTCTGTCTCTGTTTCTCTCACAAATAAATAAACATTAAAGAAAACTTTTTTTAAATCATAATAATAAGCCAAGTGAACCTTCGCTGTGCACGCCTTCAAGCCAGGACCAGTCTTAAAACCTTTCCGCAATTTCACTCACTCAAGCCTCACAAAAGACCCCACGAAGTTCTGTTGCAGATGAGGAAACTGAGGCCCAAACAGTATTTGACCGCCTAGGACCTTCCATTTAAAATGGCAACGTTAGGGGCGCCTGGGTGGCTCAGTCGGTTAAGCGTCCGACTTTGGCTCAGGTCATGATGTCACGGCTCATGAGTTCGAGCCCCGCGTCAGGCTCTGTGCTGACAGCTAAGAGCCTGGAGCCTGCTTCGGATTCTGTGTCTCCCTCTCTCTCTGCCCCTCCCCCATTCATGCTCTGTCTCTCTCTGTCTCAAAAATAAATAAACGTTAAAAAAAAATTTTTATAAAATGGCAACGTTGGGGCATATGGGGAGACGGGGGGGGGGTGCTCAGTCGGTTAAGCATTCGACTTTGGCTCAGGTCATGATCTCATGATCTCGTGAGTTCATCACAGAGCCCCCTTTGGATCCTCTGTCCCCGTCACTCTCTGATCCTCCCCAGCGCACGCGCTCTCTCTCAAAATAAATCAATATTAAAAAAATAAAATAAAATCATAAAATGCCAAAGTTGATTGCCCAGGATTGGGGGGGAGAAGCAGTATGGACTTGGGTATCCAATCTCATGGGAGACTTTGCTACTTTTGTTGTTGTTGTTGTTTTTAATTTTAGAGAGAGATCGCGAGTGAGGAAGAGGGGCAAAGCAAGGGGGACAGGGAGAGAATCTTAAGAAGGCTCCACACGCAGCTCAGAGCCCAACACGGGGCTCAAATCCCACCACCCGGGGATCATGACCTGAGCCGAAATCAGGAGTCGGACACTCAACCGATTGAGCCTCCCGGGGCGCCCTACCACTCTTCATCACCGTCACCGTCACAGCCACTAACATTTTTTTTAAGTAGGCTCCGTGCCCAGTGTGGGGCTTGAACTCACGGCCCCGAGATCAAGAGTCGCACGCTCCGCCAGAGGCCCCACCTCTAACACTTTCTGAGCACTCGCCAGGCGTCACGCATTGTGTTCAGCATCCAACACCCAGGAGCAGGCCGCGGGCGACTCTCCTGTCGTTCCCAGCCTTTCCGTTGGGGAAACTGAGGCACGGGGAGCGGAAGCCCGGCCCGCTCCCGGGGTCGACGCCGCCGGGCCTCATGCCAGAGCAGCCCTGCCATGCGCCCCCTGCTGCCGACGCGGCTCAGAATGCCAACGTTGTTCCCCATGTGCCTTTGGGGAAGACAAGGACGACCTTTCAGAGTGCTGAAGTCAGCAAGGGCCCCACGGCAGAGCAGCGGTGACAGTGGAAGTAACAGCCACATCAGGGGCTGGTTCCTGAAAGCCTCCGGGACGCCCGGCGCGGGAGGGCGCTGCCTCATTTAGCCCTCCCAGCCGTCCCTACGAGGGGGCCATCGGGGTCCCACCTTACAGATAAGGAAACTGAGACCCAGAAAAAGGGATCATTTGGCCCGGGTCACACTATCATCAAGCGGAAAAGAAGGCCCGCGCCCCCCCCGCCCCGGGCCGGGGAATCAGGGGGCACACCGCCAAGAATCTGGCTAGTCCCGGCCCCAGGAAAAAAAAAAAAAAAAACTGCCAAAAAGGGCAGATAACATCGCCAAGGACCGACGAGGCTTCCTGTACAGGGTAGGCCCTCACAACAACCCTCCCCAAGTTGAGACTGAGATGAACCCATTTAGCAGAGGGGAAAACAGAGGCCCAGAACCAGCGAGCTCCCGGTCTACAGCCATTCAACCAGCAAGAGGTGTGGAGCCAGGACTCCGGCCAACAGACTGGCTTCTAGAGCCCATGCTCTTGACCTCCACACCAGGGGGCAAGCACGGTCCGCAGGCCACGGGCAGACAGGAAGACGCAAGGAGGCCACAAGAGGCAAAGACACCAGAGCAGGCTGGTTGGATGAACTGCACGGGACAGGAAGGAACGACTTCTTCCAAGGGCAGCCGCCACGGTACTTCCGGGGAGCCCCTAAGTGACAAACAGCAGACTCCTGGTCCAGCGATCCCGCTTCCCGAAGTGTACCCCACAGCCGGACCCAGTTGCCGGGAAGAGGTGAGGACACGTGCTGTCCAGCCCTATGAGCTGAAAACCGCTCCCACACCCGTGTCAAGGAAACGAGGGTTCACCCACACCACACAACACCACTGGGCCCAGAAAGAGACGGAGGGAACCCTCCCTCTCCCGCGCAGGAAGAGTCCCCCAGGGAAATGAAGCACCGTGCAGGTCAACGGGACGGCAGGTAGAAATCAGTATCTTCAAAGACGCGCCCACACGGATAAGAAACGCGCGTGCACGGAACATCAGGATCGGGGAGCGAGGGACTAAGGGTGCTGGGGAGGGAGGAGAGAAAGACTTACGACGTTTGGTAATTCTGAACTTGCCCCCGTGTGCATGTAGCACTGAGGAAAACAATAAAATAAAAAAGACAGAAAGAAAGGCAGTCGCTTCCTCCTTGGAGCCTTCACAGACCACCCAGTCGGAATTACTCACATCGCACGCAGCGAGCCCAGCCCTGGGGACCCCGCTTGCCTCCAGCCTCCTCCTGGACCGGATCCCTGGCACACAGTAGGCCCTCAGGAAGTGTCACTGGGAATAATTAAAGCAACAAAAGCACTCTCTCCGGCCGGACGGATCCCAAGCCACCAGCAACACACAGCCTCTTCCATGAAGCTAAATGCCACCAGGCTAGAAATGTCTCAGAAAACTCTCCGTCGTCGGGGGATCCTGCGTGTCACCGAGGAGAGACACAAAGGCTTCCAGTCAATGGGGACAAAACTCTTAACGGTGGTACCCCGCCAGGCAGGGGAGGATTCAGAAGGAATGGGGAGGGAATCCTTGGGGACAGTTCAACCAGACATTTCCCATGCGCCTGTGGAGTGAAGCATCCTACTCCAGGGAGCCAACTCCGGGGGACAATCCTCAGACAGGCTGTGGGAGTAAGTGGGGAGCAAATCATTCTGATGGGGAGGCGGTGGCGGCGGGGGGAGAGGTTTAGGTCACAGATGGAGGTCAGGTAACTTGTTTCCATTGAGAGGGTGCCCGGTAGGGGAAGACCCAAAGGAGACCAGAGCAACATAACTGTGCCGCCCACCCCTCTCCCCGGCGGGGCGGGACAGGGAAAAAGGCAGACCCTCACTGCTTTCCAAGCCCAGGCCCGCTGGAAAGGAATGCCATGTTTTCCTGTTTCCAATTAACTGCCCCCCCCCCCCCCTCCCCAGCAGCCCTCTGCATTCTTGAGACCAGGAGTCAAGACAGCCACAGGGGAGAGCTGTGAGGGCTGGCTGGAACCCCATTGGTGGCTAGCCCCGGGGCTAAAAGGCAGCCCCCAGGAACCTGGGGAACCCCACCCCCCCTCCCAGGGCCCTCCCACCAGGCCCCAGGGCTTGGCACTGACCCCCTTCCATAACTCTAGGGTGGGGGAGAAGACCCCCCACCCGAGGGAAGGCTGGGGAAGGCCCCAGAGGCCTCTGGGAAGGAAGTCAGCAGGGAGGGGGGCGGAGCACAGGCCTGTCCCTTTGGGCCTTACTCATGCTTCTCCGCTCAAAAAAAAAAAAAAAAAAAAAAATCAGTTCCTATTTTCAGGAAACACTCAGGCTTGAGAGACCTATGGGTTCCCCACAGCCCGTCTCCTCCTGCCCCCCGAAAGGAATTATTATGACTTAGGCCTATGCTCTCAGGAAGGAAGATCTTTACACATCAAGGTCAGGACAGTAGATCAGGGGCCAAACACAGTGTCTTTTGCGCAAAACACACACAGAGCCCCTCTCCCACTCACTCCTACCCCCTGCGGTCTGGGCTTGGGGTCCCCTCAAAGCCAGAGACCAGGCTTTCCCTGGGCTCAGTTTTCTCATCTGTAAAATGGGAAGATCACCCGTATTACCCTCTTCGCTGGGCGAGCTGGGCCCTCCCAGTCCCTCTCCCTCAGTCCACCGCCCCCAAATGTTGAATCGGCACCAGTAAGTGCCAAAGGGGAAGGGCCCCAGTTCAGACAGTGGGCTGAGGGGGGGGGGGGAGTCACTGATTCACAGTTGGCCCTTGCCCACCCACCGTGGGGACGTCCCCCAGGCCTTTTACTACTCCCTTCAATGTCCAGCACTCAACATCCCTCCCCAGCGCTGGGGAATTGGCACGCCACATCCAGTCCGATGAATGACAAACACAATAACACGTTTAGATACGACTTTCACCCACCTCAAGGTCAGTTAAGGGAACTATAATTATGGCCACCTGCAGATGAGGAAACTGAGGACTAGGGCCTTAAATGACCTGCCTAAGCCCACAGAGTGGGGACAGGGAGTCTGACACCGGCCAAGGGGAGAAAGGTTCCCTGTCAGATGCGTCAGGGTGCCTTGAAGGGTGGCCGGCGAGAGTGACCACGAAGGTCCCCGAAAGCTCGGCTGCCCTCCTAGCAGGGCTGAGTCGCAGAAAGCTGGGCCAAGTCCCAGCTCAGGAGGAAGAGGAGGAGGAGGAGGAGGAGGAGGACCATGGGGCCAGCTCCCAGGTGCCCCCCAGGCCCCCCGACCAGGCCGGCCTGCGGTCCCCCTTCCCGGCCCACGCACCTCCAACTCAGCTCTTGTAGGCAAACGCTGTGCTCCAGCCACAGCTGAGATGATTCCGCTCCCAGCCTCGCTTCCAGATGTCTTTACCCCTTCCCAAAACCGGCACGGGGGCGGGGGAAAAAGGACACAACAGCTCCTTCCAGGTATTATTATATACGCGACCCAGGTCGACTGGAATCAACATGACAAAGTGCCAAAGAGGGGTACAGGAGAACTTAACAGTCTTGAGCTGAGTGGGGAAGTAGGAGGAGCCGGGAATGGTTGCCCACGGGGGGGGGGGGGGGGGCCTTTGTGACCCCGGGCAAGTCACATAACCTCTCTCTGAGCCTCCATTAGCCCGGCTGCAAAATGGGAATGCTAACTGTCACTAATCCTCCTGGGGTGGTGGCCAGGGTGTAGCAGAAGGCAATCCATAATGCTCCCTGGGTAGAGAGATGTTATTTCTGGGTTCTGGGGGGGAGGGGGGGAGTCATCAGGGAGGGTGGGGTAAGTAAACATAACCCCCCTTGAGTCCCACCAGACGTCAGCGCAAGGGAAGGATTCCCAAACTGTCCAATTCCCCTGTTCTCCCACCACCCCACAGGTCAGACTGAGCCCTTTACGCGGCCCCCCCCCCCCCCTGGGGGGAAAGCCCAAGGGAGGGGGGACCCCCCCGCCCCCCCCCCCACCCCCGGCCCCCCAAAAGGCGCCGGCAGAAAGGAGGTGTGAGAGAAACGGAAACACTCCGCGCGCGTCCCCAGATGGTTATTATTCTATCGGAGGGCCGTGTGACAAAAGGGGCTGACGGTCCGGACCTGAGGCTGGGCACGACAGCAGCCCACGGTCTGGCAACGCCAGAGGGCTGGGACCTGTCACCCCGGCCTCCCGGGGAGAGCTGACACGGCGGCCTCTGACCCCACCTCCCAGGAAGTTCAGCAGCTCAGAACCACAAAGCAAAACAAAGGGGCGCGGAGAGGAAGGAGCCACGGTACCTTCCGATCACCGCTGGCCCCCGAGTCCCGAGCCCCCAGCCGGAGCCCGAGCAGGAGCCCCGGCGCGGCTCCTCGCCCGCTTCTCCGCTGGCCGCGGCCCAAGGCCTGGGCAGCCCCCCGGTCCCTTGTCTCCCCGCGGCCGCCCGTGACAGGAGCCGGGGAAGCAGCCGAGGGGCAGCTAGGGATGGGAAAACCAGATGGCTCCATCCCTCCTCCCTCCTCCCTCCTCCTCCATCCCTCCCTCCGGGTGCCCGCGGCCTGGCCGCCCTCCGCAGGGGCCCGGGGAGGCCGCGGGCCCGGCTCGTCCGGGCTCACCCCAGGGAAAGGGTTGCCTTTGTCTAAAGGTCACCACCCGAGCGCGGTGCCCGGGCTGGGCCTGGTGCCTCCCATTCCCAGGCCGAGGGGGTGGAGATGGGGGGCCGCCCCGAATCTCGGGAGGTGACAGGGGTAAGGCTCCCTTCCCTCCCCTCCCCCTCCCCGCAACGACCCCCTCCGGGACGAGCCAGCTAGCGGGGGAGGGGGTCAACTCCCTTCATCGCTGGAGGGGTGGGGGACCAAGTCAACTCCTTTCATTGTTTAGGGGCGGTGGGGAGGGGGAGACCCAATGGCCTCCTTCCGCATCCATCCCTCCCCAGGCTGCCGGATGCCCCGTTTCTCCCCCGCACCCCCGACCGGGATTCGGGGAGGGGGCGCAGGGGACGGGCGAGAGGGGGAGATGAAGGCTCGCCACCTCCGGCCAGGCGATCACCATCCACTGCCCCATTGCCCTCTTCTTCTCTGAAAGGCGGGGAGCGGGGTGAGGGGAAGGGGGGGGCCCGGGCCGGGGGAGGGGGTCTCCCCGCCCCTCCCCCCGTGGAACGTTAGGTCTCGTTTTTCCGCCGCTCCATTGTATCCCCGGCAGCCGGCGGGAGGGCCGGGGAGGCACCGGGCGCCGGGTTTGGGCAGGGGAGCAGCGGGGGGGGGGGTCCCCGCAGGATCGGGGCGGCGGTGATGGTGGGAGAGACGCGGGGGATGGGGGGGCTGCCGGGGGTGGTGGGCGCCGAGCAAAAAAAGAGGCAGCGGGCGCTGCGCCCCGGTTGGGGGGCTGAGTGTGTGAGTGTCGGGGGGGGTGGGTTCGGCCCCGGCTCCGGCTCCCCCCACACACACCCTCGCCGCCAACCCCCACTCCCCCCTCGCTTTTGCGCCCTGTCACAGCCCCGACTCGCAGGTAGAGAGAGTTAAGAGATTTAAAGAGAAATTGCTACATTGTGAGAAACTCACCCTGATGTTTGAGCAGCCGTCGGCGCGGGGTCTCCGAGACGGCCCCGCACGGGCTGCAAAGGGAGGACCCAGAAGGGGCCGACCGGCCGGGCCGGTCAGCGCACTGCCTGATCGCATGGCGGCCGCCCGGCAGCCTCCGCCAGGCCCCTGCCGCCGCC
>NW_024412451.1:4048186-4056027 GCF_014898765.1 Herpailurus yagouaroundi | reverse complement strand
TCCTCCTCCTCCTCCTCCTCCTCCTCCTCCCTCCGCCCTCGCCGGGGGACGGGCTTGGGGGAGGCCCCGCCCCGCGCTCCGCGCACCAGCTCCGGCTCCGGACGCCGAGCGGCGGGCCCGCGAGCGAATGGGAGGCCGCGGGCGCCCCGGGAGGGTGCCTCCCGCGCCGGCGCCGCCCCCTCCCCAGCCCCAGTCCCGGGGGTTTGGGGTCGCGCCTTGCCAGGTTCTGGTGGAGTCGGCCGACTTCCTCCAGCCGTGCTCCGGGCTGCGGGGAAAGGCTAAAGGGGTTCGCGCTCCCAGACCCCGGGCGCCCTGCCGGCTGGGGAAGGGGCCCCGTGCGCCCCGGGCGCGCGCCCGACGCGGGGGACAGTCGCCGGGCGAGAGGAGGCGCCCAGGGCGAGCGCCGAAGGCTCGAAAAGGTAGCGGGAGTAGAGGATGGAAAAGAGGGGGCACCTCGCCAGTGGAACCGCGAAGGAGCCGGGAGCGGGAACGAATAGGGTGGAAGGCGGCGCGGGGTTGGGGGCGACTGGCCGGGACCCCGGGCGTGGCTTGATCGCTCACCTCAGTCGGTCTTTGCTCACATGCGACGGCCCCGGGGAGGGCGCCAGGGACGCGGGATCCAACTTCAGAGCCACCTCGAGGCCTCTCGGGCCGCGCTGATGGGATTCCCAGAAGCCCCAGAACGCCTCGGTGGTGTTGGGTCCGTTTCCGCCCCACCAGCCCAGGAACGCCTTGCGGGTGGGACACTTAGATTCCCGCGTTCGTGTCGGGAACGCTAGGTGGGCGCCTGCTGTTATGTCCTGCTCCGTGCTGGGGGCCCAGCGGGGACCTAGATGGCCCGGACCTGCCTGCCTCTCCGGGATGCACAGACCAGGGGGACCTCTCTTTTGGTCTCTTACTACCTTCTGTCTCCCCAGTGCCCCAAAAAGCTCCATGCACACAGAAGCGGCTTAATAAATGCGTTGAATGAATGAGTGACTGAGACGTATCTGTGCTTTAAACTTTAGTATTTATTCTAGCATCTTGGGCCTACTGTTCGTGGTATTTAAGAGATCACTGAGGTTAAGGGCCCTGACTCAAACCGGTGGCTCTGGCTCACATCCTGCCTTTGCCACGTCCTTGCTTTGTGACCTTGGGCCAATCACTTCACCTCTCTATGCCTTCATTTCCTCGTCTCAATAATAGGCCTCACTTTGCACGGTCATTAGGACCAAATAAGCTTGTCACGGAGATCGGCACCTGACCGGAAGTGCCAGAGAAGCGCTGACTGTTCTTGATGATTATACAAAAAGTAAAACTGTCCATTTCAGAAGTGAACGCATGGGTTGCCCCAAACATAAGACACTGGTGGATCCGTAACTTACGCAGTGGTCATCCACAGCTCACTTGGACGAATGTGACTCTTTGGAAAACAGCAAATATACACGCTTAGACTTTATTTTTGTGCAGCTCGCCCTCTATTTGCTATGACTGAGCCCGATTAAGCTACACCTTGAGTATTCATTAGTGCCAAACACAATATTTTGAAACCTCAGTACTGCCCAGCAGGAAGATGCCTCTAGCACCTCCCATCTAGAAAACCTTTAATCCCATTTCACAGTGTAGGAAACTAAATTGGCTCCGTGGAGGGGAAGTATTTTGCCCAAAGTCCCACAACCAGGAAGTGATTGGAGCTGGGTGACACTTGTGTCTGTGTCAAAGCTGCGAGCCCCAGGGGCACTCAGCACTTGAAGACTGGTTAAAAGCAGATATGAGGCATTAGGAGGGGTGATTGTCCACATGTATTCATTCCGGCAGGGTGTATATTTCTTTCTCTTCTTTCTTTCTTTCTTTCTCTTTCTTTACTTACTTTCTTTTTCTTTCTTTTTTTCTTTCTCTTATCTTTCTTTCTCTTCTTTCTTTTCTTTCTTTCTTTCTTTTCTTTTCTTTCTTTCTTTCTCCCTCTTTCTTTCTTTCTTTCTCTCTTTTTCTTCCTTTCTTTCTTTGTAAAGTCTATTTATTTTGAGAGAGAGAAACGGGGGAGGGGCAGGATCCACAGCAGGGTCCACGCTGTTCAGTGCAGAGCCAGACGAGGGGATCGTACTCCCGGTCCGTGAGATCCTGACCAGGGCCGGAACCAGGTGGCTTAACCGCTTAACTGACTGAGCCACCCAGGTGCCACTGCAGGAAGTATTTTTTAAGTTATCTAGTATGTTCCAGAATTTTAGTAGCGGTCAAGACCACTCAGGTTCTCACCCCACCGCCTACCCCCACACCGTACACACACAGTCCACAATGTGTTAGGGAACGCAGACAATGTGCAAGTAAGACT
The DNA here is from genome assembly GCF_014898765.1 of Herpailurus yagouaroundi. Taxonomy (NCBI): domain Eukaryota; kingdom Metazoa; phylum Chordata; class Mammalia; order Carnivora; family Felidae; genus Herpailurus; species Herpailurus yagouaroundi. Next base: position 4,053,716 of record NW_024412451.1, on the reverse strand, counting down.
TAGCGACAGTTTCCCCCCTGCCTTCCATGCATGGCAGTTCCCAAGTTTCTTTGGTGCACTGGTGGTATCCCCCCACCCCCACCCCTAGAATGCTGCCCAGTACTTGGTGCTCCAAAAAGGTCTTTTGAACCAAGAGGTAATAGCCACCCTCCCACAGATACACCTGACCTCTCAGGAAGATGGTCTGGGGCCATGCTACTTGGAATGGGCCTGGCTGGGTGTGAAGGAAGGCGACAACAGGTCAACCCCAAAGCCCTGGGAAATCAAATGTCCAAGGTCACCGTAGGGGACATTATGGGCCCAAGTGAAAAGAGACTTGCCGTCTTTTGGGGATGACACACATCTTCCCTTTGAGAATCCCATGCAAGGTGTGAGTTCTAGGTTAAGAATTGAGTGGGCGGTGGTGAGACCCAGACAGGTTCAGCGACTTGTCCCAGGGCTACTGAGCCAGGATGGGGACCAATCCAGTATACCCAGGTGTTCCATCACCAACTGTGTCTGAGTCATCAGATGAACTTGGGGTGAGTCACTTCCAGCACCTCCATTTTCTCATCGGTCCCATGGGAGTGTAGAGTCAAGATCCCCAAATCTCCCCCTCCCCCCGCCACTTTATGATGAGAAATTTCAAACGTGGAAAAGTGGAAATACAGTGAACACCTAAAAACCCACCGCTTGGATTCGACCATCAGTATGTTCCTCTATTTGCTTTCTTACACATCTGTGCATCTACCCATCCATCAAATCCGTCTTATTTTTTGCTGTGTTGCAGAGATCAGTTTACCTCTCCCTTGACGTCATTAACCAGGTAATCCTAGCTCCCCACTCTGATGATAAATGCTCTAATGACTGTAGTATAACCCTCGGGGCCAAGTGCTGGCTCTCTTTTAAACTGCAATTTTTTTTTTTAACGTTTTTTATTTATTTTTGAGACAGAGAGAGACAGAGCATGAACGGGGGAGGGTCAGAGAGAGAGGGAGACACAGAATCGGAAGCAGGCTCCAGGCTCTGAGCCATCAGCCCAGAGCCCGACGCGGGGCTCGAACTCACGGACCGCGAGATCGTGACCTGAGCTGAAGTCGGACGCTTAACCGACTGAGCCACCCAGGCGCCCCAATTCTCTCCTTTTTTATTTATTTATTTTTTTTCTCCGTGAAGGAGAAACAGATTCAGAGAGGATAAGAAACCAGATCAAGGTCACACAGCCTGGGATTCAAACCCAGCTCTGGGTCCCCTGGGTCCAGACTTTATAAGGAGTACAGAGAGGAAGAAATGAGACGATGAATGGATATTGAAGGTCTTTGGGGGCAGTGACACAGCGGTGCACAGATGTGAAAAATTAGGACCAGAGAAGGTGCACCTACGTTTTCCTCAACCAGCAGATACGCTGTTATCTCTGGGTTCGGCTGGGCTCCTGGCACTGGGTCCTTGCTTCTTCCCAGTCCGGGACTTAATCCCATATGGGTCACAGTATCTCCTGTTTGTTAACATAAGGCTGAGCAGGTGACACACACCTGCCAAAGGGCCCAAAAACGTTTGCTGTGAGGAAAATGGCTTCTGTACGTCCTTGTAGCCACTCCACAAGCAAGCATAGCCCCCGACATTGGACCTGGGATTATCGACACCCCACCGGAGGGGCGCCTGGGTGGCTCAGTCCATGGAGCATCCAGTTCCTGATTTCCGTTCAGGTCATGAATCCCGGGTAGTGGGATCAAGATCCGCGTGGAGCCTGCTCAAGATTCTCTCTCTCCCTCTGCCCCTCTCCCCCCACCCCCCACCCCCCCTTGCGCACACTTTCTCTCTCTCTCAAAACAAAACAACCCACGGCCTCAACATGAACTTGGATTTCTGCCCTTCGTCTCAACGCTTAATGGAACTGTTTTAATCACAACCTGGCAGCTAAAAAGCCACAGCAGGAAACCTACGATTGGCTGTGGAAGGGTCCAGGACATTGGAGAACTAATCTGCCCTGTCCCAGGGTCTTGATGCTTTTTCCCACGTTCAGGACACTGACTCCACGGCCCCTTTCGATCCCAACCCTCCAGCTTGGAAAGCTCCCCTCCCCCGCAAGTACCAGGGCATTTTCTGTCCCACCCTTTCGCGCTGCTAGTCCTTCCCCACCCCATCCTCGGCTCTGCCAGCCAGACCCTAAACCCCTTTACCTCTCTAACCTCCTATCCGCCCTGCCGTCCAGCTCCTCCCTTGCAGGACCCTGACCAGTATCTGGCGTGATCTCCACCTCCCAACCGAGAGGAGTGGTGTCTCTTTTCCTTTACTTCTTTCTAAATAAGTGCTTTGTCCCTCCGAGGGTCAAAACAGTGTCCGCCGCGGCCCCTCCCTCGCACTCGCAGCTGCAAAGTCGAAAACTCTGCCGACCCGAGTTCTGCTTCTTGATCTGGGAGGATGCTGGTGCTACGGGAGTTTTTGGTTTTTCAGTCCAGCGGCACACTTACGGCCCATGCGCTTCTCTGTGGGTACGCAACACTTCAATAAACGAGAGGGAACAAAACAAGGAGGCTTGCCCAATCCTAAAACACCCTTGCGGTCCCTTCGGGTTTCGTTCAACGGGATTTGAGGGAAGAGAGTTTCCATCAAAGACCTCTCCAGGATCCGGGATAGAGCCGCCAGGCGAGGAAAGAAAAGGGGACCGGAGGGCACTGGCTCCGATCCCGCTTCTGCCGTCTGACCGCGCCCTTTAAATATGGCTCGTACGGCGCGACTGCGCTGCCCCAGCTCACGGGCCCTACTGGCCCGCTCGGAGGGCAGAAGCCAAGAGCCGCAACGAAATCAGGCAGCTGCGAGCCCAGCCCGGCCTCGGGTCCTCAGCGCGGCAAGTGCGGGGGGCGGGGCCTGACCGCCCATTGGCTCACGCCTAGGGGCGGGCCCACTGCTCCGTCCCGCCCCCAACCCCTACCGGGTTAATTGGGCCTCGCGCCTGCCCGGGGACTTATTCATCGGAGGGCGGGGCCTGGGTTTGTTTACACCCTGCCATTGGCTGGATTTGAATCGGCCCGACTGCGGGCCGGCCGCGGGGCGGGGCTCCAGAGGGCCCGGGCCCGCGCCTGACAGCTTGGGGAGGAAGGGCCCGCAGCCCGAGCGCCGGGACCCGGCAGACGGGGGTACCCTCGGCGGATGCGGCCAGCGGGGGTGGACAGGTGGAGGCTTCCGCTCTCGTTTCTCCACAAATACTAATCAAAGGCCAGGGTGCGGAGCCTTGTTTGTGTTTTCATAAACACGCTGCAGGGAAAACAAACCCGGAAACAACCTTGCTGCCCACGGATGGGGGACTCATTTAAATAAGCCGTGGCCTGACCCGTAGTGACACACGAAGTAGCCGTAAAATGAGGAAGACACGAACCGACACACAACAAGCTATGTATCCAGTCAAGAAACAAAAGCGAAGAGGGGAGCAGAGAGTGTACCGACTTAAAAGTGGGTGAAAAAAAAATACAAGCTTTTGCTTGTTAAATGCACAGAATGTGTTTGAAAGCAGCAACAACCCGGTAACAGCAGTTGTCTGTGGGGAGGAAGACAGGGCGGGTAGAGGATAGATGTTTTTGTACTGCCTTCAAGTTAGAGCCCTGTATCACCCATTCAAAGAAAGGCACGCCATGTAAATAAAAATACAGGACTGAGTTCTGAGGACCCTCCCCCTGCACCCTCCTGCCTTGGGGGAGGATGAAGAGGAAAAAAAGCCTAAGGAAGCCCCAAAGGAAAGAAGCAAAAATCAAATCTAGGAGAGGCCCCTTTAAGAAGGGAAACTTGCCTCCTCCAGAAAAATGATGTGAGGCTGTGAGGCAAGCTGAGCGCCTGGGCAGACGGGACAGTCGTCCTGGGTTTTGACTTTTATTAATACTCGTGTGTTCTGGGAGATCTAGAGAGGAAAAGAGCGACTTCCTGCAGCTAATGAGGTTTGAACTGTTAGGGTTCTTACTTCCTCTGTCTAGATCCCGTGGGGGGAGGGTTTGTGATACACTGTTAATTTGGCATGAAAGTCAAGCCTGGAGTGAAAATCTGCCCATCTGCGAATTGTGAGTAACTGCTTCACCAAGCTGGCACTCTCAGCCCTGGTCCATAGAAACAACCTCAGCGAAGGTACCAACAAACAGCCCTAGCAGGTGGGAGGTTCTAATATTTATCCCTGGTTTGCAGATGTGGAAACGGAGTCACAGAGAGCTTCCAGAACTGCCAAAGTCAGGCCCGGCAGGACCTGGAACCCAGGCAGCCCCACCCCAAAGTTCATACTTGTAACTGTTATAGTACACCTGCCCCTAAAAACTTGTGTCTTCACAGAGGTAAACTATTTTGTATCGACCTTCCACAGTAGAGAGGTTTTTGTTTTGTTTTGTTTGTAATAAAAAAATTGTAGGGGGTTCTTTCTAAAATTCTACACGGAGGCAAACTTCTAAATTTTTTTTTAAGTACATTCACAGAGGAAATGATTTGCCCTTGACCCTTTTCCCCGCCCCCCCCCCGCCCTCCATTAAACACTTACTTAATGCTTCCCGTGTATCAGGCACATTTTTAAACATTTTATGTACAGCAGCTCATTGAACCATTGCAACAACCCAGAAGTCAAAATTGTTACCACTCTCATTTCACAGATGAAGAAACTGAAGAAAAGAGGAGTTAAGTAACTGGCCCAGCGTCCCACATCTCCCTCCAGAAAAAAAGAAAAGGGACACCAAGAAGAATGGGCAGGTCATGGCTGGAGCAAGAGGAAGGTGTCCAAAATTTCTAGAGAGGGAGGAAAGAATGGGAGGTAAGATAAACCACCGGGCTGTGAACGTGGAGAAAATGGCTTTATTGGGGTGCAGTGGGGGGCCGTGGGCAGCTTGCAAAAGGTAGCGGGAAATGGCCGACAAGTGCACGAAAAGGTTCTCGAAAGTCATCAGGGAGATGCAAATCAAAACCACAGCGAGACGCAGATTCACACTCACGGGAATGGCCGCAATGATAAAAGGGGACAAGAACAGGGGTTGGCACGGATGTGGTGAAATCAGAACCCTCATACGCCGCTGGTGGGCAAACTGGTGTAGCCAAAATGGAAACCAGTTTCGAGTTTCCGCAGTCAAGTTGCACAAAGAATTGCCATGCACCGACTCCTACGTATATACCCCCCAAAAAAGTGAAAACAGGAATTCAGAAATAACTTGTGCAAAGGGGCGCCTGGGTGGCTCGGTCGGTTAAGCGGTCGACTTCGGCTCAGGTCATGATCTCGCGGTTCGTGGGTTCGAGCCCCGCGTCCGGCTCTGTGCTGCCAGCTCAGAGCCTGGGGCCCGCTTCGGATTCTGCGTCTCCTTCTCTCTCTGCCCCTCCCCCACTTGTGCTCTGTCTCTCTCTATCAAAAGTAAATAAATCTAAAAAAAATTTTTTTTTTTAATTTAAGAAAATGAAAATAGGGGCGCCTGGGTGGCGCAGTCGGTTAAGCGTCCGACTTCAGCCAGGTCACGATCTCGCGCTCCATGAGTTCGAGCCCCGCGTCAGGCTCTGGGCTGACGGCTCGGAGCCTGGAGCCTGTTTCCGATTCTGT
>NW_024412451.1:4031225-4048086 GCF_014898765.1 Herpailurus yagouaroundi | reverse complement strand
TAAAAAAAAAAAAAAAAAAAGAAAATGAAAATAAAGTAACTTGTGCAGGAATGTTCCTGGTAGCATCATTCCCAATCGCCAAAGGCGGGAAAACAACCCATATATCCATCAACTGACGGGGCCAGGTGGAGGGAAAGAATGGAGATATCTGGGGAGTGAGGTCCAGACAGTTCACCTGCTCTGGAGGGGTTACAGAGAGCCCAGGGGGGACCTCGTGAAGCTCTCCCAGGCCACTGGAGGATATAGACTCACCTCCAGGGTAGTCAGGGCCGGGATGGGGGAGGCAGGGGGCTGTAGGAGTCGGGAACAGTTACCCGACCCAGCCTGGGGTTCAGAAAGGCTTCCTGGAGGAGGAGGAGAACGATAAAGAACAGTGTGATAGGAAAAGGGAACAGGCAGTGTGGGAGGGGGGGCATTGGTTTTCTGGGCCCAGAGGAGGAAGAGAGAGCCCAGAGTTTCTAAAGCGGAGATGAACCTTGACATTGCTGATTGAAACCCTGCCCGGACTCCCTGATGCCCTCCGGCGGGGGAAAGGCCATACCCTTGAGCAGCTTAGCATCTGTTCGTTCCCTGCACACATTCCCTGAGCACCTGCTCTGTGCCCCACCCTGTGCCGGTGATGCAGGGGACACTGGTGACGGGGACAGGCCCAGCCCTGCCCCACCCCAGTGGGGGAGACAGACATAAACCAAATCATTGCCCAAGTGATAGCTATTAGCTCCTAGCACCTGAGAGGCCAGGCAGGGTTAACCCAGCCCCCAGGGGCTTCTCAGCGTCTGGGATTCCCAAAGGGCCATTTCGCGATTTTTGCAGAATACTGCCTCTACTGTTTATATTTTTAACGTGTTCTTTCAACCAACGTGGTTTTTTTTTTCTTCTTCTTAATTCCTTAAATGGGTTCCCGTGGGGCTCGCTGAGGCTCCTCGGAAGCACCAAGGGTCCTGACATCACAGGTGTGACAGGCTTGTTACTTTTTTTTTTTTTTCCCTAACCTGCATTAAAATAAAGGCCTGATCATGAAAATAAGTCACCTGGAAATGATCTCAAATGCTACTTTGGGGGCCTCTGGCCTGGTTTTGGGGGACTGGGGGGTGAACTCCCTGAGGGAAGTCGGTTGTAAGCTAAAACTCGAAGATGAATAGAGTTTGCGCGACAAGGGAGGACGGGAGGAGCAGGGGCAAAGGCCCGGAGGCAGCCGCGGCGGGGCAAGAAGGCAACCAGGGCTGCTGGCATGTCCGGAGGAACTGGGCAGCTTTGGGGGTATAGCATGGATTTGGGGGCTGAGCCCAAAGGCGATCCGCGCTCATCGAAGGGCTTGCTGCCAGCCTCGTTTTGCCACATGTGTCTTCTGTCACGCCTTTCTGAACGTGGGAGAGGCAGGGAAAGACACTGTGTCCCTCGATCCCCACAAACGCTGCGGCACAGAGCTACAGAACAAAGACATCCTCTTCTAGAACCCCAGGGTAGGGGCGCCTGGGTGGCTCAGTCAGTGAAGCGTCCCACTCTTGATCTCGGCTCTGCTCACGGTCTCTCGGTTTGTGAGCTGCAGCCCTGTACTGGGCTCTGTGCTGATAATGCCGAGCCTGCTTGGGATTCGCTCCCTCTGCCCCTCCCCTGCTTTTCTCTCCCTCTCTTTTTGTCTCTCAAAATAAATAAATACACTTAAAAAACAAAAGGGCAAGCATCACTCTCACGGGCCTTACGATGTCTGAGTGTTTCTCCTCCCGCTCCTGCCTCTCTGCCTTCGCCATGAGAACGTGCCTGGGCTAGCTTGCCGGACGGATGTGAGGGAGAGGTAGAGAAGAACTGAGTCATCCCAGCTGAAGTCACTCCAGACCAGCCAGCCTCTAGCTACCCTGCCAGAGGATGACAGACCCATGAGTGAGCCCAGCCAAGGTCAGCCGAGCCTGGTCCAGATTAGCAGAAACCGTCCGGATGACCCAAACACACGTGGGGAAACAACATGGCTGTTGTTTTCAGCCACCACATTTTGAGACGGTTTGTTACGCAGCTGTAGCTGACGGATGCAAAGGACAGACTAAGAACTGAGATAAATGTGTGGGCGTCCCCACCACCTAGTACTTTCGGATTTGTTGAATGACCAAGGCAATCCAGAATTCTCTCTTTCCTTCTAATTTCCCCTTCAAACTTTTACTCCTATATCCGGATCTCATCTTGCTTCTAATAGTACAATATATATCCCCCTTCTAGGGATGCTGGATTAACCCCTTAAGAAAGAAACAATGTTTGGGGCACCTGGGTGGCTCAGTCGGTTATGTGTCTGACTTTGGCTCAGATCACGATCTCACAGTTTGTGAGTTCGAACCCTGCTCTCTGTGCTGAGAGTGCAGAACCTGCTTCAGATCCTCTCTCTCCCTCTGTCTCTGCCCCTCCCTCGCTCCCTCTCTCAAAAATAAATAAATAAACATTTTTAAAAAAGAGAGAGAGAGAGAGACAATGGTCGAAGAATGACAGCTTTGGAGTTTGTGCTATGTATTAGCTGGGAGCTATCACCAATTAAGTAAAGAAACAATGGTCTTAATTTAATTTTATTTTTTTAAGTTCATTTATTTACTTTGAGAGAGAGAGAGAGAGGGGGAGAGGGAGAGAGAGCATCCAAAGCAGGCTCCGTGCCATCAGCAGGGAGCCCAATGTGGGGCTCGAACCCATAAACCGTGAGATCACAATGGTCTTAATTTTAATCAAAACAATTTGTTTTAATGTTTATTTTTGAGAGAGACAGAGTGCGAATGGGGGGAGTGGGGGGTGGCAGAGAGAAAGAGAGACACAGAATCCGAAGCAGGCTCCAGGCTCTGAGCTGTCAGCACAGAGCCCGATGCAGGACTCGAACCCATGTGCTGTGAGATCATAACCTGAGCTGAAGTCAAACGCTTAAACCACTGAGCCACCCAGGTGCCCCATGATGGGCTTAGTTTTAAAGGGATTGATGATCTCGTTGAATTTTGGGAAAAGAGGTGATAGGTACTGATGGAAGGGAGGGAAGCACTGACCTCAGTAGCCCGTGTCGCCTGCACTAAGGTGGCTTTGACCCACGTGTCCCTGGTTGCATCTTTCTTCTTTTCTGGAAGGCTCTCCGGGAAACCGCAAGGACTTTGGCAAGGAGGGGAGGGTCTCTGTGAACCTGGATCCTTCCGCCTGGAAAAGGAACGTCGTAGGTGTGCTCAGAGACGGCACCCACTTGGATTTCGAGGAGCTGTACTTTGGGACTGTCCAGCCGGAGGTGAACGGAGGTGGTGTGTCGGAGCCTGGGCCCAGCTGTCAGATCTGGGCTGGTGCTGCACGTGCTTAGGAAAGATCATTCTGCAAGTGCTGGCCATTCACCATCATCGAACAAAACAGCAAACGGAACAAAATCCGCGCCCCACCCCCCAAAAGGGTGTAAGGAGAGGGAGCTCGAATGACCCACAACAGCCCTCCCCCTGCCACCTTAATAAAAGATATTTATGGCGGCTTCTTTCCGCGGCCAGTCTGGTGTTGCAGAGGGCGGGGCTCTGGAATGAGGCCTCTGTGTGGGTTTGTATCCCGCCTCTGCCACCTACTGGCTGTGTGCCTCGGGCAAGTCAGTTTCCTCTCTGTGCCTCAGTTTCCTCATCTGTAACAATCCGCCTGTCAGGAGGGAATGGATGTGAGGGGGCTCTGAACGGTACCTGGAACTTTTGTATCATTATTCCTGTTAGGTAGGAGGCACAGGGACCAGGATAAGCCTGGCCCCCGGCCCCAAGGAACAATCAGAGATGCATATTGAGGAATTAGTTACACAGCAAGTGATTTGACTACTATTCAGACCCTTCCCCATCTCTGGCCCTACTAACGGAGTCCAGGCCGCTGTCACCTCCCATATGGCCAGTTGCAAGCAGGAGAGGGGGCAGAGAGGGAGAGAGAGAGAGAGAGACAGAATCCGAAGCAGGCTCCAGGCTCTGAGCTGTCAGCACAGAGCCCAGCGTGGGGCTCGAACCCACAAACCCTGAGATCACGACCTGAGCCGAGGTCGGACGCTTAACTGACTGAGCCCCCCGGGGCGCCCCGTCCCGTTTGCCTTTTTGAAAGGGCTGCGGCGGCTGGTGTGGGACCATGTTGTCCAGGGGGTGAGGGAGAGGGAGAAAGACGGGGAGAAAGATGAAGCGGGAACCTCAAAAGGAGGGAAGGGGAGGGAAGGAGAACGGGGTGGCTGGAAGCCGGGGTTGGAAGGGTGTGGGCACAGAAGGCGGAGAAAATGCCAGGCTGGTGCTCTGGGAATGAATGAGCTGCAAGGACATCCCGCCCGACTGACAGTCAGTTTGCGCAGGGAAGTATGGGGAGGGTCGACAGGTGGCGGGCAGGTGGGGGCGCAGTGCGGGAGGCAACAGTCCTCCTTTGAGCCCAGCGGCCACCAGAGCCACCTAGAGAAAGCCCTGTGCCTGTGTGAGGTCTGTGATCTCTCTGGTTCAGGTCGAACCTGTTGGGCTGGCTGTGTGGGTTCTTCCCGAGAAGGCAGATGGCTGGGGTTAGGCCAGGTGTGCATTCCAGAGGGGTCTGAGGGTGCTGGAAGGAAGCGATTCAAAAGTGAGACGCGGTGGGGCGCCTGGGTGGCGCAGTCGGTTAAGCGTCCGACTTCAGCCAGGTCACGATCTCGCGGTCCGTGAGTTCGAGCCCCGCGTCAGGCTCTGGGCTGATGGCTCGGAGCCTGGAGCCTGTTTCTGATTCTGTGTCTCCCTCTCTCTCTGCCCCTCGCCCATTCATGCTCTGTCTCTCTCTGTCCCAAAAATAAATAAACGTTGAAAAAAAAATTTATAAAAAAAAAAAAAAAGTGAGACGCGGAGAGTAGCCAAGTGAAGATGGGGGAAGAAAGGGTGGTGGAGAGGAGACACCGGCGGTCAGAGTGGACCCCTTCCCTCCTTCTGGAGCGCGTCCTGCCGTGTGGCTTCCCCGGGGGCTTCCCCTGGCACGGTTTTCCTTCCGCTTCTCCGGTGCCCCCTTTTCAGTGTCCTCACGGATTGACTCCTCTTGCAACATCTGACCTGCTCTCCCAAGGGCGGGTCGGCCTCCCCTTGTACGGTGCCTTCTCCGAGGGTTCGGTGACCACAGATAACCTTGATCCCAGGGTGAGGAGCACGGTCCCAGCCTGTCGGAAAGAGCAGGTGGTCTGCACGCGGGTGGCAAGCGGTGGCAGGTAGGAGGCCGAGCAGCGGGCCACCCATCCCCCAGAGAGAGACTCTGCTCGTTGCAGGTTTGACCCCTGAGCTGCACGCTCGCTCGGGTCACCTGGGGGGAGCTTTAAAACACACCAACGCCCAGGTCAGTGCCTGCTCAGTTAATTCACCGTCTCCGGGCACGAGACTCGGACTGTGGCACCTTGCCACTGTGCCATTCCGTGTGGGGTCGTTCGTGCAAAGTTTGGTCACACCAGGGGAGAAGCTGTTGGAAGGTGGTGATTTTGAGCCCCCGCTCCAGAGTCTCCTTCTCCGCAATTACGTAGAATCAACCTTGGGATAGCTCCCGTCATCACCCAGCATATTATTATTATTATTATTATTATTATTATTATTATTATTATTTCTTTAATGTTTATTTGTTTTTGAGAGAGAGAGAGAGAGAGAGACAGAGCGTGAGCAGGGGAGGGGCAGAGAGAGAGGGAGGCACAGAATCGGAAGCAGCCATCAGCCCAGAGCCCGACGCGGGGCTCGAACTCATGGACCGTGACTGTGCCACCCAGGCGCCCCTAAAAAAATTTTTTTTAACGTTTATTTATTTTTTGAGAAAGGGAGAGAGACAGAGTGTGAGCAGGGGAGGGGCAGAGAGAGAGGGAGATACAGAATCCGAAGCGGGCTCCAGGCTCCACATGGTCAGCACAGAGCCCGACGTGGGGCTTGAACTCACACACTGTGAGATCATGACCTGGGGCCAAGTCAGATGCTTAACCGACTGAGCCACCCAGGCGCCCCTAATTCCTCGAATTGTAGAGTTGTAATTGTGTGATACGATCTATGGAAAATATTATTTCATTTAATACTTTAAAAGCTGGAGTGCCTAGCTGACTGAGTCAGTAGAACCGGCAATTCTTGAGCTCAGGGTTGTGAGTTCAAGCCCTACCTCGGATGTAGAGATTACTTACAAAATAAAATCTTAAAAAAGAAAAAAGTGGGGCGCCTGGGTGGCTCAGTTGGTTAAGCGTCCGACTCTTGGTTTCAGCTCAGGTCATGATCTCATGGTTTCATGAGTTCGAACCTTGCATCGGGTTCTGCACTGACTGCAGATTCTCAGTCTCCCTCTCTCTCTGCCCCTCCCCTACTCACACTGTCTCTGTCTCTCTCAAAATAAATAAATAAACTTAAAAAAAAAGTTAATTTTAACTTAGATTTTATTTTTATTTACTCAATGTTAATTTCAATAGTAACAAAGCTTAATCCAACTGCTAAATGTTAGGTTCAATTTAACTGGCACGTTTTCATTTCATTTCAATCAATAATTTCAATTGAAATGTAATCAATGCACGTAAATTAATACAGGTGAATTTAATTTTGAGGGTACAACCTAATGTCATTTTAATTAATAAGTTTCATTTGTTAATAGGTTTTCACTTAATACAGTTTTCATGTAATTGTAGTTAATAAGTTTGAATCATAAGTAACACACTTTAATTAATACATTTTCATTTAATTAGTACACTGTATTGAAATTTATTTAAGAAATTTTTTTAATGTTTTATTTATTCCTGAGAGACAGACAGAGTGCGAGCCGGGGAGAGGCAGAGACAGAGGGAGACACAGGATCCAAAGCAGGCTCCAGGCTCCGAGCGGTCAGCCCAGAGCCCGACGCAGGGTTCGAACTCACAAACCGTGAGATCGTGACCTGAGCTGAAGTCAGACGCTTAACTGACCGAGCCATCCAGGTGCCCCCATTTTACTTAAAATCTAAAAACTTGGGGGGTGCCTGGGTGGCCCGGTCGGTTAAGCGTCCCACTTCAGCTCATGTCACGATCTCGCGGTCCGTGAGTTCGAGCCCCGCGTCGGGCTCTGGGCTGACGGCTCGGAGCCTGGAGCCTGCTTCGGATCCTGTGTCTCCCTCCCTCTGCCCTTCCCTGCTTGTTCTCTCTCTCTCAAAAATAAATAAACTTAAAAAAATTTTTTTAAAAGAAGGAGTTGGGCTTATGGGGCACCTGAGTGGCTCAGTAGGTTAAGTGTCTGACTCTTGGTTTCGGCTCAGGTCGTGATCTCACAGTTTCACGAGTTCGAGCCCCTCACTGGGATTCTCTCTCTCTCTGCCCCTCCCCCGACTCGCGCCGTCTCTGTCTCTCTTAAGATACATAAATAAACTTCAAACACAAAAACAAAAAAAGAGTTGGGTTTCCATGTTCTTTCCCTGTGAATCTGGGAAGGTTGGGGACTATAGCAGAAGCGATTTGTTATTCATTGAATCACGTCTCCCCACCCACATTTCTATGTTGACACCTCAACCCTCAACCCCTCAGAACATAACCTTACTTGGAATCAAGTCGTTGTGGTTAAGTGAGTTAAGATGAGGTTATTTTGGAGCAGGGTGGGCCTTCAATCCAACATGATGGGTGTCCTTATGAAAGGCAGGTATCTGGACACAAACACGCACAAAGGGAGAATATTCTGTGACGATTAGGGCAGAGCTCAGGGTGACGGAAGCGAAGCAAAGAACACCAGAAATGTCCAGGAAACCAGCAGAAGCTGGGAGAGAAACAGGGACCGATTATCCCTTCCTCCTGAGGGTGCCCCTACCAACACCTCGATCTACCCTATCAAAACCTGGATCTTGGGCTTCCACCCTCCAGAATTTATAAGGGGAGACAATAAATCAATGTTCGCGGTTTAGGCCACACTTTGTAAGCTTAAGCCCAGCAAACTAATGCGTGGCTCCGTGTGACTTTTGAGGAACGGTCACAGAGGGGGCAATATGATATTTGTTTAGCTCTCTCGGGACTTGGTCTTTGGAGCTCTGAGCCACCATGTAAGGGACCTCGGTGCCCTGAGGCCGCCAGCTTGGGAAGAAGCGAGACGGCCTGGAGAGGAGGTGCGAGGTCCTGGCCAGCCCCCCATCAGCCACCAGAGAGCAAGTGACCACGCCTTTGACCCGACTCCAGGCCAACCCCCATCTGACCTTGATGGCACTGAGAGGTCCTGAGCCTGAATCCACTCAACCCCGCCCGCCCCCCAGCCTTGTGAACAAAGGGAATGACTGTCAACCTTCAGGCCCCTGTTGGAGGGCAGTTTTGTTTGGCAGCAGTAAATAATCGGAACACGAGTGAACTCCCTTCGCCTTTTACACCTCAACTCAAATACCCCTCGCTGAGCAAACCTTTGTTTCTTTTCTTGACATCTTATTTTTTGAGAGACACAGAGAGAGACACAGCATGAGCAGTGGGGGTGGGGGGGGGGCCAGAGAGCAAGAGGGAGACACAGAATCGGAAGCAGGTCCCAGGCTCCGAGCTGTGAGCACAGAGCCCGACGCGGGGCTCGAACTCACGGACTGTGAGACCACGCTCTGAGCCGAAGTTGGACGCTCAACCGACTGAGCCCCCCGGGCGCCCCAAGAAAAGCTTTCTTAACCCTCAGGCCCGACCAGATTCTCCAGGCACACCCTGTCATGGGCCCTCAGTTTCCCCTTCGTAGCACTTGTCACCATCCTGCTCCGCTGTGTAATGATTTGTTTGTTTAATGTCTGTCTCCCCCGTGGACCGCGTGGGCAGAGGCCGACAGACCCAGTTATACGCAACTCCGGGACCTGGCTCGTTGGTTCCAAATGTGTCCCAAAGTCTGCCATCTGTTCCCCACGTCCTGCCAGCAGTGTGCCCATCTCTGTGGTGGGCGCTGTTGTGCATTCACCCGATGGCTTGGCTCGAAAGTTCTGGAATCGGCTTTGATTCATCACATTTTCTCTTCTCGGCAAAGCCTCTGCCTTCAAAGCCCATCCTCCCCCAAGAAGTTACACACGGAACTACCACAGGACCCAGCGATTCCACTCCTGGGCACACGCCCAAAAGGACGAGCACAGGTATGGGAACAAAAACTTGCGCGTGAATGTTCACAGGTTATTCATCCCGGCGGGAAGGGTAGAAACAACCCATGGGTTTGAAGATTCATCGGTGTTGGAGCCTGGTATCAGAACTTCACGGGGGGGGCCCCCCCCTAAACAGACGAGAGTGACAACAGCAGGCCCTGTTCTTGGATGAGAGGAGACGATAGACCTTGATAGAATGTTCGCTGGCGGGCACCCTACGTAGTCGTCTTTGAAATTCCAGGGCCCGGCACAGCGGGGACTGGAGATACTCAGGATATGACGGCTGAGGGCGGTGAAGTCCAGAGAGGGGTGCATGAGCCTATAAATGACTTAACCTCGGAATATTCACGTATCGGAACTCCTTGTGGGAGCCGAGCATCTCACAGGCTGCCCCGGGGAGTGCCGAGTGAATCCGGGGCCACCACAGCCGTGGACAAGGAAAAGGATGTTTGAGGTGTTGGCGTGGGTTCGAATTTGACTTTGGAAATCACTTCTGTTCGCACAGGCAGGGGGCTGGAGAGGAGTGGGCCTGAGTTAGAAGAGCAGAAAACTGGGTGCTTTTTTTTTTCCTATTTTTTTCATGTTTATTATTTTTGAGAGAGAGAGAGAGAGAGAGAGAGAGAGAGAGAGGGACAGAACTTGAGCAGGGGAGGGGGAGAGAGAGAGAGAGACAGAGAGAGGGAGACCCAGAATCCAAAGCAGGCTCCAGGCCCTGAGCTGTCAGCACAGAGCCCGACGCGGGGCTCGAACCCACGAACCGGGAGATCAGGACCTGAGCCAAAGTCGGACGCTTAGCTGACTGAGCCACCCAGGCGTCCCCAAAAACTGGCTTCTAAACCGAGCTCTGTTCTTGGGCAGCTCAGGCTTAACTCAGTAGGCCTGGGGTGTCCACCCTGCGCATTGCAAAGGAAGGTTTAGCCCCCGTCCTTGGTCCCTAGGAAGTAAAACCTTTAAGCCCTCAGCCTATCTGGCCTGAACAAGACTGTTTTTGTTTACCTGGGGCCTCGGCCCACTCAGTAGCAGCGTGACCTCCGGAGGGGCTGGAGACACAGGCACAAAATAAAAACCCTGGGCGCTAAGGCTCAGATGAACTTCCCTGGTTGGCACCCGCTCGTGGACATACGCACTGGCTCCTCCGCTGGGAGAGACAATTAGAAGCTCACGCCTGGTGTCTCTCTGTGCACCTTTTACCTTGGCTGATGTTAACTCTCTCCTTTCTCCGAACAGATGGTAACCATGGGTACGAGAGCCTTGCCGAGTTCTGGGCATCCTTCCAGCAGATCATTAAACCTGGTTGCTTTAACTGGGGACCCCCGAAGTTCAGTCCGGTGCTTAACATGCCGTGGCATCCCTCCCCAGGCATGCCTGCCTGCCCCCCGCTCCTCCCCATCTCCGTGCCGTATGAGAAAGCCCAGTACCTTCTGGAATCTCTCATTCCCCCTACCCCAAGGGAGGAGGAAAAAGGTAAAAAAACGCATTTACATTCAGGACTCAACCCTGATTCTTATTTTATTACTTTTTTTAACATTTACTTATGAGAGACAGAGAAGGAGTGGGAGAGGGGCAGAGAGAGAGGGAGACACAGAACCCGGAGCAGGCTCCGGGCTCCGAGCCGTCAGCCCAGAGCCCGACGCGGGGCTCGAACCCATGAACCGTGAGATCATGACCTGAGCTGAAGTCGGACACAACCGAGCCGCCCAGATGCCCCCAAAATATTTTTTAATTTTTAAAACATTTTCTTAATGTTGTTTTAATATTTTAAAATATGTTTAATATTATAAAATATTTTAATATTAAAAGTTTTTAAACTTTATTTATTTTGAGAGAGAGCCCAAGCACGCGTGCAAGCAGGGGAGGGGCAGAGGGAGAGGGAGAGAGAATCCCAAGCAGACTCCAGGCTCTGAGCTGTCAGCACAGAGCCTGATGTGGGGTTCAAAGTCAACGAAACTGAGCCGAAGTCAGGCGCTTATGACTGAGCCCCCCAGGCGCCCCAGTCCACAAATATTTACTGAACACCCTTGGTGGTAAAAAGGTTGGGTTTATTCCCACGTTGTCTCTTCCTAGCTGTGTAGACTTGAGGAAATTCTTTAACCTCTGAGCCGGTTTCCTCATCCGGAAACTAGGGATAATAATAAATCCCCGTCTCATCAGAATGCTGTGAGGAGTGAGTTAATACAAGTCCAGCTGGGTAAATCTTTTCTATTTATATTATACATTATAACTAGGGTGACCAGCTGTCCCAATTTGCTTGGCCTTAAGGAGTTTCCAGGAACGTGGGGTTTTTCAATGCTAAAATCGGGAAAGTTCTGGGCACATTGGGATGAGTTGGCCATCCTGATATAATTATATGTGAGCAATATATGATCAATAATAGTATTTATTGTTATAGATGATAATGTCTTACAAAGTACTATGGGGAATAGGTTGCTGAGGCCAGATCATGCTTTCAAGGAGCAGATAGTCTGGGAATAGACACAAAAGAATTACAAAAATAACAAAAGATATTTAATAACACATGATACAGGGAGGCGCCTGGGCGACTCAGTCGGTTAACAGTCCAACTTCGGCTCAGGTCATGATCTCCCGGTTCGTGGGTTCGGGCCCCGCGTCGGGCTCTGTGCTGACAGCTCAGAGCCTGGTGCCTGCTCCGGATGCTGCATCTCCCTCTCTCTCTCTCTCTCTGCCCCTTTCCCACTCATGCTCTGTCTATTTCCTTTTTTTTTTTTTTTTTTGAGCCAGAGACATAGCGTTCCGTTTCTGTAGATTTGGATTTTCGTGGCTAAATATTAAGAAGCAGGCTGCTTGCTCGCTTTTGTTTGTTCGTTTGTTTTTTTTCTTGGTATCAGGGTTGTTCAAGTCCGAATTTCACCCAGAAACATTTCGCCACCGTCTCCAGATCCTGTATTTCAGGGTAAGGGAATGCCAGTCGTCTTTATCAGGCAACGGTCACCCCGCTGATTCATTCATTCCATAAGAGTGAATGTGTGCTGGGTTCAGAGTGCAGGGCTGAGTCGATGGGGGGACTGGCACCCTGCTCTTGGAAGGGTCTAACGGAGCACCCCCAAACCTGAGTAGATTGTTGGTTCAAAAATAGTAATCCTCCAAGTGCGTTTGCCAGTCTGCTAGCGGCCACATCACCGGAGAGCTCATTAGAAATGCAAATTCTCTGGGGCCTGGCTGGCTCAGTCAGCTGAGCATCTGACTTCAGCTCAGGTCATGATCTCACGGTTCGTGGGTTCAAGCCCCGCGTCGGGCTCTGGGCTGACAGCTCGGAGCCTGGAGCCTGCTTCCGGTTCTGTGTCTCCCTCTCTGTCTCTGCCCCTCCCCTGCTCGCGCGTTCTTTCTGTCTCTCAAAAATGAATACACATTTTTAAAAATGCAAATTCTCAGGGCGCCTGGGGGGGCTCGGTCGGCTAAGTGAGCTGTCGTCTCCCTTGTCCAGCTCCCCCTCCTTCCCAAATCTCTTGGCCCCTTCACGGAAAAGCTTATCGCTGGGTTGAGCATAAAGCAGATGCTCAGTGCTGCTTAAGGGAAGTAGGAATGGCTTGTTCTCGAATCATTTTAGCAATTAAGTCTTACTTCCTGTAAGCAGATTCCCAGCGGCCAGGGCCCTGTCTCCTGATCTGCTTGTCTGCCTGGCTCAGGTGAGGGACACAGCGACGGCCTCAGTGTTTCTTACTATTTGCCAACTAATGAAAAGAACGAATGCTTTTAAAACGGTTCCTAGGGTTTAATGTTTTTTTTAATGCTTATTTTATTTTTGCGAGAGAGAGAGAGAGAGAGAGAGAGGGAGAGAGAGAGTAGAGTTAGCAGGAGAGGGGCAGAGAGAGAGGGAGACACAGGCTCCAGGCTCTGACCGTGAGATCATGACCTGAGCTGACGCTGGACGCTTAACTGACTGAGCTACACAGGCACCGCTGTTCCTAGGGTTTAAATCTCCCTCTTTGACTGGACCGCCACTTCCTGAGACCAGTGTCTCATTTTCCTTTTTTTTTTTTTAATGTTTGTTTTTCTGAGATAGCGCAAGTGGGGGAGGGGCAGAGAGTGATGGGGACAGAGGACCCCAAGTAGGCTCCACGATGACAGCAGCAAGCCTGATGCAGGGCTCGAACTCCCGAACCATGAGATCCTGACCTATGCCGAAGTTGGGATCTCAACCAACCGAGCCACCCAGGCACCCCGCCACTTCTTCTCCTTCTCCTCCTCCTCCTTCTCCTCCTCCTTCTTCTTTTTTTGTATCTCCCTCAGAGAACAGCACTCAGGAGGCTTTCAAGGTTTGAGATGGGACGGAAGTACCTGAATTGTTTCAGAGTCCTATGGGCTTGCTTCTCCAATTATACTCTTATTTTTCTTAACATTTTTGTTTTTAATATGGAGTAGATGCTTAAAAATCAAATACACACATTTATAACATATGTCTCTATAAACATATACAGGGGCACCTGGGTGGCTCCGTCGGTTGAGCGTCCGACTTCGGCTCAGGTCATGATCTCGCGGTTTGTGAGTTCGAGCCCCGCGCTGACAGCTCAGAGCCTGGAGCCTGCTTCAGATTCCATGTCTCCCTGTCTCTCAATAGTAAATAAATGTTAAAAAAATTTTTTTTTTAAAAATATACATAGAATAGGAACAAAATGAGCAGCTGTGGTCCCACCACCCAACTTAAGAAAGAAAAACTTCCATTTCGTCTACGGTTTCCTTGCGGACCCTTCTTCTCGTTCCCTCCCATCCTACTTGGCTGAACTTTGTGTTTACCTTGCCCTCATTAAAAAAAAAATCTACAGGGGCGCCTGGGTGGCGCAGTCGGTTAAGCGTCCGACTTCAGCCAGGTCACGATCTCGCGGTCCGTGAGTTCGAGCCCCGCGTCGGGCTCTGGGCTGATGGCTCAGAGCCTGGAGCCTGTTTCCGATTCTGTGTCTCCCCCTCCCCCGTTCATGCTCTGTCTCTCTCTGTCCCAAAAAAAAAAAAAAAAAAAATCTACAATACATTTGTGTCCCCCAACTGTATATTGTTTCGTTCTGCCTGTCTTGAAGTAAATGAAAACACATCTGTACTATTGCAACTGAAATTGACTGATTTTTCCGCCTGTAGAATATTCCACCGAGCAAATAGATCGTAATTTATCCAGTATCCTGTAGATGAGGATCCTAGATTTACGGGAGAGTTGGAAGGATATACAACCTCCATATACCCCCCCACCCAGTGTTCTCTGACGTCAGCATCTTACATCATCACAGCACCTTTGTCAAAACCGTGAAATCAACATTGATACGCTACTACTAACTAAATCCCACTACTACTAACTAACCACCACTACTACTAACTAAATGTCTTTGTTGGCATTTCCGTAGTTTTTCCACTGGCGTCCTTTTTCTGTTCTAGGATCATCTAATCCAGGCTTATGGAGGCCTGTGAAGGCATCGCTGCTCAGGACTATTCCCGTACACACCTTGTGTAAACGAGTAAGTTTCTCTACGGTGAATCCCTGGCTTTGCCGGGACAGGGGATACATTACATCTTCAATTGCATTCAAGAAGTCAAATGTGTTCTCCAATGTGAGTGCACCACTCACCGGGATTGTAGGGGTTCCCCTTGCTCCACTGGATAGAAAAATTAAAAACTTTGCCCTGCTGGTTGACAGGACACGACATCTGTGGTTGTAATTTGCATTCCCTTGTTATTGTGGTTAGGCCTGTTTACATAGGTTTCCTCTGGGGTGACTCGTCTCTTCATATCTTTTATTCATTTTTTTTTTTAATTTTTTTTTTCAACGTTTATTTATTTTTGGGACAGAGAGAGACAGAGCATGAACGGGGGAGGGGCAGAGAGAGAGGGAGACACAGAATCGGAAACAGGCTCCAGGCTCTGAGCCATCAGCCCAGAGCCCGACGCGGGGCTCGACCTCACAGACCGCGAGATCGTGACCTGGCTGAAGTCGGACGCTTAACCGACTGCGCCACCCAGGCGCCCCACTTTTATTCATTTTTTAACCGGGCCGCTGCTTTAATTTGCAGTCCTTGAAAATAATTTGTGAATGCTAATTCTTTGGGTTATACGTTACAAGTCTCTTCTTGGTCCGTGAAGT
The DNA here is from genome assembly GCF_014898765.1 of Herpailurus yagouaroundi. Taxonomy (NCBI): domain Eukaryota; kingdom Metazoa; phylum Chordata; class Mammalia; order Carnivora; family Felidae; genus Herpailurus; species Herpailurus yagouaroundi. The sequence goes on along the minus strand of NW_024412451.1, from coordinate 4,032,980 downwards.
GTTCGGTGTTTGTCAAAGGACGGGAAGATAGCAACGTATTCTGGAGTTTAAATCCTGTTGTTTAAACTCTCACGCACCCTGTGGCCGGGGTTCTTATCTCCCCCATCAAGGGGAGAGATCACACTGCTGAAACTCAGTATTGTTTAATGTTTGCTAAATAGATGAAAAAAAATCTCTCCTAATTTGAAAGCAGGTGTTTAATTCCTGTCGTTGCATAACTTACACGGTTCTGCGTGATCTGGCCCTAGTTTACATTTCCCTTTATTCACCCAGATCCGTCCACACCAGTCTCTGCTTTTCTTCAAATGGATCTACATCTTTCCTGTCTCAGGGCCCTTGCACTTGGCTCTTCCCCCAGATAATTCTTATAGATCCCTTCCTCATTTCCTTCTGGTCTTTGCTCAGGGTAAGTTCACCAGCGACACCTTCACCGGCCGGTATGGGCTAGTGTCCTCTGACGCTTCGTATCCTCTTTCCTTAATTTTTTCCTTCAAGTATAACCACGTTGCATTCTAAACGGATTTGCCTGTCCCCCACTGGAGGTATGCTGTTCAGTACCGGGACCCCTAGCTGCCTGTGGCTGCCCTTGAAACATGGCTGATGTGGATTGAGGGGTCCAGACTTCTTTCAAGAGTCCCCCCCTCCCCCCCAAAAAAGTAACTTATCTCACCACTAAAATCTTTGTATTTTTGTATTCACTCCATGTTGAAACAACATTTGGGGCTAACTTGTATTATCAAAATTCATTTCGCATTTTTGTATTCTGGGTCATTTGGACAGCGCTCCTGCAGGAGGTAAATTACAGCGGGGATGTTTGACTCGGACACCGCGGTTCTCTCAGAACACAACAGAGGCTCAATAAATACTGGCTGCATGAAGGAATCCAGAAATAGAATGCCAGTCTTTTTCTCCTCCTCTCTGTTCTGTCTACCCCAGGGATCAATTTCTAAAATCAACAAAGCTTTACTGGGGTAATTTACACGGAAGTCACTCGCCGTAAGCGTTCAAGCCAAAGATTGTTAGTGAATTCGCCACCTAGCGCAACCATCGCTGTAACTCGACTTGCTGAATCCTTCCATCACCCCAATCACACCCCGCTCGTGCTCATGCACAGTCGTGCCCCCTCCCCACCCCCAGGCACCGCGCAGCTACTCTGTCTCCATAGACGTTCAATGCTCACTTTCTAAGATAAGACCTCCCCGGCTCCGTCGTTCCGGGGTCCAAACGCCTTGAACAGTCAGCACCCTGGGCCACCGCTCTCCTCCCGTCTCCGTTCCTCCATCCACGCGGCTCAGCACGGAGCCAGACCCACAGACGGCTCGGCGCCAACACAAGGAAGGGCAGCCCCGCACCTTCCGAAGCCCCGGAGGGGCAGGTCTCCGTGGCTTCCGCGCGCGCCTCGGCGGCCTCGGGGACACGCGGGGCTGCCTCGCTGGGCCCCACGACCCTGCCAGGGCGGGCCCCGCTCTCGCAGCACCCATCGCGGGACACCGAAGCTCGGAGCGGCCCCAGGGAGCCGGGAGTCCCCCGCCGCCGCGTTCTAACGCCGCCCTGCGGGGACAATGGCCCGGGGCCGCGGGGCTCTCGGCCTCTGTAAGCGGCTACTGGGGGGCCGGCCCCTCCCCCCCGCGGCCCCTTCCCGGGCTCCGCCTTCACGCCCTCCCGCCCTCAACGGCCCTCCTCGCAAAATGGCGACCAACCGCCTCCTTTCCCGCCCGCCGCGGGTCCCTTGACCGCGCCAGGCCCCGCCCCCCC
>NW_024412451.1:4002308-4030825 GCF_014898765.1 Herpailurus yagouaroundi | reverse complement strand
GCGGCGGGCGCCCCTCACCCCGCATCACGCACGCACCTTCTGCATCCCAACAGCTCCCGGCCCCGCTGCACCCCCGCCACCGCTTCCCCCTTGGGGAATACCCTCCTCAGGGGCCCCCGGCCCGCTGCATCCCCTTGTTTTTTCCTCCCCCGCCCCCCAGGCCCCAACTGCCCCCTGGCAGCTCCCCAGCTCGTGCCTCGGGCCCTACCCGATCTCTCCGCGCTTTCTGCACCGCGGCCTTGCATTCACCCTCGCTTCCAGGCCTCCTGCTAAAAATCCCCTTGCCTCTGGAATAGGGGACCCAGATTGGCGGTTTGTTTTTTTTTTTTTAAGGATCTCCCAGCAAACCCCAAAAATCTTTCCTCTCTTCTTTGATTTATACCCCTCGCCGTCCTTTTAGGAACTTCCTCTAGCAAGAAAATCTATCTATATATGTATTATAAAATACATATATTGTATATCTTTCTCCCAGTTTTTCCTCCACCCAGGGTAACTTTCCAGCAAAAATTGTTTCTTCCCACCAAGAGCCCCCCCCCCCTTGGTAGTATCTTTCCACTGATAACAAACCAACTCAGTTCTGCCAGTTTCTCTTTCACCTAATAATTTGTTTTTCCAACCCTCTTTCCCAACTCTCCGGCAAAAATCCCTTTTCATCCCCAGTTCTACCCCACTGAGGCTTTTCCCAGCAAAACCCTCCAGGTCCCTTCCCGAGGAAAGAAAATAAGGCAAGGAAGACAAATGAACTTTCCCTTAAAACAAAAGCCCCTTTCCCATCTAGATCTCCCCGGTTTAGTATTGGTTTCTTCCTCCTTCCGCAAATTGCCCATCTTGCCCAACTCTACACCTGTGTGCTTGCTTCTTTGGGGACCCAACATCTGAATGGCCCTTCCTTTCCACCCCCTGCTTCCAGGGCAAAAGAAGTTGGATGAGTGTCCTGAATTTACTACTCAGAGTTCCAGGAGGAAATATCCAGTGGTCTGACGGTCATCTGAATCCCCTCCCTGTGGGGCCTGAGCCGGGCCCTCCTGTTCCCTGGAGAGTCACTCCTTTGCTCTGGTGAGTCTTTTCCCTTTTGCCCTTGTTCCAAAGATACCTACTTTGTCAGGTGGATTCCCTTCTTTCTCAGAAGGGTTTCGAATTGATCCAAGAGCCTCTGTACCCACAGGGAAACCATTACAAGTTGCTGCTTTGGGAAGTCAGATGAGGAAAAGGTCATTTGTTGTGCCTGTTGACGTCTCTGGAGGAAGGCAGACATTTATTAGATTGATCTATGTTTCATGGTTTATTGCAAAAAGGCTTTTTCCCTCCTTCTGGTTCAGGGTGGCAACTCAGATACCTCCAGGGAACAGGCAGGTAAAGGCCTGCAGGTGAACCAAAGATCGTGGGCCCCCTCTGAGTGATCCCCGCCAGTGGAAATGACCAAGTGGAAGTTTGTTTGTTTGTTTTTTGAGATGAGACCAGAACACTGACCTGTGTGAAACTTTTTGATCTTTAAATGGTGACAGTGAGGGGCGCCTGGGTGGCGCAGTCGGTTAAGCGTCTGACTTCAGCTCAGGTCACGATCTCGCGGTCCGTGAGTTTGAGCCCCGTGTCGGGCTCTGGGCTGACGGCTCGGAGCCTGGAGCCTGTTTCGGATTCTGTGTCTCCCTCTCTCTCTGCCCCTCACCCGTTCATGCTCTGTCTCTCTCTGTCCCAAAAATAAATAAACGTTAAAAAAAAAAATTAAAAAAAAAAATAAATGGTGACCGTGAATTTAATCGGTATTCAAAGACAGCATGGAGCGCTTATAAAACATGGTGGCTGGCCACCAGTTTGGACTATTTGATTCAGGGTTCCTTCCTGTGTTAGACACACATGCACAGATGCACACCCGCGTGGGTATGTGTGTACTTGCAAGACTTTTCTTCCTCCTGAGAGCCACAGTTCTCCGACTTTTTGATCTTGTAAAATCATTGAAGACTCAAGAGTTGGTGCGTGTGAACTATATATGCTGACATTTGCTGTATTGTAAGTCAAATAAGCCTCAGTGGCGCCTGGGTGGCTCGGTCAATTAAGCGGCCGACTTTGGCTCAGGTCATGATCTCACGGTTTGTGAGTTCGAGCCCCGCATCGGGCTCTGTGCTGACAGCTCAGAGCCTGGAGCCTGCTTCGGGTTCTGTGTCTCCTTCTCTCTCTGCCCTTCCCCCACTCATGCTCTGTCTCTCTCTCTCTCTCTCTCCCCAAAGTAAATAAACATTAAAAAGTTAAAAAAAAAGAAGTCAAATAAACTTTAAAGATACTCATTTAAAAGTAACAGTAGTAAACTCGTTATATATTAACAAAATTGACTTTTTAAAGACTGCATTTCAGAAAACAAGATTTAGTGAGGATAGTAGGCATTGTTTTACCTTTTTCGAGTCATCTGGAATCTCATGTATCTGCTTCTGCATTCAGCCTCTGCAGATATATCCTGTAGCTTCCGGAGGGTTTCACCGAGAATTAAAAAGGCAGATAATGTCTGAATATTATTATGAAGATAGTTTGGACCTCGAAGACTCCCTGAAAGATTCCTGAGGACCCCAGGGTTCCCCACCCCCATCCACCTCACTTTGAAAAAGGCTGTTGTAGATGTGGTTTTTTTACATTTTTTTTTTAATGTTTATTTTTGAGAGACAGGGAGAGAGACAGAGGGTGCGTGGGGGAGGGGCAGAGAGGGAAGCACAGAATCCAAAGCAGGTTCTAGGCGCTGACCTGTCAGCACAGAACCATGAACCCCTGAGATCATGACCTGAACCAAAGTCAAACACTTAACCGACCGAGCCACCCAGGCGCCCCCGCTGTTGTAGATGTTAATGCTCATTTGCATTTTTACGCTGGGATCAGCTTTTGGAATGAGAAACTTTAATGTCTCTTTTCCTCCCTTAGTTAATTCTAGGTAAGAAAATTTCCTGGAAAGCATAGTCCTAGCCGGCTTGCTTCTTCCACGTTTTCGTTCTCTTCCGTATCGTATGTAAGCTTTAAATCTACTCTTTTAACGAGCGAGAGACCAGGAATCCCGGTCTCCAGTGTGGTCGTAGGTGAGGGCTTTGAGGTCAGACTACCCCCAGGGTTGAATTCTAACCCTGATTTTGGGCAAGTTGCTGTTGTGGGAATTGTATGATCTGTAAGTGATTCCAATTGTCCCTGGCATATGATAGAGCCTCTGTAAGTGTTTGCTACTGTTGTTACTATAATGATAATCATCACAGGGGTGAGGCAGGAAGAAAGTGAGGCCTAGGAGCTGGAGGGCCAAGGCTCTCTCCAGAGACGGCAGTCGTCCCTCGCCTCTCTCTTTTGATAGCCCTCGGGAAATGCAAAATCTTAATAATTTTCAAGAGAAGCCAGAAATGAATATACTTGGTTGAAATCTCCCCATTAAGAAAAATGTTGGTGACCCAATTTTTTTTTTTTATGCTTATTTATTTATTTTTGAGAGAGAGACAGAGAGCAGGAGCCAGGGAGGGACAGAGAGCGGCACAGAATCCGAAGCAGGCTCCAGGCTCTGAGCTGTCAGCCCGGAGCCAAACGCGGGACCTGAGCCCCAAAACTGCGAGATCGTGACCTGAGCGGCGGTCGGTGGCTCAACCGACTGAGCCCCCCAGGCGCCCCGGTGACTGACCCAATTTTGAAAAACACCGTGCGGGCCAAACAAAACAGGCCTACAGTTCAGATAACGTCTGGAGTGGGGAAAGGGGGAAAGAATTTGCATAGCTGGGTCTCCGTCTCTCTTATTTCCCGGCTTCCAGCGGTCTGATCTCTTAACTCAGACGTGATCACTCTCTCCCCGCTAACATTCATGCAGAGAGGGAAAGGGGAACGTGGTGCTTGGGGAGGGTGGGGGAAGAAAAGAAAAAAAAGGCCCGCAGTGGAATCTTGTCACTCACCAGCGAAAGGGATGCTGAGAGCTTTCTTTGATCAGAGTTAGTTCTGTGCCAGGCAAGATGCTGTGAGAAGTGCTCACACAGAAGGCAGAGGCACAGCCATCCCAGAGCTTGCAGTCTGGGGAAAATAGAAGAACTTGAAAGATAATTAAATTCCGGGGCCATCTGGGGTAAGTATTAAGTGGAATGCCAGACAAGCGCTCATGGAGTTCGGAAGGAGGGAGAAATCGTCTCAGACTCGTCATGCTGGGAGGAGCCGTTTAGGCTTTTGAACGGTTTCATTTGGTAAAGCGGAGCAAAGGGAAGTTGCATAAATCAGGGTCATAAAGAAAGAGGTCTCCGGGGCATATAGACCAGGGGATATAAACGAGTGAGGTGGGAGGATGTGAGCGATTTTGTTTCTTGAGAGAGAGACAAAGAGAGTGCGAGCAGGGGAGGGGCAGAGAGAGAGAGGGAGAATCTCAAGCAGGCTGTGCCATCAGAGCAGAGCCCGACCCAGGGCTCGAAGGCACAAACCGTGACATCGTGACCTGAGCCGATGTCGGCACTTAACCTGCTGAGCCACCCAGGCGCCCCTTGAGATTTTTCAATAGAAGTTGAGAGAAAGCCTCACTTCATTGAGAAATCTCGAGATCTGCAGTGAGTTCCAGTGTGGTTGGTAGCTGCTAGGCACTTGTAACTATGCTCATTTCAATTTAACGAAATGGAAGTAAAATAAATAATTTCGTGCCTCAGTTGCTCATCCTGCATTCTCTAGGCGCTCATGGGCCGCTTTGTGGCTAGGGGCTGTCGTTGGACAGTGCAGACTTAGAACATTTCCCTCAGCGCAGAAAATTCTTTTGGACAGCGATGCCCTATCCAAAAGAAGTCGGACAGATTTTCCGACTTGATAACCAGTAGAAAATACTCAGATTAACTACAGGCTAAATAAACCTTTTGGGGAACCAATAAGTGTTTAGACTGTTCCCTCCTTGCCATCCAGACAGTGCCGCAGTAGATGTTATTTACCCAATGGTGTCCGTGTTGCTGCAGGCGGGAACCTGTGGCAGATTAATTTCCCAAGAGGCTGTAGCATTTCACAGGAGACTCCCTGTCTCCTCCTGCTCCTACCCGTCGTGGAATGACACGCCTTTTTAGGAAAAGAAAAACATGAAAATTGCTCTGGATCCCTACTGCCGGCTTAAATTGTGTTTCAAACCATTGAACAAGGCACCGATGATGATCAAATAAGCAAGGCGTATATTTCTAAAGCTTACGGTTTTTGTGCCGCCGTGAAGCCAAAATCAGTTTGCAAATTAAACGTAAACAAATGCAACCAAACCGATGTAATTCCAATTACAAATGGCAGTTTAATGGGAGAGGTGCCACTTTGCTGAAACCTAATAGCTTCCTTGAAACCAACGGTTGCCCTGGGCCCCTGTGGGTTTAGCAGAGCCTGAGACGGCTCAGCTCTCCTGTCCCTTTTCCTCAGTTTGAACTGCAGCCAGGCCTCCGTCTGCACCACGATGTGTGTTGGCTTTGAGGTGACCCCAAAGGCATAAATACGAGCGGAATCCACGTCTGTCCTCTTCTCGTTAGCCTGTGGCAATTAAAATCGTCCTTTTTGGCGTCAGTGCAATTATAATCATACCCCGGGCATTGAAACCAAACGCTAGTACTGTATTATAAGGCAGTAAACCAGTAATCCGCATAGACTGGTTTTCTTCTTTTGGGTCATTCTCCAAATGAAAACACAAAATTATAAAATCCTTGGAAAGAATGGGGAATGCCTGCAAGGTTCCAGGGGACCACAAGCCCTCCCCACGGGGATTAGCAGGCAGCTCTGTACGTAGAAGGTGCTAAAACTTGTCGAATCAAATTTATCTGTGGGCAGAACAAGAACAAGTTCAATATTGGCTGAGGGGAGGGGGGGGTTTGCTTTACGAACTGGAAAAGGTTGTAAATGTGAAAACGTGGCTTTTGGACTCCGGGCTTGCCTGGCCGAAGTGGTAGTGAGACCAGTTTTTTCTGTGGACCGCGGGCGTGTGTTGGAAAGCAGGTGGTTTGGCATGTGGGGAATTCTGCCTCCATCCAGCCCCTTTTGTGCTTTTCTAGATTGATCGGTTCAGCGCAGTCTATGGTTTAGTTGATGGCAAGTTAGTATTGTGTACCGGGTAAAAACACGAGCCCTAAAGTCCGAATACCTGCGTTTAAGGTCTGGCCCAGCTCCCTTGTCAGGCATGTGACTCGTGACAAATCACTTAGTGTCTCAGAGTCCATTGCCTTCTTCGCAAAATGGAAATGATAGAGCACCAACCTCTGGGTTGTAGAGAGAAGTGAGTGAAGGGACGCACAGGAAGCTCTTGGTGTGATACCGGAGAAGGAGAAAGGGCTTGCTATCTCATTTCATTAAATATTGTTTCCTATTCCTTTCAAACGACGCCTTCTATTGAATTAGCTGGTTTTTATTATCAGAATATGAAAAAAAGCGATGGCTTCTTTCCCCCTCGGAGCACCACAGACAGTTTATCGCAGCACCGTACGAGAAACTTTAGAACTGGCAGAGAAATTCATTGTGCCTCAGAACATAAGTCTCTATGGTGCACACTGCCTGCTTTGCGGTTTAGAAACCCGAAAAGCTCTAACGGTGCCACGGCGTCGCGGACCTCATTTAATGGGCGAGCCTGAACTCACGGTATTTATTCCGTTTACTCTGAATAGTCAGAGGTGTCAGTGCAGAAACAATGACTTGGTTACCAGGTGCTGCCCCAGACCCACTGACGGTTACTTAAAATATGGCATTTGCGTTGATTTACCCCGAATTCTGAACCCTGGGACTCACTTGGGCCTCAGAGTTGTAGTACAGGATTGTGGGCCTGTGTTCGACTTCTGAGTCCCCCCCCAGGAGGCTGGCTACAGACACACAGACACACAGGTAGATGCGAAATGGGAAATGCAGATGTTGTGGGCACAGCTGTTCTGTTCCCTTTCAACGTGGAAAGGTTAAAAACCGTAGCAACCAGTAGCCTAGGAATCTAGGCCCAAACTCCGGTTACTCTAGGATCCACCAGGTACGTTATCAGTGAGTCATCAAGCGTTTATTAAATGTCCAGGTGAGGGCAGAATTACTCGGAATAGCCCAAACCGGACACAAGCCAAATGCCCACCACCAACAGGTGAATGGATGACGAAGATGTGCAATATGCAGACGGCGAAATGTTATTTGTCCATAAAAAGCAATGAAGTAATGGTGCGTGCTGCGGCGTGGATTAACCTTGAAAACACCGTTCTTGGTGAAAGCGGCGGCCATAAAAGGCCTCGTGTGGTTTGATTCCATCGTTTGTACGAGACGGCCGGCCCTCTCATCGAGCCATACTTTGTTTGCCTGCCTTGTCATCTTTTGTTGAGAAAATGGACATTTTTGCATATTATAATGCAGCGATTCTCGGAATCCGGTTCTCCTTCCCCTACCCCAGAGTGTGTGGTTTCTGCTTGTGGGTTGTAATGTCTGGATAGTGACTTTTGCAGACTCCGTTTGTAGACTGTATTCTTTGTCGTGTGTGGTCAGGGGAAATCGCTGTTCTGTTAAGCTTGCGGTCAGCTAGTGATCCGGCAGGGATTTCCTTGGACAGTGTCTTGGCATATCTCCTCGTCTTGGCAGTTGGGCTCTGGGTGGGTGTTGGGACACCCTGTTGGTTCTCAGCAGGAGTTTACATCTCTGCCTTCCCCTTCTTCCTGCTTTCACAGACCGAAGGTCAGCCAGAGGTGAGAGCTTAGAGCCTTCACGAGTGTTTTCTGAGCAGGTGCCTGCCCTGGGCACGTGGCCTTCTGGATTCCTTCAAATACGTGGAAGGTTTTCATTTTTAAAATTTTATTTCAGTGTTGGTTTCCTAGAGTCCACAGTTTACGTTAGGATTCATTCTTTGTGCTGCGTAGTTTCGTGGGTTTTGGCTAATGCAAAATGTCATGTGCCTACCATGACAGCATCATGCAGAATAGTTTCAGTCCCCTCCAAGTCCCTCCTGTGCGTTACCTATTCATCCCTCCTCCCTCCTCTGGAGCCCTGGCAGCCTCCAACCTTTTAGCGTCTCTATAGTTTTTCCTTTTCCAGAACGACGTATGGTTGGAATAAAAATCTGTAGTGTTTTTTTTTTTTTAAGTTTTTTTTTTTTTCCAACGTTTATTTATTTTTGGGACAGAGAGAGACAGAGCATGAACGGGGGAGGGGCAGAGAGAGAGGGAGACACAGAATCGGAAACAGGCTCCAGGCTCCGAGCCATCAGCCCAGAGCCTGACGCGGGGCTCGAACTCACGGACCGCGAGATCGTGACCTGGCTGAAGTCGGACGCTTAACCGACTGTGCCACCCAGGCGCCCCTAGTGTTTTCAGGCCGACTTTTTTCACTTAGCAACACACATGTACGTTTCCTCCCTGTCCTCTTGTGGCTTGATAGCTCCTCGCTTTTTATCGCCAGATAATATTCCGTTGTACGCATGTACCGTAGTTGGGTTATCCATTCTCCCATTGTGGTTGCTTCTAGTTGTTGGCAGTTATGAATAAAGCTGCTATAAAATTTGTGTGGACATAAATTTCCAGCTTACTGGGGATAGATACCAAGGAGTATGATGGCTGGATTGGATGGTGAGATGATGTTTAGCTTTGTAAGGAACTGCCAGCATGGAAGCTTTTCAAAGCCCTTACTCTCTCCAAAGCCTCTCGCTCTCACTGTCCGGCTCTTCCTCCCCGGCTTTCAGTGACATGTCTGTTGGCCCCAATTAATATCCTTTGCTCTGGGGTTGTAGCACCTGGTTCATTGCCTTTGTTTTGTATTTTTATTTTTATTTTTTTAAGGTTTAGTTTTTTTTGAGAGAGAGAGAGAGTGTGTGTGCACGAGCGGGGGAGGGGCAGAGAGAGCGAGAGGCAGACATAGGCTCTGAAGCAGGCTCCAGGCTCCAGGCTCCGAGCTGTCAGCACAGAGCCTGACATGGGCTTGAACCCATGAACCGTGACATCATGACCGGAGCTGAGATTAGACGCTTAACTGACTGAGCCACCCAGGCGCCCCTAATTTTTCTATTGTTGGGTATCTTTTTATTGAAGTATCATTAACACACACTGTTATTTCAGTTTCCATACCATATTGCCTTTGATGTTTTTTTTTTTTTTTCAACGTTTATTTATTTCTGGGACAGAGAGAGACAGAGCATGAACAGGGGAGGGGCAGAGAGAGAGGGAGACACAGAATCGGAAACAGGCTCCAGGCTCTGAGCCATCAGCCCAGAGCCCGACGCGGGGCTCGAACTCACGGACCGCAAGATCGTGACCTGGCTGAAGTCGGACGCTTAACCGACTGCGCCACCCAGGCGCCCCGCCTTTGATGTTTTTAACAAATGCCATCCCCGTGGCTGTTCTCTGCTCTCAGAAAGTTCCAAGTGAGGCAAAATCAAGGCGAGACCTTTGTGTTAGCCCTTCAGGAGCCATCCGACAGGTCAAGACAGACAACCTCAGCTGTTTGAGAACAAGGTCATCTCTGCCCCCTCCTGCACCAGGAGCCCACACCAGAACGTGCCTTCGAAATCACTGCTGAGCCAGGGAATGGGGGATAGGACAGGAGTCGGTTCAAATGCCACGGGGCCCTCCTACCAAGTTTCATTCACCTTTGACTTGCTAAGGGTTCCTTTGGTTGCTGTAAACTTTTGACTACTTTCCAGAGTTCCAGTAAAGTTGACTTTTTCACTGTTTCTGTGGTAGTATGGGTGGGAAGTTTTGAAATTGCTAACTCAGTCTTTTTATTTGTCACAGGGCTATGCAGATAGTCTGTTTCCTCTTGACTCAGTTTGGTAATTTGTGTCTTTCTAGGAACTTGTCCACTTTTCTCTAATTTACCTAATTTGTTGACATAGTAATCTTTTATAATCCTTTCTAATTTTGTTCTGAATTCTAATTTTAGTAACTTGAGTCTTTTTTACTTTTTTGTCTCTTTTTGAGTGGGGTAAATTCCAGTTGTTGAGATGTTACATAGTTTATTGTTTTTCTTTTGGTAGTTATGCTTAGATTTTTTTTTTCTTAGTGTGCATACTTAAAGTACAAAGTAAATCGTTGTCTTTTCCAAACGTTTCAAAGCCTGTATTCGTCGTTGAGCCGAGGTCTATGAGCAGTGCCTTGCCGGGAAAAGTCTGTGTTGCTCCCGCTTGAAAGCTAGTTTTCCTGGGTGTTGAGTTCTGTGCCGGCTCTCACCCTTCCTTCGTCTGCTGGCGGTGTCATTCCTTGTCTCCTAGCCTCCTCTGAGAAGTCTTCCGTCAGGCTAGTCATCATCCCCCTTTGTAGACTGTCTGCCTCCCTTCTGGTAGTTTTTAGCATTTTCTCTCTGTCTTCAGTGGTCTGCGGTTCTGCTGCTGTGTGTTGGGGAGTAAATTCATTTTTACTCTTCCTGCTCCGCCTGGCAGTGCTTGGTCATTAACCAGGTATCTTCAAGAACTGTGATCTTTAGGGGCGCCTGGGTGGCTCGGTCAGTCGAGTGTCCACCTTCGGCTCAGGTCATGATCTCACGGCCCGTGAGTTCGAGCCCCGCGTCGGGCTCTGTGCTGACAGCTCAGAGCCCGGAGCCTGCTTCGGATTCTGTATCTCCCTCTCTCTCTGCCCCTCCCCTGCTCAAGCTCTGTCTCTCAAAAATCAGTAAAACATTAAAAAATTAAAAAAAAAAAAGAATTGGGATCTTGAAGTCTGGGATCCTGTGTCCCTGTGATTCTGGAAGCTCCTCTACCATTATCTCTTCAAGATGCCGTGTCTCGCAGGGAGCCTGGCTGGCTGGCTCAGTTGGAAGAATGTGGGACTCTTGATCTTGGGGTTATGAGTTCAAGTCCCACATTGGGTGTAGAGGTTATTTAAAAGTAAAATCCTTAAAAAAGATACTCGTTTCCTGTATTCTCTCCTCTTCCCTTTTGGGATTCCTATTGGACATCGTTAGGTTTTCGCATTTGCTTCTCCATCTGTGCTCTCTCAGTTTCCTGTTCATAGTTTCCATTTCTATATCTCTCTGTGCTGAATCCTGGGGGGATTTCCCCAGATTGTTCTCTGCCAGTTCATTATGTCTGTCTTCAGCACTGTCTCATCTGTTAGCCCTTCCAGTGAGCTTCTAATCTTCAATGTCTTTCATGGACGTTTCATTTGTTTCTTTTTAAAACTGGTTGTTCCGTCCCGCGCTGACTTATTCTTTTCTCAGGCTAGGTTCTGTTGTCTCTCACTGCTCCGTTTTCTTCCCAATTCTTGGGGTTCTTCTCTAAGGCTTGGGGGCAAGAGTTTTTTCTTTTTCTTTGTTTAGTTTTCCCGTGGATGGCCTGGCTCTTCCAGGGGCCCAGGTCTCCACTGCCCGTAAGCTCAGGGCCCTGTTTTCTTTTCTCACGTGTCTGTTACGACCCCAGGTCCCAGCCTCCAGGGTAATGCACTTTAATAGGAATATAAATATGAGCCATATATAGAATTTCAAGTTTTCTGGTAGCCACATTGAGGAGCTAAGAAGAAGCAGGTGACAGTAATTTTAATAACATGCTTGACCCACTGTATCCAAAATATTATCATTTCAACGTGTAGTAATTTAGAAACATACTAAGCTTACTTTTTTTTTTTTTTTTTTTTTTTTTTTGTACTAAGTCATCCAAATCCAGTGTGTGTGTTAGACTCACAGCGTGTCTTAGTTTGGGCCAGTCACATTGCAAGTCTTCACAGCCAGGTATGACTAGTTGCCACCACGTTGGACAACAGATTCGGTATCTGAGTCTGATTTTCCCCTCAGGCCAACCTGAACTTACACGAGTTTTCTTTGCGTTTTCTCATTGTTGCTGGCACGTGGGGTTTTACCTGTCTCTTGCGCCTGGCTGTGTATTCAAAATGATCTTTTGTCATATTTCTCGTGTTTATAGCTGGAGAAAGAGGTCAGTTCAGTCCTCCATGGTGCCGGAAATCCTTTCATTTATTCCTTACAACAACCTTATGACGGAGGTGCTCTTATGCCCAGTTTACAGATGAGGAAACTGGGGCTCGTGGAGCTTAAATGACTTGCCCAAGTTCATATGGCTGTTAAGTGGCAGAGAACAGACCCAAAGACAGGTCTGTTTGAATTCCGAGTCATTGCTCTATCCGCCATGCTGTATTGCCATCTCATAATTTTGATTCCTCCTCGTTCATTTTCAGGAATTAGACATCACCAAGAGCTCTCCGTGACTCCTTACACGGCCTTGCTTGTCTGGAGAGTAGCTCTTGGCCAAGACCTGGCAGTCACGAGCCATGGACCGGTATAGCCTTGGGGACGAGGACGCCCTTCCTCCAGAGGTGCACCTCCCTTCGTTTTCCGAGAGCCAGGGACTCAATTGCAGCGACACCCTCGACCGGGATCTGGGTCCCAGTGCACGAGACCTGCTCTATGCCGGCCTGAGTGGTTTGGACCTGGACCCCAGCCTCCCAGCCCCTGACATGCCCAGCGAGGCACTGGAGGACAACTTAGACACCCTGTCCCTGTACTCGGGGAAGGACAGTGACTCTGTGAAGCTGCTGGAGGAGTATGCAGACCCAGAATCTCAGGCGTCCCTACAAGGTAAGGCTGTCCCTCTGGGCCCGAGGGCCTGGAAGACTCTGAAAGTTCCTGTGGCCAGCTAAGGGTTGATTCTGCATGGATTAGATAAGAAAACTTTTATCTTCCACGGGTGAATAGTGAACAGGGGACAATCACTTTTTTTTTTTTTAACTTGGGAATTGTTCCCAACTTCCTAGTCAAGGAAACCGAACGCTGATCCTGAGGAATAATGTCGAGAAACTTGGCTGTTCGTGGATGTCCTAATCTTGTGTGTGGTGTGGGCAGACATCTGAGTTTACGGGCCACTTTCCCACCCATCACATCTCGGGGGTGCTTTTCACGTTCCCAGGATGACCTGGGATCCTGTCCGTCCACCACTTGGTTGTCTAACCTTCCCCAGCCTCAGTGTCTTCATCCGTGAAGCGGGAGGGCAGCAGAAGGCCCGCTCTGCTCCCCAGCCCCCCGCCAGACTAACAGCACTAAGACGCAAGGGAGGAATTGAATGCAAAAGCATCGCATAGGCTGCAGAGCGTGGGACAGATCATTGTTATTTTTATCAATATCGGTAGAATTCATCTCAGGCAGCCCATTGATGCAGCTCCAAGTCTCTCTCTTCTGCGGGGGGCGGGGCGGGGGAGTGAAAGGGTAACTGATGGAACAGTTAGAAGCCTTGGTGCAATTTTCTTTTGGCTTTTTGACTTGCCTTGAGGCTTCCACTACAAGATAAATTTGGTGTTTGTTAATTCTTTTCAAGGGTTCTTGGGTAACTCGCTTAGATGAGCTAGCTGTCTGAGCTAACAGTCTTTGATATTTAGAAAAAAAATTTTTTTAATGTTTATTTTTGACAGAGAGAGAGAGCGCGCGCGCGCGCGCGCACGGGGGAGGGGCAGAGAGAGAGGGAGACACAGAATCGGAAGCAGGCTCCAGGCTCGGAGCTGTCAGCACAGAGCCCGACACGGGGCTCGAACTCACAGACCAGGAGATCATGACCTGAGCGGAAGTCAGACGCTCGACCGACTGAGGCATCCAGGCGCCCCGGCGGCCTTTGATATTTATCATCACACCTCATGCATAGAAGGCCCCTCTGAGATGGCCCTGCAGAACAGGGGTTCATGTCAGTCGGGATAAGCATTGCAAGAAATATCCCGAAGACTTGGTAAAATGAAAAACTTGTGAAGCCCCCCCCCCCTCTCCACACAAGATGCAGCAGACAAGGGGCCCGCCTCGTCACCACGTCGGAAGGCCAGAGGGCAAATCCCAGAATCCTGAGACGTGTACCTCGTTGAGGGCATTGGGCCACGCCTGGGGTGGGGGTGGGGGCCCGGCAAGGAGGGTTCTCAACCTGGCCACAGAAACTACCAGAACAACACTGGTAGCACGAATATGTGTGCATTTCACTGGGCAGAGGAGCTGGAGCTGTCACCACATTTTCATGGGGGGAGCGGGAGGGGGGCTGTGTCCCTCTCTGCAAAATATGTCACAAGTCATTACTCCAGTTCAACTCTTCCTCATTTTCCTTAAGCTTGAGTTTTTTCTTTTTACTTGTGAAAAAAAGGAGTCCCCTGAACGTTAAATTCTAACTCCTTACGCTTCTGTGACTGAAATTCAGGCCGCTCTAAACGCATACGCTGGTGTTTGTCTTCTCCGCTAGAAAGATAGTACACGGTTCTTCAACGGGAAATAGAGAAAATTGACAGCAGGAAGAATCCCCCAGCCTGGCTCTCACACGTCAAGTTTTTTTTTTTTTCAACGTTTTTTTATTTATTTTTGGGACAGAGAGAGTCAAGCATGAACGGGGGAGGGGCAGAGAGAGAGGGAGACACAGAATCGGAAACAGGCTCCAGGCTCTGAGCCATCAGCCCAGAGCCCGACGCGGGGCTCGAACCCACGGACCGCGAGATCGTGACCTGGCTGAAGTCGGCCGCTTAACCGACTGCGCCACCCAGGCGCCCCACACGTTGAGTTTTAAAAACCCGAGTGAAGTCATTCAGAAAAACATGGTTTGGCGCAGGTGTGTGAAGTGTACGAGGCTATTTGAGGTTTTTCAAACTGAGCGTATTTGCTTTTTCACGAGAAGGTAGTCCCTTGTCCTGACTTACTCCACCGTGATGTTTGACCACAGTCTTGCTTGTTAGGCTGTTCGTGTTTCTGGGAACAGCTTTTTACATGAGGAGCTTCCTTTTAGGTGAGTTCTTTGGACATACCCCTCCAAGTAGGTTTGCCCATCAGAGAATACACACCGTTTGATAACCCACTTGGCTACACCACCTTCTGAGAAGATGGGGCAGCTTCCCGGGGCCGGTGACTCTGCCCGATTTTCAGTGTCATTGCCGATTGTTTTTGAATCAGTGCTAGTTTAATAGTTGGCTTTAATGAGCATTTTTATTTTATTTTACTTAAAAATTTTTTTCAGCTTATTTATTTATTTTGAGAGAGAGAGAGAGTGAGCGGGGTGGGGCAGAGACAGAGGGAGACAGAACCCCAAGCAGGCTCCGCGCTGTCAGCCCAGAGCCTGACGCAGAGCTCGAACCACAAACCACGAGACGGTGACCTGAGCCGAAACCAAGAGTCGGATGGTCAACCGACTGAGCCACCCAGGTTCCCCGTACTGAGCATTTTTAAGGTAACTTAGCAAGGTGGAGGGCTTTTCTGACGGGAGTCCTCTTACTCCACATTTAAACTGTTGGGATCATTCAAACACCTGTCACGGTAACTTCTTACGCGAGGAGGAGGAGACCAGGCATGTTGAGGGACAAACGGTCTGTGGCAGGACAGAGCTGGGAGATGCCAGTCCAGGCTCCCTCCTGCCGTGTCTGTCACGCTGCGCCTCAGCTGGCCGCGGTCAGCCATCTGGGTCCTCCAGGCGGGCCCGCTGCCCTGGGCTGTTGGGTGCCCGGGGTCCCGGCTCTGCAGCACACTAGAGAAGTGGTGATTTCAAAGCTCCCGTCTCCCGAGGTGGTCTGAGTCATGTTGAAGACCAGCGTGAACAGCAGGAAAATCTTCCACAGTCAGACGATGGTGGAGCGTCCACGAGTGCCAGCCAGGGGGTTCTGGGAGCCGGGACACGGCAGGAGCCCGCGGGGTCCTTGCGGCCACGGCCCCTGCGTTTCCAGTGACTTGAAACCAGCTTCTCTTTAGTCAGCCAAACCTATCTCTGTCTGTCGGAGCGAGACAGAGGCAGCGAGTTCCCTCCCCACACGCCGGCCCTTGGGATACTTGACGACTTGCCCCTCTCCCGGATGAACATTTCCAGTCCCTCCTCCGGCTCCTCAGGCGAATGAGTTGCAAACGTACCTGTCATCATTGTACCCAAGGAATGCAGAAAACACAGAAGCATACTCAGAGGCCCAAGAAGAGGAAAGTAAAAGCCCGCAACCTACCAGTCTGGCCTGTTCTCTCTGTCAGTTTTCTGTTCAGATTTATTGGTCTTTCTCTGTTTTGTAACGGGCTGCTGTTTTCACACTGAGTAGTCACTTCATCAGATATTTACTTATAAAATTGTAAAGTCTTACCTTAAATGCTGTGTCTTAGATCCTTTACACCATAACGCGATCACTTGCACGCCCTTTTATCAGATAGTAGGTTGTTTCTAACAGGAAAGACAGCGCTGCCCTTAACTGCTTTGTGGCTGCCTCTTTGTACAAATCTAGATTTCTTTCTTTCTTTCTTTTTGAGAGAGAGAGAGAGAAAGAGAGGGCGTGAGTGAGTGAGGGGCAGAGAGAAAGCATCCCAGGCGAGGCGGGGCCGCCGGGAGAGAGAGAGAAGGGGGGCTTAACCCAAAGCAGGCATGACCTGAGCCGAAGTCAGATGCTTAGCCACCGAGCCACCCAGGCGTTCCTATATTTCTTTCTTTAAAATCCCCAAAGCGGGGGCGCCTGGGTGGCTTGGTCGGTTGAGCGTCCGACTTCGGCTCAGGTCATGATCTCCCGGTCCGTGAGTTCGAGCCCCGCGTCGGGCTCTGTGCTGACCGCTCAGAGCCTGGAGCCTGTTTCCGATTCTGTGTCTCCCTCTCTCTCTGCCCCTTGCCCGTTCACGCTCTGTCTCTCTCTGTCCCAAAAATAAATAAACGTTGATAAAAAAAATTTTTAAATAAAAAAAAATAAATAAACGTTAAAAAAAAATTTTTAAAAAAATGACTTTTAAAATCCCGAAAGCGCAATTGACTGGAAGAAAGCGTTTATACTTCTCTGAGGTTCCGGATTATGTCTTTCTGCTTGTCCTTCCAAGGGTGCCGTGGATGGCCTAGACACGAAGCCCGACCCGTGTTGGTCACCTTGTCCTAGAAGCGCTTCCGACCACCGCCGCCCCTCTGAGTGTGGTGCCGGAACCGAGTGCCATCCTGCAGGGGTGGCCCTGCCAGGGCCCCTTTTCTCTCTCTCATGGTTTTCTCGGCGCACAAAGCCGCTGAAGTTGGAGGGCGCGGTCCTGGAGCCTCTGTCCGTGGCCCTGACGCTCACTGAGTGCTGATTTCGCCCTGCTCTTTGATTTCCCCGGATGTCTATAACCTGCGCTCTCTCCCTCTGTTTAGACCTGGGGCCAGGCGCTCTTAAGGTGCCTAAAGAGGCTGACGAAGGAGGCAGGGCCGCCTCGGGGAGCGCGAGGAAAGGCAAGCGGCAGCACGCTTCCCCTCAGAACCCGCTTCTGGACTGCAGCCTCTGCGGGAAGGTGTTCAGCAGCGCCAGCTCCCTTAGCAAGCACTACCTGACGCACAGCCAGGAGAGGAAACACGTCTGCAAAATCTGCGGCAAGGCCTTTAAGCGCCAGGACCACCTGTATGTGGGAGTGTGGTCGGGGGGCTGGGGGCGGGGGCAGCGGGCGGGCTCCTGGGTGGCCTTCACACCTGCCCTGGGTGGGCTTCCCCTCCTGTTCCCCGGATAGATGTCTGCGACCTGCACAGGGACACAGGGGCGCGCCTCCCCTTCTCACACGGGGCCAGCCCCGCCCAGGACGGGTGGGTGGCTCCTCCCAGCCCCCAGGGTCACGCCAGTGAGGAAATCGCTGCCACGGTTTGCAGACGGGACCCTCGTGGTTTCCAGACCTGTAACGGCTCGCTCCCAAGGCAATTTTGTCACGTAGGAAATTGGGCTCACTCTTTTTTTTTTTTAATTTTTTTTTTCCCAACATTTATTTATTTTGGGGACAGAGAGAGACAGAGCATGAACGGGGGAGGGGCAGAGAGAGAGAGGGAGACACAGAATCGGAAACAGGCTCCAGGCTCCGAGCCGTCAGCCCAGAGCCCGACGCGGGGCTCGAACTCCCGGACCGCGAGATCGTGACCTGAGCTGAAGTCGGACGCTCAACCGACTGCGCCACCCAGGCGCCCCTAGGCTCACTTTTATAGAGAAATGTTGGGAGTCCCTCGTGGGCATCCGAGGAGAACAGATCCGTGTCTCATGAGGAGCGTGCATTAGAATGACGGGGGAGTGAGAGATTCTGAAATGCCTGTTTCCAGAATATGGCAGGGGAGCATTAATGCTTTTTTTAAACTCCTTTTTAAAAAAAAAACAAACTCCTGATTAAAAAATAATAATAAAGCCCATTGTAAGACTTAGTCAGAATTCCGTTTGTTCTTAATATCTTGGAAGTGATGAGCTTTTCTTGCTAGTGAGGCAGGAAAGAGAGACTTTTCTTTTTTTTTTAATTTTTATTTATTTTTGAGAGAGAGTGAGACGGAGCACAAGAGAGGGAGGGGCAGAGAGAGAGAGGGAGACACGGAATCCGAAGCAGGCTCCAGGCTCCGAGCTGTCAGCCCAGAGCCCGACGCGGGGCTTGAACCCAGAACCGTGAGATCGTGACCTGAGCCGAAGTCGGACGCTCAACCGACTGAGCCCCCCAGGAGCCCCTGACAGACTTTTTTTTTTTTTTCAAACAGAGAAACTTGCCAGTGGGTGATGACAAGCCCTTGCATTTGTATTGATGCTCCTTACCTACAGTTGGGGCTAGAAATTGGGTCTCCTGATTCCTCCTATGCAGCTTCCCTGGGCGGGAGGCCAAGGGTCGGCACTTGGTGAAGGGCGGGATCATTGACCGGAGATACCCCATGTACCACGTGGATCAGACTGTCCAGGGTCGGGCTGTTGGGAGCCTGGAGCAGGATTCCCCCCCTGGTTTATGCTTACGATACATCAGTGTGGTTAGAAGCGTGCTATAAATGCAGCACATGCTTGTATTTATTTATCCTTGCGGAAAGTACAGGAGGCACACGTGGCTGCTTTCTAGCAACTTTTTACTGATGGGACGTCTGTCATTTTCTTTGTTCGTTTGTTCGCTGGGGGTGGCTTCCAGGTAGCTGTCTCCCTAGAGGACTGTCACGGTCAGGCAAAGACTCTGGCTGGATTTCTGGGGGAAGGGTCACCCCCAGTTTAGCACCTCCTCGAGCGTATCCTGCAGACCTTCGGTCCTCAGGGATGCTCAGAGGGGCCGTGCGAGTAAGTGACTCTGTGGGCAGATGGCTTGGAGGGACACGGGAGGGTAAGAAGCGGTCTGCGTACTGCGTGGCTTTTAAATTTGCTGCTCCGAACCTCCAAGGAGCAAATCGTGGTTTTTCAAAACTTCCTTGCCAGCTGAGCCCGTGTCCTCCGGGAGCCGCCCTGGAGGACCGCTGTCCCTTGGGAACTCACTTTGGGGAACTCCAGTCTGACTTTCATTGATTTGTTTTTTTTTTCCCTCTCAGAGAAGGGGTTTGTTCACAGGTGAGGGAGGGGAGCACCCCTTCCGTCGCTTCGCCCGGAAGGGTGGCCGCCTGGGGCCTCCCTCCCGGGCGCCGAGCATGGGTTCCCGTGCACCCTTGCCTCCCCCCCCCCCCCGGGACACACTCGGGGTCCCGTGGTGAAGGGCGGCCAGGGCGCCCGCTGACCCGCGTCTCTGTGTGACTCCAGGACCGGGCACATGCTCACCCACCAGAAGACCAAGCCGTTCGTGTGCATCGAGCAGGGCTGCAGCAAGAGCTACTGTGACTACCGCTCGCTGCGGCGCCACTACGAGGTCCAGCACGGCCTGTGCATCCTGAAGGAGCCCCCCCCGGAGGAGGAAGCCTGCGGGGACTCCCCTCACGCCTGCGAGGCCGCCGGCCGGCCGGCCCCCGGCGGCTCGCGAGCCCCCGGACCCCCCGAAGCCCGGTCCCCCGGCTCCCTCCTGCCCAACCGGGACCTCCTGCGCTGCATCGTGAGCAGCATCGTCCACCGGAAGGTCCCCTCTCCCGGCCCGGCGGGGCCTCCAGACGGCGGGGAGGAGAGGACCGCGGCCCGTCCCCGCGCGCCCTCCTCCGGGCCCTCCTCGTGCACCCCCGCCGGCATGCCGGGGGCCCCCAGAAACCTGGGCACCGAGGTTCCCGAGGAGCCTCGTCCCCCACGGAAGGGGCCTGCCGCCGCCATGTTCACGGCCATCCACCGGAGAGCGGTGGAGAACGGGGGCACCGACCCGGCCGGGCCAGAGCCGCCTCTGCTCCAGCGCCCGCCCGCCCTGGAGGGCTGGCCCGAGGGCGGCCCGCGGCCGGCCCGCCTGCCTCTGTTCCGAGGCCAGACGGTCCCCGCCGGCTCCCAGCCGTCGAGCCACAACTTCCAGTGGCTGCGGAACCTGCCCGGCTGCCCCAAGAGCAAAAGGAACAACGTGTTTGTCGTCCACAAGCCCCCTTCGGTGCTGTCGCGGGAGGGCTGCGAGTCTGGCCCTGGGCCCAGCAGCACCTCCCCCGTGGGGGAGCCCTCGCCTGGCGTGGGCACCGGTCGGGAGGACGCGTCGTCGCCCTACCCTGCCACGTTCCTGAAGGCTCCCGGGGAGGCCTCGGGCGACCCCAGATACGCTGGCGGGGAAGACGGCTCCTGGGGTTCCAAGAAAAGCAAGTTTGACCGTGACTCCTTCCTGTGGCAGAACCCCGGGGAGCCCGGCCTCCAGGAGGCCCAAAAGCCCAGCGGCCTCCCGTCGGACGCCACGCCGCTCTTCCGGCAGCTCTTCCTCAAGTCCCAGGAGTCCCTGGTGAGCCACGAGCAGATGCAGGTGTTCCAGATGATTGCCAAGTCCCAGCGGATCTTCTCACAGCTCCCCGGGCCCGAGGGCAAGCAGGCCGCCCTGAAGCCGCCACCGGGGCCCTGGCCACAGCAGCCCCCGCCGCCGGCAGCCCCTGTTGACTCTCTGCACGCTGGCCCCGGAAACCCGGAGCCAGAGGGGTCCCCAGCCCGCAGGAGGAAAGCCACGCCTGCGTTCCCCAGAGAGGCCTCCCCAGGCGGCACCAGGCGGGAGGCGAAGGGAGGCCTGAAAACCGCCGCTGCTCCGCCGTCCCTCCCAGCGTCGTCACTGGACCCTCCCAGGAACCCAGACATCTCCTCTCTGGCCAAGCAGCTGAGATCCACGAAAGGGACCTTGGACCTGGGGGACATCATCTCCCCGGGGGGCCCACGGCAGACCCAGTCAGGTGGGGATGAGCCCCTCGGAGCCCCGCTCCCAGGGAAGCAGGCCCAGGCGGAGAATGGCGCGGCTCCGGGGGCCGCGAAAGGTGAAAAGAGCCAGGCCTGCGCCCGGGGCGGGGGCTACAGGCTCTTCTCGGGCAACCCCAGGTCCCAGCGCTTCTCCGGCTTCCGGAAGGAGAAGCTGAAAATGGATATGTGCTGTGCGGCTTCCCCGAGCCAGGTAGCCATGGCCTCCTTCTCGTCAGCCGGACCTCTGGCAGACCCCCCCCAGGACTCGAAGTCCAAGCTGACAATTTTCAACAGAATCCAGGTACCTGGGCCCTCCCTCACGGGGCGTGACCACGCTGGAGACGAGAGTCTCGTTGGTTCCTCGTTTCTGCGTCTACTGGTTGGCCAGCCATTGTGTTTAGTCTCAGGGAGCCCTCGGCCGCAGTTGCGCAGAGGCGGAAATGAAGGTTCGGAGAGACTGTGGGTCCTCCTGTCAACCCCCACCCCCGTTCAGTCTTCAGGGTTGTCCGAGATGCTTTCTTTCCTGGCTCCCTTTCTGCCTTTCACTTCCTTTTGGATTTGCCTCCTTAAATTGTTCAGAGGATGTAAAGGTAGAGTTCCCACCCCCGTCAGTATTTCTGCGCCTAATGCCGGGTCTTCCCTGGTGGGAGTCACGGTCCCCACGCCGACCAGCACCTGCAGAGCAGACAGTCCTTGCAGGTGGCACCCACCAGGTCTGGGCGTGGAGAGGCCGGGAAAGCAGGAGAAGGCAGAGAGAGGAGGAGAGAGAGAATCCCATGCAGGCTCCGCACCATCAGCACAGAGCCCGACGCGGGGCTCGAACTCATGAACCCGTGAGGTCATGACCTGGGCCAAAATCAAGGGACAGATGCTCAACAGACTGAGCCGCCCAGGCGCCCCCAATTCACCATTTTAAAATGCACCTTCCAGTAGTTTTCAGTATGTTCTCCAGGTCGTGCGTCCGTTACCACTCTTTGCCAGAACCCTTTCATCATCCCCAAATCCCCCACACTCTCAGTTGTCACCCCCAATCTCCATCCCTCACGGCCCCTGGCAGGTATGAATCTGCCTTGTGTCTCTCTGGATTTGCCCGTTCTGGACGTCTCGTACACTACGTGGCCTTCTGTGTCTGCCTTCTTACGCTCAGTACGAGGTTTCAAGGTTCTTGGGTGTTGCGGCGCATCCGTATTCCTTTTTATGGCCGAATAATGCTCCACTGAACGGATGTGTCACGTTGTGTTTATCCGTTCAGCAGCTGAGGGGCCTTCGGGTTGTTTCCGCTTCCTGGCCACTGTGAATAGTGCTGCCGTGAGCATTTGTGTGCAAGTTTCTGGGTGAACGTAGGTTTTCGCTGCCCTTGGGAGATACGTCGGTCCGCTTGGAATTTCTGGGTCAAGTGGTAACTCTGTGTCTAACCATCTGAGGAGCTGCCAGACTTTTCCCAAGCAGCCGCGCCATTCAGCCTCCCCACCCACGACGTCCCCACGTCCTCACCAACACTTTGCTGTCGTTTGTTGTTGTTTTTAATCGTGGCCGTGCTAGCGGGCGTGAAGCGGTCTCTTATCACGCTTGGGTGCGCACCTCCCTGTGGCCGACGATGCTGCGCACCTTTTCACGTGCTTATTGGCCATTTGTAAATCCCCTTTGGTGAAGGGTCTTTCAGCCCCTTTATCCGTTTTTAAATTGGGCCATTCGCCTTTTCGTCCTCGTGCATTATGAGTACGGGTCTCTTGTCAGGTACGTGACCTGCAGCGATATTTCTCCCATCCTCCGGGTGGTTTTTTCTCTGTCTTGATGGTCCTGTGAAGCACGGGCGTTCTAAGTTTTGATGAAGTCTGATGTGTCGATGGCTGGCTTTCGTTTTGGCGTCCCCCAAGACGTGTGCCTCCTCCACTGTCTCAAAGAATCACACCTATGCTTTCCTTTAAAAAAAAGAAAAGATTTTAGCGTTAAGTAATCTCTACACCCCGTGTGGGGCTCGAACCCACAACCCCAAGATCAGGAGCCACACGCTCCGCTGACCGAGCCAGCCGGGCGCCCCACCGCCCCCCGGCCACCCATGCTTTCTTCTAAGAGTCTTACCGCTGTCCCGTCTCCATGCCTCCTTCCTGCTGTGGTGGCTGAGATGTGTTTTCCTCTTCAGGGTGGAAATATCTACCGGCTCCCCCATCCGACGAAGGAGGAGAACGTGGCAGATGGATGGTAAGCTCAGAAGCCACTCCTCCGCCGTGCCTGGGGGGCGCTCAGCCCCTCAGATTCCTCTGGTGGCCTTTGTGTGCTGGCCCCGGGTCACCCAGTTCTGGAAGCGTCAGTCCCGAAGAGGTACACGCCCGGCCGTGAGGCGCTGCGGTGTGGTGTCCTCTCTCCAGTTCTTAGGGTTCATCGAGAGTTGTACCAGTGGATCAGATTTGAAACCAAAAAAAAAGAAAAACATTTACGATGGGGACGGAGCCCCGTTCTCGCGTTCTTCCGTCCTGCCGTGTTTCCCCACAGTAGCCAGCAAAACGGGGGCCCTGCAGACTGGGCAGAGCCAAGGAGCACTTACGTCTGCAAGAACTGCAGCCAGACGTTTTATACAGAGAAGGGGCTGGGCAGCCACATGTGTTTCCACAGCGACCAGTGGCCGTCACCTCGAGGGCAGCGGGAGCAGCAGGTGAAGGGCGCGCGCCGTGCCTTCGGGGTCTCGGGCGGGCGCTCCGTCGTGGGGACTGGATGTCATCTACTCCGGGACGGAGATGCACCCCAGGGTGGAGTCTGGGCACAGGGGGGGGGGCAGGAGCCGGGCCGAGCTGCCCGTTCACCCCTGCCGACCGTTCGTCTTAAAGAGCCACGTATCGTCCGCATCCAGGAGTTTGGCGCGGAGTTTTGCCAACCACTGAGACAGGTGCCGAGGCCGGAGGGCGACGGGCAGAGTCCCCCAGGAGCCAAGAGGTCCCCGGACAGCCCCGCCGCGGCCCCTTTGGCGGTCCCTGCGTCGCCGCCCGCAGCTCCAGTGAACCGACCCGCCGGGAGCACCGCCAAGGTGGGTGCCGGTCAGTCCGCCCGCTTCCTTCCCGCCGCTTCCCCCCTTGCCGGTGGGGGCCGCGGGGAACGCCCGAACCGAACGTCAAGAGAAACCGGGGTCGAGGAGAGCTCGCTTTGCACGGTCGTTCGGCCGTGCACATCCCCCGAGCCTCCTCTTTGCCAGCCCGCGCCGGCGCGGCTGCAGACTGTGGTGACCAGGACAGGCTCCCAGCCTGGTGAAGGAGCAGGGCTGTCCCCGGACAGTGACGAGCCGCAGTGGGCTGGGGTGGGGGGGGGGGGGGGGGGAGCAAAGGGAGCTGAGGGCGTCCTGAGGGGGCACCAGAGACTCCTGCTGAGGAGGTCAGGGGGTGTTGGAGCTGAGCTCCGGCGGGGAGGGGGCAGAAGACTGGCAGAGGGGAGGGGAGAGTGTGGAAGGTGGGAGAGAGCATCGCAAGTCCGGGTGACCCGTCTCTTCAGCCTGACCTGGAAGACCCACTGGAGAAGTCCCTGCTGGGCTCAGGGACGAGGTGCGTGGATGCCACTGCCATTTTGTCACTTTGTCGTGCCGTTGCACTGTCTCCGCCCCCCCTCCCCCTGGCCCCCGCTGTAAGAGCCAGGCATTGGAACAACTGGAGCTGGCCTCACCTGGTTCCAAATTCCTCTGAGTCAGGGCCTCTCCTTGAGGGCTCTGGGCCCTGGCTCGGGCGTGGTAGCCCTGCCCGCCTCCCTTTTCTGGGGGCTCGGGGTCACGGGTCATACTCCCCTCTGGCTCCGGGGTCCGTATTCTCGTCCCATCTCCCGCGCTCCCGAAGACGGAGCTGTGCAGCAGGTGGCCTCGTGTGAGCCCCTGTGATTGTGAGCTCTCTTCTTCCCCAGGGACAAGAGAAAGACGGGGGAGACAGAGACATCAAGGAGAGCAGCCAACACAGGAAGCGGAAGAAGCGCCCCCAGCCCAAGGCCTTGTTCGTGCCTCCTCCACCCTCGTCGCCGTCGCCGTCGCCGTCGCCGGGAGAGCCGGGCCTGGGAGGATGCCACCAGAGCTGCCTGCGGTCTCCGGTGTTCCTGGTGGACCGCCTCCTGAAGGGACTATTCCAGTGCTCTCCGTATACGCCGCCCCCAATGCTCAGCCCCATCCGGGAGGGCTCTGGGCTCTATTTCAACACCCTCTGCTCCACCTCTGCTCACGCCGGGCCCGACAAACTCATCAGCAGCATGCTTGGTGAGTGAGGCTGGGCGCCGTGATCTCTGCTCAGCGCGCAGCGGGCCTGCTGCGGGCCAAACCCTCTTCTCTTGTTGCATTTCGCCCAGAGATTCTCTCCGGCCTGTGGCCGTGTCTGGTCTGCGAGTCCCATTGCTGTCCAGAAGCGTCCAGGGACCATCTGGGACCAGCAGCCTTCTAGGTGCTTAGAATTTTACAGCCAGAAAGAAAATAGAGAGTCCGTTTAGCCTGACCACCATTCTGCCTGCCCTTTGAGTGATTTTTGACAGTTTTACTAAGATCTAATTCATGTACCATATGAGTCACCCATTTAGAGTATACGGTATTTTTTAGTTTATTCACAGGGTTGTGTGCCCATCACACGATCTAATTTTAGAGCGTTTTTTAACACCCCCGGAAGCACTATATCCATGCAGTCACCCCCCCCCCCCGCCCCCGATAGCCCCCACCTCCCCAGCCCTGAGCAACCGCTAACCTACTTTTTCTCTCTACGGATCTACCCGGTCTGGATATTTTGTGTAATTGGAATCATACGGTAGGTGACATTCTGTGTCTAGTTCATTCACTTGGCATCCATGTGCACCCATGTTACCATACGTATCAGTGCTTCATCCCTTTTCATGGCCAAATAATCCCATTGTCTGGACACACTCCATTTTATTTATCCATTCGTCAGTTGACGGGCACTTGGGTTGTTTCTGTCTTTTGGCTTCTGTGAATAACGTTGCTCATGAACATTCATGTACAGGTTATTGTTGGACCTGTGTTTTCATCTCTCTTGGGTGTATGCCTAGGAGTGCAGTTGTGGGTCATAGAGTTAGCTCTACGTGTAACCATTTAAGGAGCTACTGGACTGTTTTCCAGAATGACAGAGCCGGGGCGGAGGGGCAGAAAAAAAAAACCAAAAAAACAAAACAAACAAACAAACAAAAAAAAACAAAATGACAGAACCATTTTAAATTTCCACCAGCATTGTATGAAAGTTCCGGTTTCTCCACATCCTTGTCAACCCTTGCAACCTTTTTTTTCTTACGTAACCATCCTAGTGTGTGTGTAAAGTGGTTTTGATCTGCATTTCCCTGATGGCCAATGAGACTGAGCATCTTTCCATGTGCTTACTGTCCATTTGTAATCTTTTCAGATCCTTTGCCCAGTTTTTGAATTGCGTTGTTATCTTTTTATTACTAACTCGTAAAAGTTTCTTTCTGTATTCTGGAATTAACCCCTTTATCAGATATACAGTTTGCAAATTCTCTCCTATTGTGTGCCATCTCTTTATCTGTGGTCTTGTTTGCAGTACTAAAGTTTTAAATTTTGATGAAGTCCAATTTGTTCTTTGTCCCTTGTGCTTTTGATGTTGTAGCTAAGGTTTTGCCTAACCACAGGTCACAAAGATTTACTTCTGTGTTTTCTTGTGAGTTTTATTATTTTAAGTCTTAAATTTGTTTGTGACCCATTTTAAGTTAACTTTTACATATCGTATAAGGTGGAAGTCCAAATTCATTCTTTTGCATTTGGGTATCACTTGTTCTAACACCATTTGTTGAAAAGACTGTTCTTTTCCTGTTGAATTAGCATGGCACCCTGTGGAAAACCAATTGGCCATAAATGTTTTGAGATTTTTCTTCTTTTTTAATACAGACATTTATAGCTATAAACTTCTCTCAGAGCACTGTTGTAGGTACATTTCATAAGTTTTAGTATGTTTTATTCTGATTTTCATGTATCTCAAAAGTATTTTCTAGTTTTTCTTTTATTAATTTTTTTTGATAACACTGATTAAGGCGTGCATTCGTTAATTTCCACATATTTGTGAATTTTCCAAATTGCCTGTTTTAAACTGATTTTGAATTTAATTCTGTTGTGATCAGACAACATATTTTGTATTCAGTGCTTTTAAGTTTTTTGAGGCGTTTTTATGGGCTAGAATGTGTTCTCCCCTGGAGAATGTTCCATGTGTACTTAAGAAGAGTAGGGGCGCCTGGGTGGCGCAGTCGGTTAAGCGTCCGACTTCAGCCAGGTCACGATCTCGCGGTCCGGGAGTTCGAGCCCCGTGTCGGGCTCTGGGCTGATGGCTCAGAGCCTGGAGCCTGTTTCCGATTCTATGTCTCCCTCTCTCTCTGCCCCTCCCCCGTTCATGCTCTGTCTCTCTCTGTCCCAAAAATAAATAAAACGTTGAAAAAAACAATTAAAAAAAAAAAAAGAAAAGGAGCTTGCTGGATGTGATTCTTGGTTGATAGTTTTTTTACTTCCAATAGTTTGGGTATGTTATCCCACTGCCTCCTGACTGCCATTGTTTCTGACGAGAAGTCTGCCGTTACTCTGACTGGGGTGTTCTTGCACGGAATAAGTTGGTTTCCTCTTTGTCCTTTCAAGATCTCTTTATCTTTGGCTTTCAACATTTTGCCGAAGATGTGTCTGGATGTACATCTCTTTGTGTTTTTTCTATTTAGAGTTTGTAGTTTCTTGGATTTCTAGATCTTTTTTCTTTCCTTTCCTTTCCTTTCCTTTCCTTTCCTTTCCTTTCCTTTCCTTTCCTTATTACCAAATGTGGGAAGTTTTCAGCTGTTGCATCAAAGCCATGATTCGTATTTTTCTGCCGCTCCTCCTCTTTTTCTGGTACTCTCATTACGAGTATTTTGCTGCGTTTAATGATGTCCCACATTTCTCTGAGGCTCACTCCGTTTTCCTCCATTCTTTTTTTCTCTCTGTTCTTCAGATTACATAATTTCCATTGATCTTGGAGTTTGCTGATCATTTCTTCTGCCAGTGCAAATTTACCATTGACCTCATTTTGGTTATTGTATTTTTTTATTTTTTAAATATTTTTTTGAGAGAGTGCGAGTGGGGGAGGGGCAGAGAGAGGGGGACAG
Organism: Herpailurus yagouaroundi; assembly: GCF_014898765.1. Taxonomy (NCBI): domain Eukaryota; kingdom Metazoa; phylum Chordata; class Mammalia; order Carnivora; family Felidae; genus Herpailurus; species Herpailurus yagouaroundi. The sequence goes on along the minus strand of NW_024412451.1, from coordinate 4,002,872 downwards.
AGGATCTGAAGTGGGCTCTGTGCTGACAGGCTAACAGCCGCGAGCCGGATGTGGGGCTCGAATTCATGAACTGCGAGATCATGACCTGAGCACAAGTCGGACCCTCGACCGACTGAGCCACCCAGGTGCCCCTATCGTACTTTTTTAACCCCAGGACTTCCATTTGGTCCTTTCTTATATATTCTGTCTCTTAATGGTATCCTGTCTTTGTTAGAAATCTTTATCATACCTTCCTTTAGTTATTTAAACGTGGGAACTGTGGGCAGAGGAAACCTGTCTCCTTGGCTGCACCTGCCTGGAGTAGGGCACTCTGGGCAGAGCCCCTGTTACACAGAGCTGGCAGGGGTGGGTGGGTAAGTGATGGGCGGATGCCACAGACTCTCGCTGTTCTTACCGATATTTAGTCGCTTTCTTGAATGGGTATTTTGTAAAATGCTGTATGCCTTTAGGACAGCTTCCAGGGACTTTCACTTACTGTTCTTTAAAATAATTTTTATCGGTGAATTTGTTGTTCTGCTGAGTCCCTTACTCTGCTTTTTGGAAGTCCAATGCCCCTTCGTGCGA